>NC_133664.1:161169689-161528737 GCF_037893015.1 Macrotis lagotis | reverse complement strand
CTGGAATCAGGAGGATCTGAGTTCAAATCCAACCTCAGGCACTTAATTACCTAGCTGTGTGACCTTAGGCAAGTCACTTAACCCCACTGCCCCCCAAATAGAAAAAAAAATAAAAAATAGTATCTGAGGCTGGATTAAACTCAGGAAAATGAGTCTTGCTGATTCCAAGCCCAGCATTATACTCACTGCGCCTCTAGTTGCCTTGGTGTAGATGTTAAAGCTCCTCAATCCAATGACTGACAATTTTTCTTTTGGGAGATTGAGGCAATTGCCTTAAACATAACTTATAACTGAATTTTTGACTTACTTGAAAGTCCATTATTCTTTATTCTTTTATATGCTTTAAAAACCACTCCTTGTCACACTGTCTCCTTACTCTGCCTAAAGTACATGACAAATATATCAAAGGAAAGTGTGCTCTTCATTTATGTTTTTATTTTTTTTTAGGTTTTTGCAAGGCAATGGGGTTAAGTGACTTGCCCAAGGCCATATGGCTAGGTAATTATAAGATGTCTGAGGCCGGATTTGAACTCAGGTACTCTAAACTCCAGGGCCAGTGCTCTATCCACTGCACCACCTAGCCACCCCTAATGTGTGCTCTTCTAATGGAAAAGAATGCAAAGGTAGTAAGTTGTAATTTGCTCTTTCCCCTTCAGAATCTCAGGAGATAGCATTTACTAGAATAAAAACAAATGTTTTATGACTCTTCTACTTTTTAGTGTGATAATCAAATGAGAGTCTTTGGTTTTTCTAAATCCCCTGGAGATCATGTTCAGAAAGGGAGAAAAAAATGTTTTCTAGTCATGTTGTTGGTATACCAACCTTTATTTTCCAAAGCATTTAAAATTAAATTGACTTCTTATTGAATAATTTTTTTTGACATTGTAGTTGAATAAAAGGATCACTTAGTCATATATTTCCTTTTACAGATGAGGAAACTGAAGTTCAAGATGAGATTTGCCTAAAATCCTGTCTTCTGCAAACCCAGGCAGTTGTCAAAGCTTAGAGAGCTAGTGAGGAGGGCATGGCCTGCTCTCAAACCCAGATGCATGTCTGAGTGGATCCTATCCCAATACTGATCAAGATAGAAGGTTTTAGTTGCTTTATTTATCCAGTGTGGGTAGATCTGTCACTCCTTTGGTATCCTTGTGGTCCTCTTCTCCCATAGGCTCATCATATTGGAACTGAAGATAATGTGGACTCTCTATCACCATTAGCCCTTCTGCTTTCAGCCCCCAATTTCTTAGCCTGGATACATATATATATATATATATATATATACTATCATTGTGACCCCTTCCCTGATTGATCAGTTATTCCTTGAACCTTCATTTTCTCACAATGCCAGAAGATCCTCCTTACCCTGGAAGCCCACTTCTTACCCAGTCTTCTCACCCCTCCACCATTCTGCCTCCTTGCTTAATTCTGCAGTTCTCTTTGGGACTTTAGTTTAAAGGAAAATACCCAGGCTAAACATGTCTTCATTTCTTTTCAAGTTCCATTACTGAAACCCTGAACTTCCTCCATCACCCCTTCCTCCTTTTCAACTTCTTTTTACATGTTGTCATATTTTTCATTGGTATGTAAACTCCATGAAGGCAGGCAATCTCATTCTGCTTGTATTTGTAATTCCACCATAAATAGTATGGTGGATATAGTAAACAATAAATACTTACTGATTTGATTTGACTGTAATTCAGAATTCCAAAATTCAAGTGATCCAGTCTATCCTGAAGCAGAGACTACATATGTGAGACACCCTCAGACCTGCATTTTTTCTGACAAACCTGGTAAAATCAAGATTTCCTACAAAAAGTGTTGAAATTTACCTAGATATTTCCACTTAAATTTAAAATATATTATAATATACTCAATTAAATAATGTAGTGGGACTTGCTGATAAGATGACTTTCTGAATAGTAGGAAGTTGGCCTGTATCTATCAAAGCAAATACTGAGATAAAATCCACACCACATGATAGTTAAGAAATCCAGTGAGGACATACAATGACTTCTTTTATCCCAGAACCATATCAAAAGTCAGACACAGATTCATGGACAATAGGAAAGGGGTACTTTAAGTAAAGCAAATATCAGAGTGACCAAAATGAAGGGATACTTGATCCCCAAAAGAGGGACACTTGAAATTTTCAAGGTTCCATATGGTCAGGTAGAAAAAGTAGAGGACTCCTCTGAGAAATTTCCAGAATATTCATAATGCCCCCAGGATGATAAGAATGTACCATAAGAGGAAACTTGGAAGCCCTTTGGAGTGTCAACAGGCAATGACCTTGATTAACTACTTAGCAAATGTTAGCTATCTTGGTGACACAGATCTCAGACCAGGTCAGACAAGACCAAGAGGTATCTCTGTCCAGGGAGGGCCCTTAAGATCAGTGCTCCAAAACCCAAAGATGCAAAGGGGCCTAATTCCAGGAGGAGGTCAGTACAACAAACCATGAAATCCAGGATGAGACCAAAGAGCATTGGCCATTTCACTCAAAAGTGAAGTAGAAAGAAGAGCTTGATCCTAATAGAGCCCTAATGATTAAATCAAAGAAAAGTTAATATATTACAAATATTATAAAGAGATAGTTAAAAAACAAACAAACATATACTGAAAGAAAAATTGGTTTTCTGATAATGACTACATAAATGCCTAGGGAAAAATGAGTCAAGAAATTCAAAAGTAAAATAAATGAAAACTCTGGAAGAAATAAATTTAAGATGCACAAGAAACTCAAACCTTATCCAAGAAATAAACTCAGAAAGCTAGAATAGGTTAAACAGAAATCAAGAAGTCTAAAAGACAGCAATAAATTTCTAAGAGGGTAGGGAGAAGAATGAATAGCAAAAACAAGTGGCCAAGATAATTAATCAAGAAGAGATCATTTAAAAGTAATTGAATTCTCTTATAATTATTATTTTAAAATGCTAGAAACAATACTGATAAAATTTCATGCTCACTTCCCTTCATTTTTTTTATGTGCTTAATATCTACTTACTTGTATTCATTTTTCTATGGCCAACAAAACAATTTTTTTATGCTACCTTCATTTTCCAACATCCTCCTTTTCATCCCACCTTTAGGTAATCATTTTATATATATATGTATATACATATATATATATATCTTTTGTACAAATGATGTCTTTATACATTACTAAAATATTCTTGTTTAAGAGTAAATATAATACCCCCTCCCCAAAAAAATATAGACCCTCATGAGCAATAAAGTGAAGGAAAGAGAAAAAAAAAATTTTAAATGTACTTCAGTCTGTGTTCCTACAACACCAGCTCTGTCGTGAGTGGATCACATTCTTTATAAGTCTATCACAAAAACTACTTCCTTATTTTTCCACCATTGTCATTGTTGAATACAACTCCATTCATACCTCCCCAATACCATATACTATATTTTCTCTCTCTTTTCACTCTGTACTGTAGGGTAGCTTAGTGGCGCATCAGACTGATTACTGGCCCTGGGGCCAAGAGGCCCTAAGCCCACATACCACCCCTATGGCCCAGCAACCACCAGGCCCTGTGGTCCAGGACAGGCCATTAAATCCCAGCCCCTTGCAAGAAGTAAAAAAGAAAATGTGTTATATCTGACCACTCTCCCCCATGGTACACCCTCTCTTCCATCACTCACATCCCCCCCTTTACCCCTGTCCCCCTTCTCTCCTTTTTACTCTAGATGTCTATACCCCATTGAGCATATATGCTGTTTCCTCTCTGAGCCAGCTCTGATGAGAGCAAAGGTTCCCTCATTCCCCCTTGCCTTCCACCTTCCATATCATTGCAATAGCTCATTGCAATAAAAATTCTTATTATATAAAATATCTTAGCCTATTCAACCTCTCCTTTCTCTTACTCCCATAATTCCCTTTAGCCATTGACTGCATTTTTACAATATATTATATCTTCAAATTCAGCTTTCTCCTGTGCTTCATCTATAAAAGCTCCTTCTACCTGTGCTATTAAATGAGAAGTTTCATATGAGTATTATCAGTATCATTTTTTTATGCAGGAATACATGCAGTTCATTATCATTAAGTCCCTCATAATTTACCCTTCTCCTTGACTCTGTATGCTTCACCTGAGTCCTGTATTTGAAGATCAAACTTTCTGTTCAGCTCTGGTTGTTTCAACAGGAACAATTGTAATTCCCCTGGTTCATTGAAAGTCCATCTTTTCTCCTGGAAGAGGATGTTCATTTTTACTGGGAAGTTGATTCTCAGTTGCATTCTGAGCTCTTTTGCCTTCCAGAATATTATATTCCAAGCCCTATGAGCCCTTAATGTAGTTGCTGCTAAGTCCTGTGTGATCCTGATTGCAGCTCCATGATATCTGAATTGTGTACTTCTGGCTGCTTGTTATATGTTCTCTTTGACTTGGGAGTTCTGGAACTTGGCTATAATATTCCTGGGGGTTGGTTTTTTTGAATCTCTTTCTGGGGGAGATTAGTGGATTCTCTCAATTTTAATTTTGCCCTCTGCTTCTAGGATATCTGGGCAATTTTCCTGTAGAAATTCTTTAAAAATGAGGTCAAGGCTCTTTTCCTGATCATGACTTTCAGGTATCCCAATAATTTTTTAAATTATCTTTCCTGAATCTGTCTTCTAGATCAGTTGTTTATTCAATGAGATGTGTCACATTTTCTTCTAATTTTTCATTCTTTTGGTGTTGAAGTATTGTGTCTTGACTTCTTGTAAAGTCAACAGCTTCCTTTAGCTCCATTTGGCATCTGAAGGATTTGTTTTCCTCAGAGAGCTTTCTTATCTTTTTTTTCCTTCTGGCCAATTCTACTTTTTAAAGCAGTCTTCTCCTCAATAACTTTTTGAATTGTTTTATCCATTTGACTTATGCTGGTTTTTAATATGTTATTTTCTTCAGCATTTTTTTTTGGATTTCCTTGACTAAGCTGCTGATTTTTTTCATGTTTTTCCTGCATCTCTCTCATTTTCTTTCCCAATTTTTGTTATATCTCCTTTACTTGATGTTCAAAATATTTTTTGAGCTCTGTCATAGCCTGTGCCCAATTTCTGCTTTGCTTGGAGTCTTTAGATGCAGAAACTTCCTCATCTTCAGCTTGAGTATTTTGATCCTTCTTAGGAACATAGACAATGTATTTCTCAGTGGTGTTCCTCATTTTTCTCTATTTACTCATTTCCCCAGCCTGTTCCTGGTGCTTCCTGAGCTTTTGAGTATTATTGGGATACCCCCCCGCCCAAGAATCTGTCTTCCCTCCTGGTTTGTGAATGATCAAAAGTACACCCCTCTGCCATGGGGCTGAGGTGGGGGAGGGCCCTGCTGCTCTATGGGGGGCCCAGACTGTGATCAGGATCTGAATGTGGTCAGAGCCCCAGAGTCCTGTTCCAGGTACAGAGGATAGACCTCATAATTCTCTCTCCACTCCCCTACCTTTGGTAAGCTGAGCACTCAAGACTCAGTTGCTTGCTTCCTGCTTCTGTTTCCTGGATCTGGGCTGCAGTGGCCACAGCTGCTTGCTGAATGCCCTGAGGGCTGGGCTTCATGGGCTAACTAGCTATGGCAGAGGTCCCCCCACTGATCTTCCAAGTTGTGCTTGTGCTCCCCAGAATGTAGGTAAGGAAACTGCCCCCACTGCCCTGAGCCATGGCTCCCAGGAGCCCTCGGGCTACCTCCAGGACACTGAAGTTCCTTCACTCTGGCAGGCTACCCCTCTAACCCATGTAGCAAAGCCTTTCCACTATTTTCCAGGTTACCTTGGTCTGGAGAATTGCCTCACTGGATCCCTCTGTGGGTTCTGTCTTTTGAAAATTTAGAGTCATAATTTTATGATTTTTGAAATATTATAGAAAGAACTCCTAGGAGAGGCTCTTCTCCTGTTGCCACCTTGACTCTACCCCCAGAGCCAACTTCCTTTCTTTTTTAAAAAAAATTCTTATTCTGAGCTTAAAAATGATATAAGTTTCTCTATAAGAAATAAAACATAGTAGAATAGAAAAAATGATTATGCTTGAAACTGCAAATCTATTTAATATACAAATAATTGCTATTCTTTTTTAAATGTATAGTTATCTTGTAACACCCCCCACTCAAGAGATGGCTATCATTAGACACAAATATATATTAGATATGTATGCATATACATGTTCATATATGTGTATTATAAACATACATAATTCTAAATATGTAAAACCATTCTATAAATGCTTGTCTCATTTATTTCACTGAATGCAGATAGCATTTTCTTTCATATGTCCTTTATAGTTAAATTGAACATTTCTGTAGTCAAAATGACTCAGTAACAAGAAATTAATTAAAAACTCACAGACCTATTAGAATGAGTGAAGTAAAAATAGAATGAATACAACAATCATGCCCTTAAAGAAATTCCAAAAGGAAAAATTCTAAAAATTGCAAAGCCCAAATCTGCCTTCCACCCTGAAGAAAAAATGCTGCCTGCATTCAGAAAGCGGCAGGTAGGAATGAAGAAAACAGAAAGAAAATTATACAAGAGATGACACCTTCCATATAAATGAGAGGAGGCAGTTTAATATAATATTCCAAAATGAATTGACTTCCAATAAATAAATTTTATTGTACAAATTTGAGTATAAACCTATAAGGAGATGGGGAGGTGCTTTGAACTCTAAAGCAATAGTTTTATTAATTTTTTATTTTACAAAATCATTAAATAAAAGAGACAATTCTTCAACATCATGTAGACTAAATAATGAATTGAGAATGTGAAAAAAATGTTCTAATACTATTTCTGCTAGTAGTTAGCTTTGTGGCCTTAAAAAATGTCACTAAAACTTTCTGAATCATATTTTTCTCATTGAGGAAATAAGTAGATTGATCCATAGAAACTTAAATTCAAACATTCTATGATTCTAAAAAAGTATTTTTTGATGCACTAAAATCTTGATGCACTAAAAAAATCCAGTAAAATCATTTAAGAAAATTTCTATATTCAATAATAAAGACATAACCACTTTGAAAATGCTAAGATTTGCCCAAAATCACACCTACAAAACAAGACAGTTATTGTTTCTAATTAAATTACTCATTGTGTGATATCAGTAAGTTAATATCCTGAGTTAAAGTGAAACTCTCAATGTAACTGAATTTTGTTGAAAACATAAATCTTCCTACATTGCTTTAAATGTAATTTAGTAAAAATGAATGGTCACATCTAAATTTGCAGGGGGACATCATATGACTGAAATTCTGGCTTTTTTTTCAGCAATATATATATATATATATATATATATATATATATATATACAGAGAGAGAGAGATACATATATGTATATATATTTGATTTCTTTTAAAAAATAATCAATAGACAAACAATTGACATTTTGTAGAGGCCTTGATATTCTTTTCTCTGAGAAAAAATATTCGCACAATGGATAGAGCACCAACCCTATAGTAAGGAAGAGTTTAATTCAAGTTTCTGCATCACACTGAAGTTGTGAGACCTTAGTCAAGTCAATTAATCCCACATTACCCCATCCAATTCTTTAAGACTAAAAGTTATGTATAAATTGATAATTTATAATACACCAAAGGTTTCCTAAATAGATGATTTCACAAATTGAGAATCCAGTTTACTTCCTCCCCCAAAAAATGCTTATAGAATTTCACCATATTATATGGATTCTCTTCTAAATGGTCCATTAGAAATTAATCTAAGACATTATCAGAAGCAATCTTACACAATTAGTATATCAGGACCCTAGATGTAGAGTTAGGAAAGATCTTTAAAAAATAATTAATCCAATCTCCCTATTTTATAGAAGAAGAAATGGACCAAATGAGTTCTTTGTAATTGTTGTTGAGTTGTTTTTCAGCCCTGTCTGATTTCATGATTCTTTTATCAGTTTTCTTGGAATAGATACTAGAATGGTTTGTCATTTTCTTCTATAGCTCATTTTACAATGAGCAACTGAATCAAAGAGGCTTAAGTGACTTGCCCAGGGTCACCCAGCTATTATGTGTCTGAAGACAGATTTGAACTCAGTAAGATCAGTCTTCCTTACTCCAGACCTCACTCTCTATCCACTGTGGTAGCTGCCCTTGAGTTCTAATCATAGATGTCTAACTGCAAAGATTCAGACTCAAGTAAGTAACTTATTGCCATGACCTTGTAAGAAGACTAATGGCCTCTCTGTTACAGCAATCCCTCTAACTTCCCAAAGTGCTTCAAATGACAATATTTATGAGTTATGATCAAACTCCAGCTTAGAAGAAGGGATATATAATCCAGAATTCACTTCTGAATTATTTCAAATTTGTGAAAATAAAGCAGAGCACCTACTTATTGAGGGGAATAGATAAGGGCTTGAAATCTTCAAGTTACTTGCTCTTTTTCCATAATCCCCATTATTTCTAAGGTTACCATTCCTCAAGGCTCTATCCACAGGAATCCCTTTTTGCTTTTTTCTCTCCTACCTTTCCTTCAGTGATCTCATCTACTCTTATCTATTGCTTCTAGGAAGATGAGTTCTACATCTGTGCTCCATCTATATCTAATCTTCATCTTACTATATTATTCATTCCATTGCCTGTCAGATGTCTCCACTTAGTTGCTCCATTAGCCCTTCAAGTTCAACATATCTGAAACTGAACTAATCATTATCCCACACATTCTGCTACAAAGCTAATTTCTTTGTCCTCATTTCCATATCACCCTTCTCTCATTCAGTCCTGCAATTATCTACAGCCCTACTCTACCTTTGTCCTTCATCTCATGCACCTAATCATCCACAAAACCCTATCAATTCCATACTAAACAAAATTTCTTGCTCATGAGATAATACAGTATAATAGAGTATTAAATCTAATTCAAAAGAGACCTAGGTTTGAATCCAGCTCCTGACTATGTGACCATCAATCAATTATTCTGTCAGCAAACATTTATTAAATACTGGGCACTAGAGGTACAAGGACAAAGAATGAAACCCATCTCTACTTACAAAAAAACTTAAAAAACTAATACATAGTAGATATCTGACAAATGTTTATTGCCAGACATTCTCAGAAAGAACATACTAAATATATATTTAAATATGAAAAGCATAATTATGAAGTCAATAAATATAAATATAGTGATCAAACACAAGATAACTTTGGAGGATGGTCACTACTAATAAGGTGAATCATGTAGAAGATGTTGCCTGAGATTTGGCTTACAGATACAGAGGGATTCTGAGGCAAAGATAAGGAAGGAGAACATTTCAGGCAAATGGGGAGTAGGTGAAGGGCAGAGAGCAGGCCAACTGGAATGCTATGGAAGGAAGAGTAATTACTTGGTAAGATGGGGATATTATCCACTGAGACTGGTAAAGAGGTAAGAGTTATGTTGTGATTAGATGCTAAACAAGGGAGTTACATTTTATTTTGGAGGCAATAGGAAGTTACTTAAATTCATTGAGTAGAGTCACCTAGTGAAATCTGCATATAAAGAAAATCACTTTGGCAATAATTTGTAGGATGGACTATAGTGTAAAAGACATGAGAAAAGAGATCTATTAGGGGATTGTTGCTATAATCTTGGAAAATGTGTGAAAGGCATGAACTAAAGTGTTACTTGTGTAATTGCAGAGTCATTTGATAATAGAAAAGGAAAAAGATGAAATGGCAAGATCTGGTAACTGATTAAATGTGAAAGTTAGGCACAATTCCGAAGTTAATAACCTAGTTGTCTCTTTAATTAAAAAAAAAACAAAGCAGAAAAGTCTGAAAGAATGGAGGGTATGTGGGGAAAGATAATGGAGCAGTTCAATATTGGATTGGTTGATCTTAAGATAGATTCAGGACATCCAGTCTGAAATGTCCAAAATGATCACAGACAAGAAACTTAGTTTCTCTTCATCATAGAATCTCATCTATGAAACAGGCATAATAAAACATAGAGAACCTTATAATGTTTATGCATTAGCTCCTCTGTGCCTTACTTTGCTTTTTGGAAGAAGTATCAGGTTTGGAGTTAGGAAGACATCTTTCTGAAATCAAATTTGACTTCAGATGCTTATTAACTATGTGATACTGAGCAAGTTGCTTAACCCTGTTTACCTCAGTTTCCTCATCTATAAAATTTTCCAGAGAAGGAAGTAGCAAACTACATCTTTGACGAAAAGAAAACCCCAAATGGTACAGCGAAGAGTCAAATATTCCTGAAATGATTTACAACAATAGGTAATAGCTGCTGAAAGGAGCAGGAAAAGCTTCAAAGAAAAGGCACCATTTGAGGAGACTAAAAAAAGATATAGGATTCACACAGTGCTTATCTGTTTTCAGAGTTGTCCATAATTTTGATCTTTTAAAGACAATGATATTCCATTTCATGTAACTATTAAACATCATAGGGAGATTTATTTTTTACTTCATCACTGTTCTGCTTCATCATAATCACTAAATTATTTCTTTTTTGTTTCTGTATTATGTTAATATAGTTTCTAAGTATATCTCCTTCATGAATCTAATACATTTATTGTAAATCAGTCATTATAAATATTTCCATATTTCTTTTCATTTTCACTATTTTATTTTGGAATAACAATTTTCAATTAATTCATATGCTTCAAATTATTTATCCACTCACTAAACTGGGTCCTTTGCTTCCAGTTCTTTTCTACCATGAAAATAGGTTAATAAGAATATCTGGATATATGTGAGAATTTTGTGCTCTTTTAAGAAAAATCTTATGAATTTTTTCATTTTTCTATCTACATTTTACATTAAACCTCTCTCTCATTTAGAAAGCTATCCTTCTGACAAAAAATAAGAGAGAAACATATTTAATAAAACTAATCAATGCATTAAAATTATTTTAAATTAGTGGCAGTCTTCTATCTCTATAAAGAAGGCAAGGAAGTAACCTTTAAAATCTGTTTTTTTGGTGGCCAAACTACTTGATCATTATAATTTTGCAGTATTTGAGGGGGTTTTTTAAATTGTTTTGTAGTTTTTATGCATATATATATATATATATATATATATATATATATATATATATATATATGTTTTTTCCTGGTTCTGCTAATATCACTTGGAATTATTTCATTTACTCTTCCCATGCTTCTCTATATTCAAGATTTCTTATAGTACAATAATACTGCATTACATCTATGTACTACAATCTGATCAACTATTCTCCATTACTTTGTAATTATTTATTCTTACAAAAGTTCTGATCAATATTTTGATGAATAAGGTGCTTCATTTTTTCACTGATATAACTGGTGTCTAACAGTTTAAAGGTATGGATACTGAAGATACTTTCTGAGCATATTTTAAATTATTTTACAAAATAATTGTATCATTTCACAACGCTACCAATAATGCATTCATTTAACTCTCTACTATCTTTTCTACTCTATTTCTGTTTTATGCCATCTTTATCAATTTACTGTGTATGTGGTAAAAATCATGGATTGCCTTTAATATTTATTTCCCTCATTATTAGTGATTTGAAGATACATTTTATATGATTGTCCAAAATTATTGCTTTGAAAACAGTTTGTTTTCCATTCTGTATTAGCAAATGACAAGCAGAACTTCATATAGTAAATAAGATTAAGCTATACCTTGATCTTTATGAGAATATTAGAGTAAAGAATCATTTTCTTCTTTGTTTCTGTTTACTTTCTGTTGACTATTTTATCCACAATGAATGGTCTACAGGGGAAACTACAAATCAAGACAGTCTACAAGTGAATCCTGAATTCCTTTTCTGAGCCACAATAATATTATGGAGACTACCTTCCTGCAATTCCCTCCACCTGCATCCCCAATACTTTGTCATCCAGAATTACTTCATTGCACATGCATACACAAATTTCACCATCAGAAAAACATTTCCTCCTACAATAACAATTGTAAACAATGAGATTAAGCTCAGACCTTGAGATGATCAATGGAGTAAAATCAAGAAAATAAATATTAGATAATTAAATTTTCTCTCTTTTTCAGGGAATTAATTTTTAACCATAGGGTTATTATTTTTTTTCCCTGCAATATATTTGGAGGTTGTTAGATAGTTCAGTGGATAGAGCACAAGGTTTGGATTCAGGAAGACCAAGGTTCAAATCCAGCCTTCATAGTTGTGTGACCCTGGGAAGTCCCTTAACCCTATTTGCTTCAGTTTTCTTATAAAATGAGCTTGAAAAGGAAATGGCAAGTATCTTTGCCAAGAAAATCCCAAATGGGGTCATAAGAGAGATCAGATACTATTAAAACAACTAAATAACAATTGAATGACAACAGCAGCAACAACAACAGCAACATCAACAACAAAAACGAACAAACAAAAGAGGGACAAAATCCTTTCCCTAAGATTCAAGAGAGCAAATATCAGCAAATTTTCCAAACTTGTAGAAATGAATCTTCTTTCTATTAATATTAAAAGATGTTTATCAAATAAAGTAACATCCTTTGTGATGAGAAGTAATATCATTACCTTTTAGTACTTATGTGCATCCATATTTCTAGATTGTTAACCATGAATGGTCTTATCATTTTGCAGGTGCTGGTGAATCTGGAAAAAGCACAATTGTTAAGCAGATGAAGTAAGTATCTAACTCTTGTAGAGAAACCTGTGCCCATCTTTGATTGTTGGTAAATATAAAGAAAATATTGATAAACTAGAAATGTTTTTTTGTTGTTTCATCTTCTTTTGGGCTAAATCAGAGACGTTTCTAGCTCCTTTAGTAAATGTACTGATCACATACAGTCACAAACATAATGAAAGAGAAATGATTCTTATAAAAAAAGAAAGGCAATAGCAGCAAATATTTATAGAATGCTAAGTACAAAGCTTGATGGTTAGGGTGAGGAGATATGCAAATATGTTGTAAGGTATTATAACAATAATTATCAGTTTATATCACTTTCAGGGTCACAAAGCATTTTACCTGTATTACAAGTAGTAATAGATAGGGAGTGCTATTAGGCTCATTTAACAGATGATGAAGTCAAATCTAAGAGATGCTGATTGATGACTTTGATCACAGTTGGTCATTGACTGAGGAGCTCAATTTCTCCCTAGATCTAGGTCCAGTGTTGTATACCCTGAACCATTCATTTACCTCTGATCAGTCCTCCTCTTATTTAATTTCCAGTAGGGGAATGTTGAGTCTTAGTAATATATAAAACCAAGATCATACCTTTAGTGTCATAAGGAACTTTAAGATTGTCTCATGCAATGTACTCATTTTTAGACATGGAATCTGAGGCCAAGAGAGGTTAAGCAATAAATTCAAGTCCAGGTCCCAGGGTGTAAAATTCTAAACTCTTCCCAATACATCATAGTACTGCATATCTTCCGATAAAAAGTCAGTGGAGAGTTACAAAACAAAGTAGAGAGAGGATTTTATTGCAGAGTTTGGGGATTTAAGGTGTGGTTTGTTATACATGCTGTCAGACTGGCTGTGCTAGTTAGTTTAGCCTAAATTTTTTTCCTTTTCTTTACTACTGGGAAAAAGGTGTGAAGTAGTATATAATAATAATAATAATAATAATAATAATAATAATAATAATAATAATAAATAATGCAGCTAGTAGTCATATAGTTGTTAAAAGCTTAGAAAACATTTTACCAGTATAATTTCTTTTTATGATTATGTCACTGGAATGGTAGTTGCAGCTATGATCTCCATTTTACAGTTGAGGAAACTGGAGCAGACAGAGGTTAAATGACTTGCCTGAGGTCACAAAGCTACTAAGTGTATAAAGCTAGATTTTAAATTCAGGTCTTCCTGACTCCAGATATCGCCTTCATCCATTGTATTACATAGAAAAGTGACTGTTATGTAAAAATGATGGAACTTCCTTTTTTATAAGATATAGTTCAAAGAGGGGAAATAGTTATATTTTCAACTCAAGGGAATCAGGGGGAAAGGTGTCATCTGAATCAGATTTTAAAATATGGGGAGGCATTCAGGCAAAGCAAGAAATGGAGAACATACCAAATATAGGGTGTCATTTATGGAAAGAGATAGAGTAGAATATAGCAAATTTCAGCATTGTTTTATGGAGAAAGGAGAAGTACAAAAAGTTTCCTAATATGACTGGAAAGCACAGCCTGAGCAGTTGAGTAGTAAGATGTGATTAAAGGGAGGGAGGGATAAATAGCAGAGATTTGAACATTAAGCAAACATGGTTTGTTTTACTCGATATGTAACAAAGATCCACCAAAGATTTTGAGCATTATAGTAACATAACCTGAGCTGCATATTTGGAACAATATTCTTGCAGCAAGATGAGAAGAAGCAATAGAATCTTTTAAAAGACTTTGATAGTTATTCAGATGGTAGTAATCAGGACATGTGTGAGCATGGTAATAGTGTGTGTAAAGGAAGGAACCAATTTCAAAGACATTACAAAGATGGTCTAGGATTTAAGAGAGAATTGAATGGAAATTTGGAATTGAGATGAGATTAATTTCTTAAAGTTAGGAAAGGTTTTATCTTCTTTGTGTTTTTTTTTAAACTTCACTTTTAATTACCTTATTCAGTGTATCTACAAATATTTATGGAATATCTATAGTACACCAACTGCTATCCTAGGTTTTACAGAGCATAAATGAAAATGCTAGATAACTTTTAGACTTGAGGAAGCAATATGTATGTATGTATGTATGTATATACATACATACATACATACAGAAATACCTACATACTAGGCTCATTTAACAGATGATGAAGTCAAATCTAAGAGATGCTGATTGATGACTTTGATCACAGTTGGTCATTGACTGAGGAGCTCAATTTCTCCCTAGATCTAGGTCCAGTGTTGTATACCCTGAACCATTCATTTACCTCTGATCAGTCCTCCTCTTATTTAATTTCCAGTAGGGGAATGTTGAGTCTTAGTAATATATAAAACCAAGATGTGTATAAAACACAAATTTATGCATACAAATTTAGCCAACAATGCACAATGATAAGAATCTCACTGAATAACATTATAGCAAGTCAGTTAATTTGTTCCTTATATATAAAATGGGGATAAAATATACTACTATTCTCAAGAAATTATTATGAAAAAATACCATGTAAACTATAATGTTCTATAGCAATTCAATTCAACAAATATTGACTGCAGACAAAGTTTATAGATTGACATGAGATACAAAGGTAGCTGCACTTGCTCTCAAAAATTTTGCCTAATATATAATAAACCACAAATATACAAAAAAGAATGATTCAGAGGATAGTGGAATACATGTAAAAGACCAGGCAAAGTTTTAGGAGAAATTTGACAAAGGAGGGATCATTTCTGTCTTTGGAAGTCATGGAAGACATTAGGTAGTGGCAAGAGTTTTTGTTTTGGTGAGGAGAAAATAAGAATCAAATTTAACCATGGCAGGGCAGCAGGGACAAAAACACTTTTAGAGATAGGAAAAAGTAGCTTAAAAAAAAGAGAAAACCTTGGCTGAATGAAACAGAGAGACCATGAAAAGGAGTGTTCAAAAGTTCAGACATCTGATATTATTATCATCACATAAATATTTTAATAATAATAAAGTCCTCTGTAAATGTCTGTTATTATCATCATATTATAACAAAGGATTAAACAAGTTAACTTATTATAAGCATTGAGGAAGAAAAATAATTATGATCTTTGTAGCCCCAGAATAATTTTTGGCATTTATGTTGCCAGAATATAATCTTGCCAGAATATAATATAATGTTGCCAGAATATAATATAATGAAGGATGAGTGTTATATCAATGGATAGGGAAGCCTACTCAGTAGGGAAATCATGAGTCAAAATTTTAGATATTTTATTTTTCAGCTATATTCAATTATTGATCATTAATATTATAATATGATTGTCAGTGAAAGTGAGACTACGATAGTACCACATGTTAAAACAATTAATTTGAAATGATGGTTTACATTGAAGAGATAACTTTAGTCTCACAGGAAACTCACAATCCCTGTCTGATCTATAGTATTCTTATAGTTGCAAGGGAGAAGAGATTAATTTCTATTTGTGTCATGAATAAATGCTCAAGGAAATAATTCATACTAGTTTTGCCCAAATTCATTTAAAATTACAGCATCTCCCAGTTCACCTGTTGTTTGATGAGAGAGTTTTTATTTTTTTAAATAGGTTACTAAATATCTTAGACCACTGACTGCTACGAAGTCCAGAAATATTGTGGTTGTAATTTATTATCAGGACAAATTGCTCTGATAAATCTTCAAGTAGACATTAATTTCACACATTCAAATAAACATTACTCAAAAGCTGTTCCAGCTTTGTAGAATATCATTTTAAAATCAATGCTGCTTTTATGGAATGGACATAACAATAGGAATTGGCAGTTTTAATTTTATCTGATGCCTAGAAAGTGCCTCTGCAAATTTCTATGAGTAAAATCATGCTTTGAATACATTAACTTTCTTTGTTGAAATGGTTTTCATACATCTTAGGAACTTTAGGACTCAAAGGGAAATCATCTAATCCAATCCCCTTACTTAAACAAAAGGAAACTGAAGTAGAGAAGTTAAATCATTTAGCCATAGGTCTTATAGGTAGCAAATGACAGAAGCAAGTTATTTGACTACAAATCCATTACTCTTTCTGGTAGACTACATAGCTCTTCCTTTTAAATCGAAGTCAAACACCATGATAAGGAGCATCACTATACCATATTATTTGCTAAAGTGAGTCTATGTCCACATGATCTTGTACAGAGAGTGACCTAAAACCTGAAGTTTCAGCTGATGCCTTCTGCAGAAATTCCAAGCTATAACCTGCACCTTAGTTTGAAGCATTTGTGATTTATTATGAATAGTAATAGCCTTCATCACACCAGAATTCAGATTAAAGCAACACCAAAAACTATCTTAGTTTCTCCAGACCCTATCTAGAGATATTTCAGTGGATTTCAACAATTTGTCTTAGAAACAAAAAGTCACAAAGCACTTAGGGTATACTCTTAAACTCATCCTCACATTATATTACATTCCTGTGACTAGATAAATCTAGGCTCACTTATTGAAACTAGCCCTGCTTTGCTTCTTAAGCTGCATCTCTCTCCTATATATTTTGCTCTGTGGCCGAAGAACAAAGAGCATCAAGGTCAACTACAAACTCTGAAGTTAGGAGACAAATTTGACCTCACAGATACTACTCCTATGTTTTAATGAGTTGGGACTCATGACTAAAACATATAACTAAGGCAGGAATATGAATCCAGGAAATCATACCCTTTTTTTAAAAAAAGGGAGGAATCTTTGGTCTAAGAGCAATAGCCAAATGACCATACTAATATTTAAAAAAAGATAAGTTAAGAGCCAATGATCTTTTACTAAACATCCTGTATCTTCCAAGTGCTAGGACTATAAATCCAAAAATAAAGCACTCTTTTCCCCTCATAAGGCATACATTCTATCAAGAAAGTAACCTGAATGTTTATGTGCAGATAAAATGAACACAGTAATGGGGAGAGGGGAAAATAAAAGAATTAGTAGTTAAAGGTGAGAGATCAGAAAGATCTCATAAAGGTGAACTCAATTAAGACTTAAAATAAACTTTGCATTATAAGAGTTAAAAATGAGGAGCAAGAATATTGCAACCATCAGAGATAGCTGATGCAAAAGCATCATAAGAGGTTTGAGATGGAATTTAGGGTGTGTAAGGAATAAGTAAGACGGTCAATTTGGCAGGATTAAAGGGTAATGATATGGAGCAAAGTCACAAAGGTAGACTGGGTGTGGTTATGAAGAGCCTTAATTAACATATATGGAAGGTTATTTTTGATTCTAAAAAGAACAGGGAGTCACTGGAGTTTATTGTCCGGAAATGCCACAGACAGATTGACTCTTTAAAATATCACTTTGACTTCTGTGTAAGGAAGAATTGGAGTAAGGTTAGAGGCAAAGAGAACACTTGGGAGTCTATTGAAATAGTTGCAATGGCATGAGGGTGATTGTTGTGTGACTAGAGGGCAAAGGTCAAGTTACCATTGCACATTTAAAAGACATACCTGAGGAAATTTAGGAACCAGAATGGTGAGGTACAAATATTTGGGGGGGGGTATCTGAAAGGGGACAGAAACAAAATCAATCTTATAAGAATCTATTACAGGTGATAATGATGAAGGAATAATTCATAAAGAGGTTGGGAAACAGACTATCAGAATGACCAAAGGGTATGTTGGAGTAGTGAATAGAAAATTCACTCTATGCAGACATCTGCTGGGGCTCTCTTTTAATGGTAAATTTAACATTCAATAGGTGGAAGAAGGAAAGAAGGGTTGCTATTATTCTGGACATGTGTATGTACACACACATATAAATACATATATGTATGTGTATATGTATATATGCATAGATAAGTGGTGTGTGTGTGTGCGTGTGTGCGTGTGTGTGTGTGTGTGTGTGTGTGTGTGTGTACCCCTCCAGATCAACCAGTAAAACTTGATCTGGCTTCTTTCTGAACAATAGTTTAAATGGAAGGAATAGACACATTAAACAAAATACAGATGAAACTATACTGGTACATAATTATATTAAGGAATAACAATAAATTCAACCACAGATCATTTACTTAAATCAAAACAGATGCTTTTTCCTTCCACTGGAAATCAACATGAAGTAGTACTAAAAATAGAAAACAGACCTTCCTATTTTCCCCTGTATCTTAAGTGATCAGAAGAGGCAAGCATTTCCTAACTACTGACTGTACTTCCTGTAGAAATTGTTCAACATTCTATTAAAAATTTCACTGTATTGTATATGCTTGTGTCCTGAGAATCTGGATATTATTTTCTTAAGAGGGAGTGAACTTTCCAAGCAAAATGATTTGCCATAAGTAAATAGTGTATTCCCAGAGAATTCCAGGGTCTCCAAACAGTCTAGTATTTTTTCCTGATTATATAAAATCAAGGTCAAAAAATTCAAAAGAAAATTTAAAAAATTAAATGATAAAAAAAGAAATCAAATCTAAGGTCATTTGATATTTTACATTGCCATTATGAGATATTTGTTTCCTCTTCTTTTTATTGTTTGTCAAAGTATTTCTTAAAGGGTGGGAAACATGGGGATCCTAAGACTAATTCAGGGGATCCACATGGTTAAAATTATAATAATATTAGGACATTTTAATTTTTGATAAGGTACAAACAAATTGACCTAACCCACAATAAAAAAATTAAACTCTTAGATCCTCAATAATTTTAAAAATAGAATGGATCCCCTTTCAGAATTGTTTCCTTAGATTTTTCAGTCAATATGGACAGAGTTTAAAGGATATGCCTTGAAGAAGCACTGAGTTCACATCTTATTCCTAATGCGTATGAATTGTGTGACCTGAGCAAATCTGTTAATTTGGCAATATCTTGTGCAATGCACAATGACTTTGTAGTGTAGATTGTTTGCTAATCTGCACTGCAGAGAGAATTTTCCATATTCAGGAATTCTCAGTGCCAGTGAAATTTAGTGGTTCAGAACTGCCCCTCCAATCTCTTAGTCTAATATTAAACTCACTGAGGTCTTTTTTTTGTTTCAAATACAGGATTATCCACAAGAATGGTTATACAGAGCAAGAATGTATGGAGTTCAAAGCTGTTGTTTACAGTAACACCCTACAATCCATTCTGGCCATTGTGAAGGCTATGGCAGTTCTGGGGATTGATCATGTTAATCCCCAAAGTGCAGTAAGTGTGAAATCAAGGCCATTCAACAGTGAGAACCTAAAACAAAACAATAAGACTGAATCATTTGGGGGCAATAGGTAGTTGGAATGTAGGCAGAGACCTAGATTTGTACTCTGAATCAGAAAATTTTAAGTTCAAAATCTTGTCAAACCCTTATCAATAGTATGATTTTGGACAAATCATTTGTCCTCTCAACTTCAGATTTTTCACTTGTAACATCAGGATTAAAAATATCTCCTATTTCACAGGAATTGTTGTGAAGATCAAATGAAATAATATCAATGAATACCTTTGGAAACTCTCACTCTCTAGATAGTACTTTTTATTAACTACATACAAATATTCCAAATCTCAAATGTTTTTCTAATTAGGTCAAAATTATTTTATAGATAAACTCTTTGGATTATATTTAATAATCAATGAATTAGTTCCTCTTTTATATGAACCCATTTTTTTAGGTTTTTGCAAGGCAAATGGGGTTAAGTGGCTTGCCCAAGGCCATCCAGCTAAGTAATTATTAAGTGTCTGAGGCCAGATTTGAACTCAGATACTGCTGACTCTAGGACCGGTGCTCTATCCATTGTGCCAACTAGCTGCCCCACATGAACACATTTTTAAAGAATATTTTTATCTGTTTCCTGGGTTAAAACTTCATTAACAACTTGCAAGAAATTCATTCATTTATTCAGCAATTGTTCATTAAATCCTTGCTCTGTGTCTGAGACTGTGCACTGCATTTTATGATGGGAAAATACCAAGTGAGTAGAGTGAAAGATAGAAAAAGGACAGATTATGTGCTGATTATTTTTTCATAAACAGAAAGTTTAGAGATGGAAAGGACTTTTGCCATAATTTAGTATAACCCTCTAACTTCATGGAAAAAAATAAAAGAAACTCATAGAAATATGTGTTGTCCAACATCATGCTAAAAGTAATAGGCAAAGTCAGGATTCACATTCATGTCTTCCTGCTCTATATGTCTATGGTCTGTATAGCTAGCATTTGTCAGAAACAGAATTTGAACTCAATTCTTCCTGACTCTAAAGCTAGTTCATTACTCACAACTCTCTGCTACCCATCATAAAGGCATTAATAGAAGAAATATGAGATATAATATTTTCCTATTGAAAATCATATATTATAATTAGTGTCATTATTTCTCTTTGTCTTTTGACTGGACTTATATCTTTCATGTAGAGAACACCAATTGAAAAAAAACACTTTCTAACAATGTAGACTGACAACTTTTCTACATCTAATAATACTAAAGTTGTGTGGCACAGTTAGAAGTTAAGTAATTTCCCCAGGATTGCATAAATTAGATTATGTCAGAAATAGTACTTAAACCTAGTATTTCCTACTTTTAAAGCTATCTCTTTACCTACTATGCCAAGATACCTCTCAACCTCTATAACTCCCATCCCTATCCACATTCTCAAATGACTTTGATAAAAACAAATGACAGAAATGCAAGAATTCACCCAGTTAGAGGATATCATCATACCATACATTATAGGATTATAAAATCAAAGATCTTGAATAACCTGAGAAGTCATCTAATCCAAAATTTTGCAGATAAGGAAAAAGATTTTTGAGAGATTTATCCAATGTCTCACAGGTAGTAAGTGATTACTAACATGATTCAAACACTGATTGAAATCACTAAAGGTGATCTTACAGAAGATAAGAGGGCCAAAGTCAAAGGTCTAGGGATATTCATCCTTACCCCAAAATAAAGAACTCTCCTCCCTCAGAGAACCATAAATGAAACTACTCCTAATGCTTATTTCAGCATCCCTATCAGTGGCATTGGAAACATCAAAAAGCAAAATAAACAGAAATGGTACATTTGTAGCTTCTTTCAAAAAAAAATCATAAAAAAATTCATATGGGGAAAAACTGAAATTCATTCAGAGATATCTAATAAGTGCCTAAATAGTCCTTTTTGGGGGTGTAAGAATGGGGGTTTGCAAGACAATGGGTTAAGTGACTTGCAAAGCTATGTAATTATTTAGTGTCTGAGGGCAAGTTAAATAGTCCTTTAATGACACTGTTTAAAAGAAAAAAAGCAATAAAAATCTCCTTTTACCACCACATATTTTTTAGCTTCATTTGCTTCTTATTAATTTTTAGGAACAATTTTTTAAAATTTTTATTTATTGGGGCAGCTAGGTGGCGCAGTGGATAAAACACTGGCCCTGGAGTCAGGAGTACCTGGGTTCAAATCTGGCCTCAGACACTTAATAATTACCTAGCTGTGTGGCCTTGGGCAAGCCACTTAACCCCATTTGCCTTGCAAAAACCTAAAAAAACCCAAAATTTATTTATTTAAATTTTATTTTATTTTAAGGACTTATTTTTAATTTTGAAATAAAAAAATTTCCATAACATAATGTAATAAAAAGATGATTGTACATGAAACTCTAAACCAATTTTGTACAACTGGTTGTTTCTTTTAAAAATATAGCAAAGTTAGCATGTAATTTTTCTCCTTTATTCTTCCTTCTACATTAAAAATATAACTTCATGACTTCATACACATGCTAAATATCCTCCTAAATCATTGTTTGTCTATGCAGATGTCACACGTTTCTTTACTTAATTCATGAATTGGTAAAGTTTTGCTAAATTGACTAGATAAATGTTATGTCTATTTACATAACTACAAGTTATTACAGATTTCCAAGTCTGTATTAAGAGACTACATTTGTAAATTCAATGTGTGAACTAACACATTCATACTACAACAAAACTAAAACTATGTCATGACTAAAGTTGACCTCCACTTAGATTTTTTTGATAGATCAGATCAAAATTGTTTCTGTGAATCATATATTTCAGGTATAGAAGTATATTTTATAATATTTTTCTTGCATCCTGTAATTTTATTTTACAGAAAGAAAAAACAATTAAAATTGACTCTTTAAAAATTAACTCCTACATTTTAGAAATGAGAAAAATGAGTCTCAGAACATTAAAGAACTATTCACATTTGTGTATAGCTGTTAAGTTTACCTCACCCTTTCTTTATAGTAACCTTCTAGTTTATGTAAGACAAGTATTATTGTTCCCATCTGAAGATCAACAAATTGAGGCTAATAGCTTCTAATTTAATAATAAATATTTGTTTGTATGTCCAGAACTGAGATTTCATTATGAGGTAGCATGATAGCATGGAAGAATGCACTGGGTTTGGAATCAGGACATTGGTTCAAATTCTGTCTCTGTCAAAGTGGAGTTGGACAGGAGTGGAGGAAGACCCAAGTTCAAATAGCCTCAGATGATTAAGCAGTTCTATGTCCCCAAGAAATTCACTTAGTTTCCTCTCAACTTTTGTTTCCTCATCTGTAAAATAACACCTACCTCCTCAGGGTGTTGAAAGGATCAAAAGAGATGATATTTGTAAAGCATTTTACACGCCTTAATGTGATAAATAAATGCTGGCTAGTTAGCAAGTGGTCTTGGCCAAGTCACATAACTTTTTTCTAAACTTGGTTTCTCTAAATGCAAAATGAACTTTTTAAGTCATTTGAAGTGTCTTTCATCTCTAAAACTAGGAAACTATGGTATGGCAAACTGTCTTGCCTATGCCAATTGGAAACTGTTTTGCTATTTAAAGAACTGCTCAGAATACTCAGAGGTTAAGTGAATTTTGTCCAGGGTCACAGAGTGATGTAGCAAAAGTGAAACTTGGACACATTCATGATTTTGATTTTTTTTCTTAATATAGTACATTGCCTTTCAATAATAATAAAATAATCATAATAGTAATAGACTTTATACAGTATATTAAGGTTTGTCATACACTTTTCATACTCCTATAACCCTTACACCAACTCTACTGCATAAGTGGTATTATTGTTCCTTGTTACAGAAGAGGAAAGTAAAGTTCAAAGAATTAGGTTAACACAGCTATTAAATGTTTTTGCAGGAATAGAAGTTAGGTCTTCCCGCCTCCAAGCTATCCTTCATACCATGTTCTCTCTGTTAGTAAAAGACTTCTAATAATCTTATCTAACATAGTTGAAGTTTCATTATTAAAACCATTAATAGTAAGTATATATTTAATATTTTACATACATTATATATTTATACATATTTTATAATGAAAACTTGCTAAAGATCATTTTTTTTGCTGAGTTCTTATCACTTATCATTTAGCAAAGACATTGGTATTATTCATTCCATGTATAGCTATTGCCCCTTCCATATATTTATTCTTCTTTGCATATGGTTGTTTGGTGTTTTCTAATATACTTTGCATTAGCAATCAGCATTATTAAGGTAATGCATCCTTTTATTTTTTTATCATTTTATCATTTAAAGGATTTTTCATTTTCTAAGTGTATGTATTTCCTATACTGAAGCTATGCTTAGACATGACACTTAGCTTACCACTAGAATCAAATATAAAGAGATCTTATCTCTGGAATGTATTCAGTGGTTGAGTTGAATAGTGTGGTTAGGTAGCCAGAGTTTTGTCAGCTGCCTTGAAATTCATAGCCTCACAGTCTAATAGGAACAGAGAAGTCCAGTTACCAAGCACGAGGCTTTTATCATGTATTAACAAGATTCCTTGACATAAGATAAATAACTTCAATGCCAAAGTATATCACATGGCATTATATATTAATATTAGCATACAACCTGATGAACTGCTGTTTATTTAGATGATTTCATTAAGGATAAAAAGCTAATATTTTATTTTCAATTGGTTTTAATGGGTTGAAAGATTAATTTTTATTTATTTTTAATATGTGTATTTGCATGCATTTATATGTCTCTAGGCTAAAAGTTCTTGACATGTGTTGTTGTAATGGATCCCCAGTGTGATGAAATCTATGGATATCTTTTCAAAATAATTGTTAAATACATAAGATTTTAAAGGAAACTAATTATAATGAAATGTAATTATCAACATCATTTTCATAAAACTCATGGTCCCCAGACTAAGAACCTTATTCTAGGTAGTAATTTATTTCTACACACACACACACACACACACACACACACACACACACACACACACGACCAGCTATGAGAAGGGGTTAAAAAAATCTTCCCATAAAAATGTATGGTATAATAATAATAATTGTTATTATAAATAATAAAATGTATTACTAAATAATAATTATAAATATAATTGTACATAACATTTTAAAGTTTGTGGATTACATAGTGTCTCTTGAGTATCTTTTAAAATTCTGAGATATGTAAAACAAATAATATTATTTTTAATAGAATAGTATAAGCTGAGATATAGAGATTTAAATATGTTTTTTGTCTTTATTGTAATGACTTCTCCAAGGTCACACTGCTAGTAAATGTAAGAAACATGATTTGAATTTAGATCTTCCTGACTGAAAACTCATCATGCCATCTGATGACTTATAAAAATTTACCCCCCAAAAATCATTGAGGATCTGTGATAAGAGATTTGAGTAGATTCTATGGGACCTTAAAAGTTAAAGAACCATAATGCAAAGATTAAAAAAAATATTCTACTAAGTAGAATGATGTATGCCATAAGGAACTGAGAAAGGAAAGGGATGGGACTATGATTTCAAAGGTATAGAGGAAACTCCTTCCATAAAAATAGGCTACCACATTCCCTGCAATACAGAATCTCAGAGAGTTGCCCAGGGTCACATAGATAATACGTAACAAGGGTGGGGCAATATCTAACACAAAGAAAGAAAAATATGTGGAAATGAAGAGGAAGGAATTAAAATAGTCAAAATTTTGAATATAATAATACCAAGTACATTGCATAGTATATATCAAATGCAATATAAGAAATTTTAGCCTAGCAAATTCAGGTTTTTGTGCTTACCCTGAATATCTTACATTATGGTTAATGATAGACTGACTAGCCTGTTGTCCTAATACTCTCACTCAATTTTTCAATCCCTTAATAATAATAATAATAATGATAGTAATCTCTGTTTAAAATTACTTAAATCCCTATACCAGTACTCTCTGACCTATCCTCTTAACCCTAGGACAACTTCATCCAGTTCTGGAAACACTTAAGAATACTTGAATGGAGGAGGGAACTGAGTGACCTCCAGGGAGCAATAAATTGACCACTTTCTTCTTGTATACATTCTCAGGTCATGAAATTTCAGTTCAGGAATAAACTGAAATCCTTGACCATCCCATAGGATTCTTGGGGAAACCAGATTCTTTCAAATCCTTTACAGTTTCAGCTACCAATATAATTCATTGGAATTCTTGATAGTTTTTCTGGAAGACCTGGTCATGTTAAAGATTTTTCTAAAACTCAAGAACTGCTCAGATAAAAAGCAAATACCTCCTACTGGTCAGGAACTAAATGAGGTTATACAAATTTGTTCTCCTCCATTAAATTGTTTTGTCTTTGTTTTTTTTGTTTTTATTTTCCTAACTCACCTCCCTGGATAGGCCTCAAAATTCCAAGAGAGTCCTCTTAGAATTGTTATTGGAAGTTTCTTTGTAACTGTCATGGATTCTAGCTGATGTACTCTTTTTAAATAATAGAGTGATATTATAGTTAGTATAAAGTGCTGTTTCTAGGTTCAGAAGACCTGAGTTTTTCTCTTGGCTTTGCTTTATACTACTGGCATGAGTTTGGGCAAGTTAAGTGTTGAACCACATGAACCTCTTTCCAACTCCGAGGTGATAATCTTTTGACAATCCTTTTGTTGTTGACAATTTGTGACAGTAGTGCTTCAATACAAGGATCTGGGGCATGGGACACATTCAGCAGGGATTGAATAACAAAAGCACCCTATTAAAATGTAAGATATTTGTGATAATGCTATCACTTTTAACTTTGGGTGAAATAATAACTGATACTTATATGATATTTTAAGGTTTGCAAAGTTCTTTTCATTTTTTAATCTCATTTGAAACTCACAACTCTGTGAGCTGACACAATCATTGTTACCATTAACTGAAGGATGAGTGAACTGAGACTCAGAGAAATTAAAGAATCTTCTCAGGATCTCACCACAGTGAGTAGTAATCATCTGATATGGGATCTGAACTAAGGTCAGCTTGACAATGAGTCTAACACTCTATCCACTGCACCCTGAAGAGGTGCTGGTACATATATCTGTGTATAGGGGATGGATCTGATCTGCAACATAATTAAGTTAATGCTCAGTGCTTTTCCCAAACAGTGGACTTGGGAAAAATAATGATTTAAACATAAATAGAAAAAAAAGTATAGAACCATTTATTTCCACCTGAAATGAATTTAAAAAATTACTTCCAAGTGTCTCATTTTACAGAGGAAGAAACTAAAGCCAGAGATAAACTCACATGCCAAAGAGAATGAGTGCACAAATCAGATTTTACCAAGTATCTTCCCTCTTAAGATGTAGAGATCTTTCCACTATTTCCTCTCAGATGAGACTAGGGTAACAAACAAAGACTTCACTAGCAAAAAGTTATCTTTGTTATTGTGTTAAATTATTCTGACTTAAACCCATTTCTTTTCATATTATATGCTCTCTTATGATTCATTTTTTTCTTAACTTGGAGCAAATATTTCAGCAGCAAATCACATGAGCAATTCAAGTTGGAAGTACATTTGAGTTCATTTGTAAGGTAGACAAAAATATTATTCTTTTCATAAAAAAATCACATGAAAGCAAAATAAGGAGAAACTTTTTAAAATATCTTTCTAAGTATTTTCAGAATGGTACTGTTTCTGATAGTTTGTGAAGAAAAATCTTGCCTTTCTCTCTGCCTTCCCTGTCTCCCCCTGCCCTGTAGAATCTTTCCATAATAGATGCCTTTCTGTATTTCATTAAAATAAACAACCAAATTCTCCATACTTAGGAAATGGTTTCAGATCTTGAAATGCAATAAAACTTTAGTTTGGGAAGCTAAAACTGCTGTACTCAATTAAAATTCTTACTCTAGATTCAAGAGTGTGTGACCAGCTGTCTCATTACATAAAACACTCCAGATTATACTTTAGGGAAATGGTGTATATATATATTTTTAAAAATCCCATCACAAAAGCAATAGACTTTGCAATTCTCATTCATATGAGGAAAGGAAAGTTGCCTATACAAGAAATGAAACATTGACATGGTCCAGCTGGAAATTTCAGTTTCTTAGTAATTTAATTAGGTCAGTGAATGATTAATTGGACTTTTGCAATTGGGAATCATTGTGATAGTTCTAGAAAGAAGTAAATGGACCACTACATTTATCGGTTTCTCAAGAAATCCTAACAACTTGGTCATGACCCCAGATAAATGCATTAAATGTAACTTGCAATTCAGTCATAATAATAACAGCCTTTTTTGGGGGGGAGTGAATATATCTAAGGAAAGACTGTCAACTTCTTAGTAATTATCTATAATGTCAAAATAACTTTGCCATTCCATAGTTCACAAGGAAGCTATGAGTAGTCCAAAGATAGCTCAGATCAGAATAAAGAAATCTGAAATCGAGCCTGACACTACCTAGCTCTGTGTCCACAGATGTCAGTCAAGCTCTGAGATTCAGTTTACTTTTTGGTGAAAATGGAGATGGTCTATGTCACAAGGTTTTGATAATAGAGATAATATATAATATCAACTTTGTGGAAGGCTATAAAAATGTCAGATATTATTAATTACTCTCTAGTCTTCTATTGAATAGAATTCAATATTAAATTTTTCCTCTTGCTAACTGAATTCCCATCAAAACTAATTCAACTTCTATATGCTATTAAATGATGAAAAAAAGTTTCTGGTAGATTGGAAATATTATTTAAATGTCTTTATATCCACTTACAACATTCACTGAGGTGCTCACTTTTCCATTCCTATAACACTCAAAAAAAGTAAAATAGAGAAGAAATCAAGTATGATATATAGAAGTATGATATATAGAAAGCCAGTCTTGTAAATAGGAAAGATATGAGTACAAGTGTCCCTGCCATCTGCTAGTTGTGTGACCATAATCAGTGCTTTTAAGCAATCCTTTAATATTATAATATATAGTCCATCTACATTGTAGAAATGAGTGTTTTGACCCTGTGGTTCCTAATAATAATGAAATCACAACAAACCAAAGCCAACTAAATAAATAAAAATAAGAAACCATATAGAAATATAATTACAGAGCTTCTGCCTAGTTCTTTCATTTTTATTCAAATTTCAACTTGTCTGAAACTTCATTTCTTTATAAATCAGACAGCTACTTTAAAAGATATGGGAATATAAAAGTTTTTCATAAGAAGTCATACTTAGGCAGCTACGTGGCACAGTAGATAGAGCACCATCCCTGGAGTCAGGAGTACCTGAGTTCAAGTCTGGCCTCAGGCACCTAATAATTACCTACATGCATGGCCTCGAGCAAGCCACTTAACCTCATTGCCTTGCAAAAAAAAAACTTTATAAAAAATTCATACTTATTATACATTCAAAACAAGATGATATTATCTTTCTCTCTAAAAAAACCAAGGGAGAAGGAATATAGAAATCAATGATTGTCTTTCTTGATTTTTTTTTACCAATTTTTTACTAATTTTTCACTAAAGAATTGGAGAAGCATATTCATAAAAATACAACTTTCTATTAGTAACTACTTATAACTTGTTCATGTGCATTAAGAAGACTGCTTTAGGTAGGCGACTAAGAGTTATGTTTTGTCCTGGCTACTGAGTATTGTTTTTAGGAATGATGTTAAAGAAGATATATTATCATTAAAAGAAACAGGGTAAAGATTCTCCCAAATAAAACCTGCTACTTTAAAGAAGTCTTAGTTGATTACAAGTGAAAACATTTCCAGTTTTCTGACTAAAATCTTATTTAGGAAGACCAAAAACAACTCTGCACAATAGCAAATGGCTTAGAAGATGGCTCCATGACTCCCGAACTGACTGATATAATAAAACGACTATGGAAAGACCCAGGAATCCAGGCCTGCTTTGAAAGGGCATCAGAATATCAACTCAATGATTCAGCAGCTTAGTAAGTAAATTCATTCTTATAAGAATTTTCAATGAAATGAATGAAGAATTAAAAAGTATAATCAATTAATAAGCATTCATATGGGGAAAATTTATGTACATTTAAAAGATTAAAAGTACCATCTAAAGAGATGGTAAATGGAATGAAGTAAAAAAGAGTAAAGGTATGATAAGTCAGTCTTGAAAATAAATACCAGATTGATTATCACGTAAGTTGTAGTTGAGAATTTATCCTCTCAATGTGATATACCTGCCAATTTAAAAACACAACATGTTCTAGTCATAATAAAATTAGGATGCAAATGTTTAAAGGTCTCAACACTCACAAAAGTTAACTTTAAAGGAATCAGCTGAAGGACTCAACTATCTATGTGTGTGTTTGTGTTTGTTTGTCTGTGTCTGTGTATGTGTATATATATATATATATATATATATATATATATATATATATATATATATACACACACATTTCCCTGACATATACTGACTCTCAAAGCTTGAAAAGTCAATTAATCTCTCAGTTCTCAGGATAACTCTCCAAGACAGCAGTTGTAAAAATTGGTATCAGTTCACATCAGGATGAGTTTTTTAAGAGCTTGCTTGCTACAACAATGAAATTACATAGATGAAAAATGGATATTTCTATAGATGCACAGGTACAAAGAGAAAAAGAACTAGATAGGAATCGTCGCTGTGGATTCAGTGATACAGGGAACTCCACAGTGAGAAAACTTCCTTTTCTAATTCTAGTTGAACATTTTCTACAGCATAGTCATAAAATGTGGCCTAGAGCACTGAGGGGAATAGAAGTTCTGTCTGAAAAAGTAAAAGCAGAGCCAAACAATTCATACTTTCCTCCCATATTTCAAAATGCAAAAGTTTATTTCATTGAATTGGTCCTGAAATCTAAAATATTTTGGCCACTTCTTTTCTGAAAGAAATATATAATTGATGATAATATAAAATTGTGTTCACAGCAAGACCTAAAATGGGAGAATAATAAAAAGGATACATATAAAAATTTCTCTTACATATGTGCATATGAAATCATTTTAGAGCAGAAGCCATTAACTATTTTTGAGTCAAAGAGGTAGTTTAATTTTCAATTTGTCTTGAGCGCTTTGGGGGGTCAGCTTTGGCAGAGAATTCCTTACCCAAGTAGATGAGGAAGTATGACTGGTAAAATGAGAACAGTAGACCTGATTGAATAATAAATAAGGGTAGATGGCTCAGCTTAGAGATCTACTGGGTCAAGGTTATTGGAGTCTCTATTTAGGATTAAGCATTTTTTTTAAAAATGCCACTTTTAAAAAGTGGCAAATGCACACATATTATGAACTTAATAAACAGAAACAAGCATGATCATTTCAAAAACAGAAAATGGCATTATATGGCAGATATTATACATAGTTTGGATTTTTGTGCATATTAAATTTAACATAGAGTAACAAAATTGCCTTGTTCATCTGTGTCCCCTTCTGAACTTCTTTATTCACTTTGCAAGGTAAACACTAATGATTTATTATCACATTTTTTCCTTTATTATCTTCTTTTTTAGTGTATTATTATTTAAATGTAACAAATGAGTACATTCAAGCAAAAATAAGCACCATATTGACTGTGCCTAAATATACATATCTCTTTTGGCACCTATGGTATACAACCTTTCTGCCAAGGGCTACATAATATGGTCTATCATCAGTCTTATGGAATTGTGAGTTGTCAATGAGAATTCTACAATCTTTTAGTTTTTTTCTCTTAAATTCTTTTGGTCATTGAACACATTTTTCTCATTCTATTCACTTTATGTAATATTAGTTCAAAGAAGTTTCATAGGATTCTTTGAATCTGTAATATTTATCACTTCTTATGCTCTAATAATATTACATTAACCTTTATATGCCATGATTCATTTAACCATTTCCCTTTTGGGAAATACTGCCTATTTCAGTTTGTTGCTATAATAAAAATGCTACTACAAATGATTTTTTTTCCCCTACATAAGTTCTTTCTCTCTGCCTTTGACTGCTTTGGGGTATAGACCTTTGACATTCACATTTTACAACCCAGTATCATTGCTCAAAAGGTTAGTGATTTTCAAATCAGTTTTCAAATTATTTTCCAGCATGGTTGAACCATTGAATAACCTCCCAACAAAGCAATAGCAGAAGTCATTTTCCTCTTCTGTTATCTTTGCCAACTAAAATGCATTAATTTGAAACTTATAGTTTAAATTTGTATCTCTTGTGTTGTTAGTTATTTCATTTCTTCCCTTTAAAAATACCTGTTTATATCTTTTAACTATTTATCTTTTGGGGAATCAAGCAGCAAATTCATTGGATGATAAAACCTTGAATGTACTCATTTGTTACATTTAAAATAATAATACACTAATAATAATAATAATAATAATAATAATACCTTTTAACTGAATTGGACCATGGAGATCACTGAAGTCCAACCTCCCCTCCCCACCTTCCCCATCTTATGGATGAAGCACAGATAGGATAAGTGAACTATCTAATTTCACACAAGTAGCAAATAATATAGCTAGAATCTGAAGTATTCTGATTTACAAACTCTTGCAAAGTACCCTATTTTATGTGATATATATATATAATATATATGTCATTAGAAATAGTATTTTTTTTAAAAAAAAAGCAAATGATCAGGTCTTGTAAAGCAATTAAAACAAATTCTTGTCTGGCCCCATTCCCCCCCTAGTTTTATAAGATATGCATCCACAACCAAATCCTGAATTTGAATAACAAAATAATATTTTCACATCCAAATAAGCTCCATCATGAATGCAAATGAAGATGTTTAAATGTGTCCTTTAAGCATTTTTCCATCATCTATAAAGGTGTAGTTTATGGATTATATTAATTCTGACATGTGTATTTATGTTTCATATGTTTCAAAAAAATTAATATTTTTCTTAGTTCATATGCATATTCAGGTAAATAGCAAATTATGTGTGTATGACATTATACTAAATTTCATAAAAACTGAGAAGCATATGTTCTCAATTCTTTTCACAAAAAAACCATTTTTTGAGTAACTTTTGAAAAATTATTTTATTACCTATTATCTTTCAATGTGATGTCATTTCAGTTAAAGTCTGACTTTTTGTGACCCTGTATGGGTTTTTCTTGGCAAAGATATTGGAGTGGTTTTGCCATTTCCTTTATTCTGAAAAGAAGAAAACAAAAATGGTTAAATGAGAGTTGAGACTTAACATAAATGAAGAGATGGTAAGAATTTGTTATTTAATTAAATGCTTTTTGACTCCAATTGGGCTTTTCTTGGTCATGATACTGCAGTAGTTTGCCATTTCCTTCTCCAGCTCATTGTATAGAGTAGGAAACAGAGACAAACTGAGGTTAAATGATTTGTCTAGGGTCACACAGCTAATAGGTATCTGAAGTCTCATTTTATCTTAGGTCTTCCTGACTCTAAACTTAGTGTTCTATCCACCATGACACACCTTGATGCCCTTTACTTATTATCTTAGTTTTGCTTAATTGAAAAGGAATTACTTTGAAAAAAAAAAAAAAAAGAGTGATGAATTATTTAAATATATTTATATGGGAAGTCAATCTCTTCCCCCAGCAAATCCTCAACCTTGTAGCCTCATATATACACCCATCAGAAAGAGGGTCTTTAACAAAAAGAAAGTAAAGAAAAGGGAATCTTCATTTTTTTCTATTTCTATTGAGGATACTCCTATTATTCAATTTATATGGGCTTGAAACCCCAGTCATCCTTTAATCTTCAATTTCCTTCCCCTCATATATCTTATCAGTTTTGAAATCATATTGATTCCATGTCCACAACTCTCATTCTTTTTTCCTCTCAAATCATCACTATCCTTGTTCATCACCTTTTGTTTGTTCTCTTCATTACATTATCTATATTATTACAACAATGTCATAATTGATCTCTGTGGTTTTCCTACCTTCCAATGTATCCTTCACAATGCAGAAAAATTGCTTACTTAAATAATGTGTTTCCTCATGTTCCCTTCTTTGAAACCTTCAGTGGCTCTATTCGTCTAGAGATTAACATACAGACTTTTCCACATGGCATTTTAAACCCTCAACAATCTGACTCCCACCTACTTTTCTTCTCCTTCATATTATTCTCCTTTATGTACTCTATGTTCCCCCAAACTTTGCCTCCTACATGATGACTAGAGTATGGCATTTCTTGGTACCTTTTCTCAGGCTTGAGCCCATTCTTATGAAACTATCCTTTCTGATTATTTCCTTGAAGAACTTTTGTCTTCCTTCAAAGTTCAACTTAGGTATCATGTCCTTTAGAAACCTTTACTTATTCTTCAAACTTCAGCAAATTGTGAAGCTTTCTACATACTGTGGTTACATACACACACATACACATGCACACAGAGTTCATGGAATGTAACCTCCCTGAGGGCAAGAACTGTTTCATTTTTGTCTTTGTATCTCTGGTAAAGAACACTTTTAAACAGCAGGCACTTAATAATTATGTATTTTTGATCTGTCCAGGTTAAGCAGAAAACTGTTTTGGAAAGAATGCTAAAGATTTTGATTCAACTTCCAACTCTACCATTAATAAGCAGGGTGACTATTGGCATGCCACTTAAACTTTTCTGAACATAAAAAGCTTGTTCTACCAACCTCACAGAATTTTGAAAGACTGAAATAAAATATGCAATCTTCAAGGTGCTATACAAATGTTTCAATACCATAGGTTTAAAGCTGGGGTTTGGGGGGTTATATTCTGATCCTTATATGTAAGACAAGGTATACCATATATATGCATATGGGTCCTTGGAATAGTAGTAAGGGGCTCCATTTTAAATCAGAGTAAGATTTGGAACATGACTCATTCATTTTCTATGTAACATTGGGCAAATAATGTTTTTGGGATTCTGCTTCCTCATTAGGCCAATTTTTCATCTATAAAATGAAGAAGTTGATCTTGTTTAAATATTTTTCCAAATATATTATTCTTTCCGCTAAAGATTCTTCAATTTATATATGAGAAAACTGAGGTAGTTATAGAGGTATGGTCTCAGTTTTATGCAGATAGTAACAATCCATAGTGTTTTTATGCCACCTTGAAGGTTTTTTTTTTAATGAGCCAAAGACATGGTTCATCTCAACCATTCATTACTGAGGGAATCACATTGATTAGTGATAGGGACAAGATCCTAGAGAGATGGACTGAACACTTAACTGACCATCATCAATCCATGAAGAAGAAACATACATTGCCAGGCCTAGCTCAATGTTAGGAGGCTCTGAAGGAAGGTATAGAAGTGAAGAGGTGTTAGGATGACTACCAAATTGAAGGTCTATAGAGTCATTGTGCTGACCTCATTGCTGTATCATGTGAAACTTGGACAGTTTAACAGTGCCATGGCAGGAAATGGAATTGCTTCCATTTAAATTGTCTTAGGAACACTCCAAAGATCACCTGGTAGGATAAAATACCAGATATTGAGGTCCTTTCTTGAACCAAATTTCCAGGCATTCAAAAGTTACTACACAGAGTGCAGCCATAATGAGCATCCCAAAAATCTATTGTGGAAAACACTCACAAGGCAAGCTCTCATAGGGGGATCAGAAGAAGTAATATGGGGATACCCTAAAGGTCTCACTTAAGAACTTTGGAATTATTTGTGCAGTATGGGAGACACTGGAACAGGACTGCCCAGCAAGGCATGCCCTCATAAGAGAGGGTCCTGTGCCCTATGAGCAAGGCAGAATGGAAGCAGCTCAAAGGTAACATCACATACATATGCTTATCATAAACATCTCAGGTGTTCACACTATTTTTGCCAGATCTGTGATAGAGCATTCTGAGCTCATATTGGTCTGATCAGCCAAAGTCAGATACACTGCAATTCATCTCTAACAGTGATATAGTTTTGATCTTATTCCATAATGAAGGACAAGAGCCAGCAAACCAACCAACCAACTTGGTCATGGGTTCTGTGACTACTAAGTTATGATCAGGAAATAGAATCCAGGCCTTTGAGCACAAATCCTTGCTACATCCCCAAATCATTATCATGCCTAAGTGACAAGATTACATCAAACCAATTGTTATTCCTTATGTTCTCCTGATTGTGATACTGTTATTGCTTGAATTTATAAACACATGAGGGAAGCTTGTGATATCTGGAGGATCTCAGGCTACAGTTTAGAACTACTAAGAAAATAATAGCAGCTGTTAAATTGCCTGCATATTTGAGGATTGAACTTAAGGGTCCATCATTCAGAAAGAGCTAACCATTTAAAAAATTTTCTGTGTTGCTCATTTCTCAGATCCAGTGGGTTGAAATGTATAGCATGGTAAATAAGTTAATAGTTTCCCTGATTTAGAGTTCTGAGAGATAGAAAATAATGATTATTTGGTTTAAGGTGGTGTGATCCTCCATAGTCATGTCCTTTCCAGATTTAAATGGGAGTGTAAAACTTGGGTTCCATGGGTTCCATATGCAGGAGACTCAAAATGAGAAATTTTCAAGGAGACATTATCCTATTATTCCAAAATAGAATTGTAAATCTGGCAGATTTTCAATTATGATATCCTCTATAAACAGCAAAGTCTTTCAGAAGATGTTATGGGAAATTTCCTGCTAGCATTTCTTCATGTTGATTGGAATCCCCTGGGATTTTGTGGTAATTTGGACCTACAGTTAAAGGTTTTGAAGTAGTTCCAGCCTAGACACAGTTATCCTATGATAGTAGGTCTAAAACAGGGAAAGTATCTCATAAACAAGCCAATCCAATTTCTCATTTTACAGATAAACAGTCTAGGCTGGTAAAGAGACTTGCCTGTGGTCACAAATGTTATAGAGCCCTAGTCCTTTAGCTCCAAATCCTTGAAAACCTAGAAAAGATTTGTCTCGGATTTTTAGAAAAACAAACTAGATCTGGAAAGAATATCAGAGGTTAGATAGTTTGATGCCCTAGAAACTAAGAGCCAAAGAGGTTCAAAGTTACCCTAGGTCACACAAATAGTTAAGTATTAGAGAAAGTATTTCAAACCTGGATGTCTAATTCTAGAGTTTTTGAGAACCTGATAAATTACTCTAGATAATTAGAAACATAGATTTAGAAGGGATTTTTAGGGATTATCTAGAACAATAATTTCAAACCCAGAATCTTTGAACATTTACATTAAAAAGTATATTGATTTTCAATCTGTGCTTATCATAGATACAAATGTAAACCCTATACCAGATCGCCTTCTATCAGAGGAAAGAGGGAGGGAAGAAAGGGAGGGAGAAAAATTGTAAAATTCAAAACCTTGCAAAAAAACTTAATGGTAGAAACTACCATTGTAGGTAATTGGAAAATAAATAAAATATTTCTATAATAAAAATTATATTGATCACCGCATTTCAACATAATCATCTCTCTTTATAGGCATTTATAATTTTGTTTTATGCATTATTTTGAGAACAGTTCTAGTTTTACTGTACTCTCTTACTGCTTTCTCTTTCTCTCTCTGTCTACCTCTCTCTGTTTCTCCTCTCTCTCTCTCTCTCTCTCTCTCTCTCTCTCTCTCTCTCTCTCTCCCCTCTTTTTCTTTGTTTCTCTCTGTTTCTGTATCTCTTTTTCTCTCAAATACATATACACCAATATTAAAAAAAATATGCTCTCTGATCAAATTAAGGTATAGGAGAGAATAAATAACCTGGCCAGACTATTTTTGATAGATTTAAGATTTAGATACAGGTCCTTTCATTTCAAATGGAGTTCTAAATCTGCATCATATTAATACTTAGAATTCTCTATTTCAGTCTCTTATTAATATTCTGTATGAAGTATGGCCCATACTTGTCTTATCTATGCTCTAAAACACCTGGACTAAAGATGTCCTACCTTGATTACAGTATTGAAGTCATCTGTATTAACAAGAAAGGTCACATAGATTAAGTGCTATCCTCAGGTTCCACAAGAATGAAGTTTAAATCTCATCCTTGATACATACTAGTTATGTTATTTTGGACAAATGATTGAACTTGGCAGGGCTTTAGTTAACTCTCAAAGACTATAAGCTGCGGAGAAGATGCTGGCCAACATTTTTAGAGGAAAATCTCTTGCCTGGGAAATCACTTTACAAAGGAAATCACAGGTCAGTTTCATATTGCTATATTCAAAAGGTTTGCTTTTTAACCATACAATTTATCTCTAACCCATCCCTCCCCCAAAATAAACTCCACTTAATTTGTTTTTTTTTAACTTTTTATATAAAAAAAGCTTTTATAAAGCAGGAGGGTCATGCTTTTTAAATAAGCAACAAAAGTTCTAGAAGGCAAATTTTAATGGAGTCTCCACAAAAACAAATACATTTGCATTGTTATCTTGGCTAGTATTATTCAAATCTTTTTGTTTTCCCTACTTTAGCTACCTCAATGATCTTGACAGGATAACAGCTCCTGGGTATGTTCCAAATGAACAAGATGTCCTGCATTCCAGAGTGAAAACTACTGGCATTATTGAAACCCAATTCTCTTTCAAGGATTTGCACTTCAGGTAGGATCCTTTAGCTTTATTATCTCTAAACAGAAGTACAAATGAATTGAGCTGGTTAATATTCATGAAGTCATTGTAACAGGTCTTTTATAGAGAAGCTTGGATCTACTCAAAACCACTTAAGTAGGCAAATTTTATCTTCTAATCTCTACCATAGGATAACATGTGTTGAGCTTAGGTATCCCAGTTTTCCTCAGTGATCATTATTATTATTATTATTATTATTATTTCAACTTACTGAATCCCATGTGGATAGGTATGTAAGTCTAGGACTCTTGTTTCTCCTCAAGATTTACCTTTTTTTGCTTAAAAGTAGCTGTGTATCATCTAAAAAATTAACATGTAATATATCAAGGTTCCCTATTCTCACATATGATACTTAGATATTAAAATCATCCTCCTAGGGATGCAATGAAAAGGACTGTAAGGACAGTAAGGAAGACTTGGATAAGATGTGACTTTTGGCAATCCTGAGAATTTCTGTGACTACTATACATCAAGATACATTTGGCCAGAGATAATACTGTGGTAATGCTTTGATGTAACTTGATGGCTAAATAGATCAACTACTGAACCTGGAGTCAGAAAGATCCAAGTTCAAATTTGATCTCAGACATTAAGTACTTGTGTGAACCTGGACAAGTCACTTAAGTTCCATTTGCTTTAATCCTCTAGGGAGGGAAAATGGCAAACTACTCAAGCATCTTTACCAAGAAAACCCCATTGATAGTATAGTCCACATGGGTCACAGAGAGAGTTGAGTGTGACTGATTTCAAAGTAATTTGACAGTTGTTGCTGCATAACTATGTACTATTAATCACTAAAGGGTGAAAACCTTAACTGAAAGAATCCAAAATATTTCAATTCAACTCAACATTATAACTAGGAAAATCTGATGCAAAAGTTGATACCTGAAAGCATTATTTTATTTTTTAGTATTTTACTGATTATATCATAAAATCTCAGAGATAGAAGTGACTGCAGAGGTCATTCAGTGAAACTCATATATAAAGTGTAATTCCTTTTATAGCATCTGCAACAAGTGGTTATTTAGCCCCATGCAATACCTTGAAAACATTGGAGAATTCTCTAATTGCTAAGGTAATGCATTAGAAAGTTCATGCTTACATCTAGCAGATATTCATCTCCTTGCAATTTCCATCTGTTACTCTTAATTCTGATCTTTAAGGTCACATCTTCTTCAAATAGTTGAAGATGTCAATCATTTGTTGGTGTTTGGTGTTATTTGTTGTTGTTGGTTGTTGTGATTTCAGGGGCACCTTGATGCCAGAGTGGATAGTGCACCAGCCTAGAGTCAAGAAGACCCAAGATACTTACTAGCTTTGTAACACTGACCAAGTCATTTAACCCTGTTTGCCTAAGATTCCTTTTTTATATAAAATGGCCTGGGGGGTGGCTAGGTGGTGCAGTGGATAGAGCACTGGCTTTGGAGTCAGGAGTGCCTGGGTTCAAATCCTACCTCAGACACTTAATAATTACCTAGTTGTGTTGTCTTGGGCAAGCCACTTAACTCCATTGCCTTGAAAAATCTAAAAAAAAAATGGCCTGGAAAAGGAAATGGCAAACCACTCAGTATCTTTGCCAAGAAAATCCCAAATGGGATCATAAAGAGTTAGACATGACTGAAACAATTGAACAACAACATAGCACAACTCTGACTTCACTCAAATGAACACTATATACCTAGGATAATGACATTATTTTTTTTTGCTTCCATGGCATGCTCTTAACTCATATTAAATTTTTAACATACCACAACCCTCAGATTTTTTCTTTGCATGATGTCTTGCATTTTTTCCCTCAAACATCCTACACCCTACAGAAAATTTATAGACTACAAGTGTAGAACTTTACATTTGTGCTTAATTAAATATAATTTTAAGATATAAAGTTTGGGTTATCATTTTATAATGATGAGATATTTTTTTGAAACCTGTCTTCTTTGTTGATTATATAGGTTTTCACTTCTAAGTTTGTATTATCTACAAATTTAATGATAATTTAATCCACATCATCATTCAAATCATGACTTAAAATGCTGATCAGATTTGCAGGAAAAAAAAATTACTTCATTTGAGAACTCCTTCCAGAGAGGTGACAATGACTATATTTGAATTTTATGAAGGTGATTTATGGAATATCAATGGGAAATGAATGGTTTTCAATCAGTGTCTTAAGTCCTCTTCCAGAGCAACTAGGTGAGGAGTGGTCTTGGAATTAGATGATCTGAGTTCAAATTCTGCTTCAGACACTTACTAGCTTGGTGCTGCCATGAAGTGCCCTCAGTAAATAACCTTTACTGCCTGTTATTCAGGGCCATCTCGAGTCATTCTGATTCCTTTCCGGCCACTGGACCCAGATGATTCTGGAGGAGAAAGTGAGACTGATGACTTAATACAGCGCCCCCCCCCCCCCACTAAAATCAAATTCATATGCTTGTCATGGCATCACTTCCCTGATACCATGTTTGTCTTCAAGACTGAAAGACAAACATCATCATCAAACTTCCTTCCAATTTCCTTTTAAATTCCCTTTCAGTGTCATCCAAAGTAACTTTCTGCTCTATATCTGTGATCTTATATATGTAAATGACAAGCAGGACATGAAGAAAAACTTTCTGAATACTGCTAAAAGAAAAAGAACTCCTTCCAGGTTGATAGTAATATATTGGTCAATATTCTTTATATCTAACTTTCAACCACTTAGGAATTCCCTGATGTCTAGTAATTATCTGAGAAAAGAAAATAAAGTTAGTCTGGAATGATTTATTTTTAAGGAACACATACTACCTACCATATGGAATAGTAGTCCTAGACAGCTGGTGTGGGTTGAGGAAGTTAAAAAAAAAAAAAAAACAAAGGTTTCAGTGGATCACCAAAATAATATGAGTCAGCAATGTCATATTACAGCCACAAAAGCTGATTCAATCTAAGGCTGCCTTAAGAACAGGAGAGTATTTAGAAAGGGAAGATGGCAGACTCACTGTCCTCTACCCTAGACAGATCAGTCTAATTCTAGATACAATATTGTAGGCAGGGGATGAGGAAAGAGATCCATAAGCTAAAGAATGTCCATGACTGTGAAGAGCCTCAGGGTCATACAACATTTGAATCCTTTAGAGGAATTGTGCTTTAACCTTTGGAAACCAAGACTTAGGAAGATAGCTTCAAGTTAACTTCAAGGACCTAAAAAGCTATTGTGTTGAAAAGAGTTTAGACTTATTCTGTTGCTTACAGAGATAAAACAAAATCAGTGGTAGAAGTTTTAGATTGTTCCATTCATGTGTACTGAAAAGAAAAATCTTTCTAGAAAATGAAGTTATCCAAAAATGGAATTTCTTTTGTCAATCTGAGATCTAGTTTGTTTGACTCTGTCAATGAATTCGTTTGATATATCAGAGTGCTCTCTTACCAGGGAGCAGTTAGGTAGTACAGAGGATAGAATCCTTCACTTGAAATCAGAAAGATTCAAATTCTTGAGTTAAAAGACATTTATTAACTGTTGTGACCCTTGGAAAGTCACTTAACCTTGTTTGCTAGTTTCTCATCTGCAAAATGAACTGGATCAGGAAATACAAATTTTTTTTTTAGATTTATCAAGGCAATGGGGTTAAGTTGCTTGCCCAAGGCCACACAGCTAGGTAATTTTTAAGTGTCTGAGACTGGATTTGAACCCAGGTACTCCTGACTCCAAGGCCAGTGCTCTATCCACTGCACCACCTAGCTGCCCCAGGAAATACAAATTTAAACCATCTCAGTATCTTTGTCAATAAATATAAAGAGATTAGATTTCTATTGGATTTCACTTTTTTGGATTTTTTCCCAATATAAATATTATCATTTTTTGATAGGGCAATAATATAATTATTGATTAACAACTATAACTTAGCTTAGTAAAAATAAAAATTTTATTTCTTAAATAAATTAAATGCATAATCAACAATCATTCATTAAGGGCCAACTATGTTTCAAGTACTGTGTTAGACTTGGGAATACAAATATAATACATAAAAAAAATTCCTTTTCACAAAGAGCATACTTTCTAAGAGAGGAAGTAAAAAGCAACAATAAAAACCACAACCAAGACTCATATTTTTAATGAGTTAAATAAAAATTCTCATTCCGTTTTAAGAAACAAAGAATGTTCTTAATGGGAAAACACTTCAAGAACATTTTTGAAATTGTTAGTGCTGGGAGCTCTACTTCCCTGTGCATACCAACCTTCCTATCTCTTTGAGTAATCACTTAAAATTTGCTATGCAAATAATTTAGAAGAGACTTATTTGTTTATGGTAACATTTGCCAGGTTGACAAGTCATCTCCATGCTTGGTATATATATATAATTTATATATATATATGTGTGTGTGTACATGTATACAACTATATGTGTATAGATAGATAGACATGTGTGTATTTATGTATATTTATACATATATATAATATATATATATTTTTATATATATATATATATATATATATATATATATATATTTGACACGAAAATAAGTCATTTCTATTTCTGTTGCTATTGACTCCTGACAAAGTGTTTTCACTTGACAGACCAAAACACTGGAAATAAAATTTTAAGAAAATTAGTCATTGACATTTTCAATTTCTCATGCCAAAGGCCTAAAAACATGTCAGTGGGAACCATCTAGCATTATTCAAAATTAAGAAAAGATAAAATACAATGTAATCAGGTTATGATGAAATAATTATGGAAAATGTAAAGAGCAGGGAAAGTAGAGAAAAAAAGAAATATAGTAGCCAGTTGAATCCATTTTCTGAAAAAAATCTGGGATATAATTTCAAAAAATAGGTAGAGATAGTGATGAAACAAATATTGACATTTGTTATCAAGGAAGAATGCAATATTTATACAATTAAGAAAAATTCAGATCATATAGCCACTATGTCAGAGGAAAGATGTGAGTCATCTAAAAATAGCATCTCAAAGACTTTTTTGAAGGGACAGATATTATAGTAGAAGTTTCACAGAAAGGCAGAACCAAATATCATCTCAGTTTTCTTTGAATGAGAAAGAGTCTATCAAGTATATTATAATATATTCAGTGACCCCTTTTCCCTCCTCATTCCTATTTCCATCTTCTCAGGGATAAGCTATCTGTTTTTACTCTGAGGACTTAATTTATGTGAATATAGCAACACTATAGGAAGATGGAAGATACTTAAAAGGAGGGCAATTCAGAGATTTGGAACTCTCTCTTTAAATCATTCTGAAAGGTTTTATCCTTTATATCTAAACATGGATTTGTCCTCGTGGGAGGGATGGTGGGAAGAATTCCATGTCCTCCTACATTCCTGTACTAATTTGCCAAACAGCAGTCTAACATGTGAACATAAATTCTCCACATAAGCCAGATGCATGAATTAGATTGGAGAGAGGCCAGTGTAGTAATGGGAGCAGCAGCAGGCCTGGCCTGGTATCCTCCATGGCAAGCATAGCTAGGAGCATTTTACCACCCTCTCCAAAAGTTCTGAAGCTATTCTCAGAGCCACACAGGAAGCTTTTTTGTGGGCTAAGTTTGAAGAGCTGAACATAAATTCACTTTGAATTCAGAGAAGGGATCAGATAGAGGTTTTTCTTTCATTCTGAGATCCATAGAGGGTATTGTTGCTAACTTTACAGAAAAGAAAGAAAATATATGCAAACACATTATTTGCACCTATATATCTGTATAAACACATTCACATGTGTATATAAAATTAGTCATATACATATATTATATATATAATATATTTAGAATAAAAGATAATTTTACGTATGTTTATTTTCTTCCAATTATCCAGTCTTTTAGTGTATGTAATTAAACACTTTAAGATTATCTCCTTGTAATCAAAGGTTGTAGTAGATATCTAAGTGCTTTTGGTGAGAATGACAGTGACATGTGAAGGTGTCCCCAAAGTCTTAGTACAGATTCAGTTAGAACTGCATAAGAACTTTTCTGATATTCTGATATGCATACCTATATACATATACAAACATCTGTCTGTGTGCTTATGTGGATAGAGCACTGTAGTTATGATATAATGTGTGTATCTGTATGTATGTATGTATGTATATGTTTGAATATCTATATGTGGGTATATAATGTGTGCATGTGAGTGTGTGTGTGTGTTTGTGTGTGTGTGTGTGTGTGTGTGTGTGTGTGTGTGTGTGTGTGTATCTTTTCTGGGACATAAAGAATTCTTTAAGTACTAAGAAACCTTGTGACTTGATCAAAAATAGCATGTATTTGTCAGCTGTAGGACTTAAATCCAAGTATTCTTTACTCCAAGGTGGATTCTTTATCTACTATGACAAGGTAATTCTCTGCAAAAATCTCGATTAAAAATAAACAGAACACAAACAACTAGTTACTTTCCTTTCCTAGTGTAAAATATCAGAAATATTTGTACCATGACAGTAGCCAAAAGGAGAAGAGGGTTTTTTTTTTCATTTATAAGCTATAGCTAGGTGACTCCGTGGATTGAGAAGGAATGTCAAACCACTCTAGTATCTTTGCCATGAAATTCCCCCAGACAGTATCATTTATGAGGATACTAAGATTTGGACTCAATGCAATCAGCTAAACAACAAAAAGCAGTTCCAAATAGGCAATGGAATTGGAATTTTTCATCCCAAGGTGCTGTTCTTTTATCTAATGATTTTATTATTTTTGTTTTTGTTTTGTCTTTGCAAGGCAGTGGGGTTAAGTGACTTGCCCAGGGTTGCACAGTTAGTTCATTATTAAGTGTCTGAGGTCAGATTTGAATTCAGGATTTCTTGCTCCAGGACCCATGCTCTATGCACTACACCACCTAGCTGCTCCTACATTATTTGATTTATTTTGATTTAATTTAATTTTGTTAGAAAGCTCCCTACAGTAATAAAATGCTGATACTGAAATGTTTAAAATCAGCATTGTTTTCTACTCATTCGACTTAACTAGTAATATGAAATTCAAAGCATCACTTTGGGCCACATATTGACTTAAAAAACCACATATTTATAGTATCTATGTTTAGTTATATGCTTATTTATTTTATTACCTAGTTTGTAAGTGGTAAGTTTGACATCTCTGAGCCATAATCTCAAGTTCTCTGAGTCTATGAATTTTTAAGAATTATTGTCTTGAATCAATAGAAAAGTAATTATTAAAGATGACATAATTAATTTACATTGTAAATTATATTTCTGAAGAATTTAAAATAGAGAAATGCATTTCCTTCTATCAATGTGTTATATTTCTCTCCTGAGTAATTTTTTTTAACATAAATTTTATCCATACAAACTTCCAATGTTGTATTAAAAAAAGATGAAAAGAAAGCCCTTGGAATAAATAGCTCATTGATTTACATAACTGATACACATTTTCATCTACTTAAATAAAATATCCATTCCAGGAAATTAAATGATAAGTTTTTCAATTTCAAGAAATATCTAATTAAATAATCATTCTGACCTATATTATTGATTAGTGTAATTCCAAAAAAAAGATGTTTTTCTATTGCATAATGGAGATATCTAATGTATATATACATATTTTAAAATTAATTTTCCCTATGAACCCCTTTGCCCATTCATCATATATATATATATGTATGTATATATGCACATGTGTGTACTGAGAAGACAAAGATCGCATTAAAAGAAAAACTATAGCCTTTACCTGATCCTCAATTTTTCTTTTGATTTAAAATGGCATAGTGCTTTGTATTCAAGTCTTTTTATTTTAACTATAATTTAAGGTTTGAAATGAAGCATCAATATTTCCCATAACCACTGCTCAGTTTTATTTTGATACCCAAATACTAAAGGGCAGATTATAAAGTAAAACTGATGTCACAACTGATGTCACAAACTTCCTACCTGCATGAAAATAGGCAAATCCCTTTATTTCTCTAGGACTTCGGTTGCTCATCTTAAAATAAAGGAAATAAGAGAATTTGCCTCAATGATCCTTTGGAGTTGTGAATCTTTTTCTTTTAATCATACATATATATATATATATATATATATATATATATATATATGTACATATATATATATATATATAAATGGCAGGAGGCAGGAGGGAAGTAAAACCTGCAATAGCAGAGTCAGATGCCAAGTGAATTATTTGGTCAGCTCAATTCCTTTATATGACACTAGGTATAGTCAGGAGCTAGATGTATCTTTTGGGGTGGCTTTCAATGAAACCTAAGCTCCTAAGGGAGCTATGATAACCCAGAACAATGAACATTTGATCTCTGTTGGCACAAGCACAGATAGAGAAACTCACATATATAACCCCACCTTTTTTATGTATTCCATGTATGTAGGACCTTGGGCAAGTCATTATTATAGGTAGACCTTAGATTCTCATCAGTAACTTGTAAGAGTTGGGTTGGATGGTCTATAAGGTTTCTTTTGGTTCTAAATCAATACATAGATGGAGCTATAGATAGACAGATGCATATTTGTACGAATATGTATATATATATATATATATATATATATATATATATATAGTGCAATTGAGAAGGAAGGAGAGAGAGAGAGAGAGAGAGAGAATACAATATAATAGGTAGGGTTATTGCCAATGTGCCAATTCTGAACATATAGTCAATGCAGTCAAGATAAGACTCTTTAGTAGAAAAAACTGTGGGAAAATGGAATTCATTGTTAACGCATTAAATGGGGGAGATTTGCTGTTCCAAGAACTTCTATACAGTTCCATCTTTCCCTTATTATTATTATTCTTATTGTTGTTGTTTTTGCAAGGTAGTGGGATTGAGTGGCTTGCCCAAAATCATACAGCTAGGTAAATATTAGTTGTCTGAGGTCAGATTTTTTAAATTTATTTTTTATTCTCATTTTGTACAAAATTTTTTTTACATTAATAAAATATTCTTGTTTCCAAGTAAACAAAATACCCCCCCCCATGAATATAGATAGACTTGCTTGGGCAAAAAAAGTAAAGGGAAGAGAAAAAAAATTAAAATTAAAAAAAAAATAGTAATAATTGTAGGTATGGCCAGGTGGCGCAATGGACAAAGCACCAGCCCTGGAGCCATGAGCACCCAAGCCCATATCCAGCCTCGTAAACCCAACAATCACCCAGCCCTGTGACATGCAAGCCACCCGATCCCCACTGCCCTGCAAAAACCAAAAAGAAGAAAAAAAAAAGACCCAAAATAAAATAAAATAAAATAGTAATAATAGTAGGGGTGGCTGGGTGGCAGACAGAGCATTGGCCCTTGAGCTAGGAGCACCTGGGTCCAAATCCGGCCCCAGACACCCAAAGATCACCCTGCTATGTGGCCCCAGGCAGGCCACCCAGCCCCACTTGCCCTGCACCCTCCCCCAAATAATAATAACAAAAAATGTGCTTCAGTCTTTGTTCCAACACCAACAACTTTGTCATGGGTGGATCACATTCTTTATGATAAGTCCATCACAAAATTTACTTCCATATTTTCCCAAAGTTGCCATTGCTGATCGCAACTCCCTCCTTTCTTCTTTCTCCACTACCATGTACTATATTTTCTCTCTCCTTTTACTCTGACTCTGCTGTAGGGTCACTGAGTGGCGCAGCAGACAGATCCCTGATCCTAGAGCCAAGAAGCCCTGATCCCCCATACCACCCCTTAGGCCCAGAATCCACCTGGCCCTATGGTCCTGGGCAGGCCTTCCAATCCCAGCCCCTTGCAAGAAGTAAAAAAGAAAATGTGTTATATCTGGCCACTCTCCCCCCATGGTCCATCCTTTCCTCCTTTATTCACATACCCCCCCTTCCCCCTGCTCCCCCCTCCTTCTTACTCCAGATGTCTATACCCCATTGAGTATATTTGCTGTTTCCTCTCCTAGCCATCTCTGATGAGAGCAAAGGTTCCCTCATTCCCCCTTGCCTCCCCCCCTGCCATATCATTGCAATAGCTCATTGTAATAAAAAATCTTATTATGTGAAATATCTTGGACTATTCCCCCCTCTCCTTTTTCTTTCTCCCATTACATTTCCCTTTTTTTCTATTGACTCCATTTTTTACACCATATTTTATCTTCAAATTCAGCTTTCTCCTGTGCTTCAACTATAAAAGCTCCCTCTACCTGCTCTATTAACTGAGAAGGTTCATATGAGTATTATCAGTGTCATTTTTCTATGCAGGAATACATGCAGTTCGTCCTCATTAAGTCCCTCATATTTCCCCCCTCTCCTCCAATCTCTATGCTTCACCTGAGTCCTGTATCTGAAGATCAAACTTTTTGTTCAGCTCTGGCCATTCCAAAAGGAACCTTTGAAATTCCCCTGGTTCATTGAAAGTCCATCTTTTTTCCCGGGAAGAGGACATTCAGCCTTGCTGGGTAGTTCATTCTTGGCTGCATTCTACATTCTTTTGCCTTCAGGTATATTGTATTCCAAGCCCTATGAGCTTCCAAGGTAGTTGCTGCTAAATCCTGTGTGATCCTGACTGCAGCTCCACGATATTTGTACTGCGTCCTTCTGGCTGCTTGTAATATTTTCTCTTTGACTTGGAAGTTCTGGAACTTGGCTATAATATTCCTGGGGGTTGGTTTTTTGGGATCTCTTTCTTAGGGGGGGGGGTCGGTGGATTCTCTCCATTTCTATTTTGCCCTCTGCTTCTAGAATATCAGGGCAATTTTCCTGTAGTAATTCTTTGAAAATGATGTCAAGGCTCTTTTCCTGATCATGACTTTCAGGTATTCCAATAATTTTTAAATTATCTTTCCCAAGTTTGTTTTCCATATCAGTTGTTTTTTCAATGAGATATTTCACATTTTCTTCTAATTGTTCATTTTTTTTGGTTTTGAAGTATTGATTCCTGATTTCTCGCAAATTCATCAATCTCCCTGAATTCTATTCTTTGTCTGAAGGATTTGTTCTCCTCAGAGAGTTTTCTTATCTTTTTTTCCATCTGGCCAATTTTGCTTTTTAAAGCATTCTTCTCCTCAATAACTGTTTGAACTGTTTTATCCATTTGACCTAAGCTGGTTTTTAGCATGCTATTTTCTTCAGCATTTTTTTGGATTTCCTTGACTAAGCTGCTGACTTCATTTTCATCTTTTTCCTGCATCTCTCTCCTTTCTTTTCCCTGTTTTTTTTCCAACTCCCTCATTTGATTTTCAAAGTCTTTTTTGAGCTCTGTCACAGCCTGAGCCCAATTTCTGTTTTTCTTGGAGTCTTTAGATGCAGGAGCTTGTGCTTCCTCATCTTCAGACTGAGTATTTTGATCCTTCTTGGGCTCATTTGCAAAATATTTCTCAATAGTCTTCCTCTTATTTTTCTGCTTGCTCATTTTCCCAGCTTGGGCCTGGTTTTGGGGTGCTTCCTGAGCTTTTGGGACACTCCCACAAGGGTCTCAGTGTGTGAGGCTCTGTCCTCCCTCCTGGTCTGTGAATGACCATAAGCGCCCCCCTGTGCCAGGGGGCTGAGGCGGGGGGGGGCCCTGCTTTTCTATGGGGGGCCTAGACTGCAGTCAGGATCTGAATGTGGTCAGAGCCCCAGAGTCCTGTTCCAGGGGCAGAGGACAGAGCTCTGTAGTTTCTCTTCACTCCCTTCCCTCAGCTTAATGGGCTCATGCCCTGGGGGGCTCCTGCTTACCTGCTCTGCCTGCTTCTGGTTCCTGGTCTGGGCCACCAAGCTTCTGGCTGTGTACCCTGAGGGCCGGGCTCCATATGCTCACTCTGGCAGAGGTCCCCCACTGTTCCCCCACTTTGTGCCGGTGCTCCCCGGGGTGCAGCTCAGGAGACTTCCCCGCGGCTGTGAGCTGTGGCTCCCAGTGCTCTGGGGCTGCCTCCGGGAGGCTGAAGTTCTTTCACCCTGGCGGGCCACCCCTCTAGCTGGCCGCCCCTCTGACCCCAGGGAGCAGAGCCTTTCTGCTCTTTTCCAGGTTACCTTGAGTAGGAGAACTGCTTCACTGGGTCCCTCTGTGGGTCCTGTCTTTCGAAACTTTAGTTAGAGTCCTTAGCTTATGAGTTTTATCAGAATGCTCCTAAGACTGGATCCTTTCTTGTCGCTATCTTGGCCACAATCTTCCTGAGGTCAGATTTGAACTCAGTTCCTCCTTACTCCAGAGCCACATAGCTGCCCCTTCATCTTTCCCTTATTATTGAATCTATCCTAAGACTCTTGACAGCTATTATTGCAAAACCATTTTAAGGAATTGATAGAAAAAGGGTCCAAGCTATTTCTAAGTAACATTTCATACACATGTAATTGATGCCACCTAGAGTGGTACAGTGAATATAGCATGAGGCCTAGAGACATGAAGACTTGAGTTTAAATCCAGTCTCAGACATGTACAAGCTATGTGACTCTGAGCAAGTTAAGATTATTTGCCTCAGTTTCCTCATCTGTAAAATGATTTGGAGAAAGAAATGGCAAAACATTGCAAATGGGTTCACAAGGAGTCAGACCCACAACTGAAAAAACAACAAATTGATGGTTTTGCATTTGACCACTTCACTTAACAAGTCTTAAGAGTAGAAAAGGTACAAATTCTAAATTCTACAGGTACAAAATATGATCCATTTGTAATGAGCTTAAACCTAATTCCAGGACATTATAGACTAATAGAAGAAAGTAGATGTCTCAGTATTGTAGTGCTCCTTAAATTCATGAATTCTGATAAAAATTCACTGACAAGCTATATTATTATTTGACTAGGTTTATAAGATGTTGCCTAAAGTGCATTGCCCATTGAATAATTAGATTTAAAAAATTAAGTAATACATATCTAGCCAAAATTCTAAGATCTTCTTAACTTCTGATAATAGAATACCGAATTATATAAAAACTAGGAAATTTAATCCAGTTTATCTAAATTCTATTTTTACACATGACCTATAAATTAATTTTATAATTAATATTAGATCTATAATTTAATTCCCAAACTTAGAAAAGATGCAAGTTTTTCTCGATTAATATGAGCTCCTAAGCTTACCAAAAGGATAATCAATCTTCATACAGAGTGTCTTCTAGGAAGACACATTTTCCCCTGAATAATGCTGTGAATCCTAGTAGGCAAGTGCCAACTGATACAATTCATAGGAGAGATTTACACAACCTTCTTGCCAACCAATCCTATCTAACTTAGATTGTGTTACATAAGGAAATGTTTAGTTTTCTAATTAAAAAAAAAGACTACGATTACTGAGTCTTCTTCAGGAATATGCAATAAGGGAAGTGAATTTCAATTATATGTAACATAACTAAAGACTCAGTGTATGCGGGTTACCTTTATAAGATTTCTTCTAGTGCCTCAGTTTTCTGTCATCAGTGACTGAATTTAGTCAAACTCTTGCAAGCATCAAAGCAGTTCTGGGCCTGGAGGGACAAATGTAAGGAATAAATATAACCGAAGCAGCTAGGTGGTACAGTAGACAGAGCACTGCCCCTTGAGTCAGAAGGACCTGAGTTCAAATTTGATCTGACCTTGGGCAAGCCACTTAAGCTGCCTTGCAAAAACCAAAAAAAAAAAAAAAAGAATAAACATAACTAACAAAGATATCTAATTATGGTAATTATGGTAGATCTGAACCAGAAATAGCTAAGCATTGTGACTGGACTTCATATATTGCTATGGATTATTTGGGGCATATATATCTCCAGAGAATATATCAATAGGACAATTGTAGCTGGATGAGTAAAATGACTAATACTCTGGAGCCCTCTCAAGTCATCAGATAAGTAAATACATATATACTGGTGCATATACCTAATGCATACACAAAGTTTGTTCCAGATCTATACATTCAACTCTTCTCAATCAAAGATGAAGCACAGGTAAAACATTTCTTCCTCTGCCTCCCCTCAATACATATCCCAGGTCTTCTTATCTTCTTGTGGGTAAGATTTCCCTTGCTCTTACAATAAATAGATGTTGATTAGAAATCAGAATTTTTTAAAATTATCCAGTTTTGTTTTATATTTGCATGACATAAAAAGTAGACATATCAGATTGTATTACTTTATAACTCAATTGTGCGCAGCACCTGGTACAAAAATATGAGCCTTCAAGTGTTTAGCAAATGATTTTTATATTATACAAATATATACATATATGTATCAAGAGACAGTATATATGTAGATATGTAAATATTTAAATAATTATATGTACCCACTGATACTGCCACATTATCCTTTATCTTGTTTGTAAATAGTTATTTGCATATTGTTTTCTCCAATATACTCCTTGAGAACAGAGACTCTTTTCTTATCTAATTTCAATTTGTTTGCTTTTCTTCATACTCCTAGGGCTTAACAAACTGTCTTGAATATGATAGTTATTTATCAAATACTACCTGATTTAATATCTGGATTTTCTATGTTATGTGACATTTTAGAAAGCACCATTTGAGACTGCATAGTTTGAAACAGCATTGTAGAGGGACAGTCCTGGTGTGTGAATAAATAACCCTTTATCCAACTGTTTAACATAAAACCATAAAATTCTGCAATTTAGCCAACTGCTTAACACAAAATCATAAACTCATTTGCTATGCCCTGCATTTGAGCATTTTAATAAACAACTCATGCTCAGCTGTCACCTAAAAGCCTATACATTTAATCTATATCCATTTATTTTTTAGCTGGAAGCAAAATCTCAGATTTTTTAATGTACACTTTTTTAAAAGACTTAGATTTTAGACTTAATGAAAAACTATTTAAGAAAATCTATGGTAAAAATGATATTTCTACAATGAAAGGGACAAGCATTTTATGTAGAAGAGAACAAAATAATCAAAGCCCATAAGACATTATTTTTAACTACTAAAATGTGTGGCACTGTGGGACTCATTTCTAATTTATCTGTCTTAAATTCCACTGTCCCTCCAAAAAAAGAATTTTGAAATAAATTTTAGGATAAAGAGGTGAGAATTTGGCATTCTCTTATCAGAAGTTAAGAAGATCTAAAGGGGATGCTCTCTTTAAACTAATGCTCTAACTAGTTAAGATCACACAAAAAAATCAATAACTGCTTTTCTAGGTCAGATCTGCATTTCAATTCCATGTTAGCAGATAGCATAGAAAGCAAGAGAGGGACATTTAGCATCATATATCCAGAACAGCATGGACCCAAGCCGCCCACATCAATCTATATGCAGAGAAAATTGGCTCCTAGGTTAGTAACCATTAGTCATAGAATATAGAGATTATTTGTATTCCATTAGCCATTTTATCAATGTAACAAAAACCCAAGGGAGCAATCACTCTTATTTTTCTTTCCACCAGGAGAGAAAAAAACAAAAAAACAAATGAACTACTGTCATATGCATATATTACTGTGGTTCTGTGTGTGTGTGTGTGTGTGTGTGTGTGTGTACCTAGAAAGAATAGCTCTCTGCTGCATGTAATGATTATGACACTATTCATAACCAAGTACTTGCAAATCGAAATTACAAGCAATTTTTTCCCTTTCTAAAATTTTAACATATTAAATTGATTCCTATTAAATTTTCTTTACCATTGGCATGCCCATCAGTAATGTATGGAAAATAGTCCTAGAAAATAGAGCACAGAAAATAAAATAGATGGCTAAAATCGTGTTGCCTAGTTTTTCATAGATCATAGATTTATATTTCAAAGTAACCTTCAGAAAAACCATCTTTTCCAAAATCCTCATTTTACAAATGAAATTTGGGGGCATTAAATAATTTTTCCATGGTCACACAGGTAATAAATATCAGTAAAACAGAATTTGATCATCTGATTCTGAATCCAGTATTCACTTCCTTGTACATCCCTTGCTTTCCTGAGTTTCTTTAGGAAATTATTTGAATTTTCAAATATACCAAATTCATGACATTCAGTAGTATTATCAACTATTAGAATCATAGAAATGGAAAATGTCCAAGTTTAAAGGCACATCACATGCCATTAAGGCATCTGGTCAATATATTTTTGAACATACTCTTAAACATATGCTGCTTCTCCTAATAGGGTTTAACCTCTTTGAAGAGAGAAACCTATTCATCTTTTGTGTCCCCAGGGACTATCATAGTGTCTGGAAGATAGCAAATATTTTGCAATTAATTTAACCAGACAGGAGAAATAGAGTTCTCAAGGTTACAAAAGTAAATTTGACACTAACTCTTCTATAAGTACCATTTAACTTCCATTTAGCTAAGATCCTGAAGTTACAAGAATAGGGGGATTAGAGGGAAGGGCTTGAGGAAGAGATTGTGATACTCAAGTGCCAGAGCATATTGAATAAAGAAGGAGTAGAGGGGAATGCCACAATTTGCTGTGTTAATCCTTTCAATAGAAGTACACTCCTCAAAATGAAATGTAAATAAAGAATGAGTACAGAATATTATAGTAGCAACTGACTATGACATCTACCAGTATATACTCTGGGGCCCTGGTTGGGGATCACTGTACTCAAGAAATTGGAGAGATTTCCATTTTTACCTACTCACAACATTCCCTAAATATCCCTCATGTTTGGAAAACTTTTAGAATGTTAGATATGTTTAGAATGTTAACAGGAGTTACAAAAGAAATTCAAACAATTGTTGCCAAATTATGATGTAAGGAGTTTATTTAAAACATAACCTCAATTATAGGTCCCACAGTTTTTCAAACTAAAAAAAAATACAAAAACTGAGATATTCTATATCTTCATGGTAATCTAAAAAAGGAAGGAAGATACTTGTCCTGCCATACTCTACTTGACCAAAGGCTATGGAGTATTTCATTCATTTATGGCTGCCATGTTGTAGAAAGAAGGTTGGAAAATTACAGTGAGTCCAGAGGAGGGCAAATAAATTAGTGAAGAAAATGAAGAGAGTGGCATATAAGGATAGGTTAATGGACTTGGTGGTGTTTATCTAGTAGAAGAAATGACCTAATAGGAGTACAATAGCCAATACTTGAAGTATCAATTATTTCACTAAGGGAAGAACCAGGAGTAATGGACAGAAATTGAAAGTAGCAGATTTTAGTTTGTTCTATGGAAATGTTCCCAATATTTAGAGCTCTTGTGCTCACTTCAGCAACACATATACTAAAATTGGAACAATACAGAGATTAGCGTGGCCCCTGTGCAAGGATGACACACAAATTGGTGAAGCATTCCAATATTTAGAGCGCTTAAGAGTGAAGTAGGGTAGGGGGCAGATGGGTGGCACAGTGGCAAGTGTGGAACCCTTCAATCAGAGACTGAATGACTAGACAAATTTTGTAGATGTATTTCCTGTAAGGTACTGACTGGATGAGAGGATTTCCAAGAGTCCTAACTCTGAAATCAGATAGGATCTGCATGTCAAGGCACTTAACTTTCATTAGTCTCAGTTTCCTAATCTGTAAATTGAAGTTGAGAGGTTAGGATTCTCTCTGAGTTCCATTCCAGCAAGAAGTCTGTAATCCTGTTATCACTTCAATTGTCAAGTCAGATCAACATGCAATCTAATGTGAGGAATTCAAAGTTAAATTCTTGTTTCTATGATGCCAAATAGATATTTTCATTGATTAATGATTTCTAAAAAACAATGGCAATTTATTTATGAAGATCATTAAGTTAATGGTTTCACTAATTAATTATGGTTTTTCATTATTAATAATAATAAATTGTCTGTCTTGTTTGCTAAGATCATTTTCTAACATTAATAATAGAAAAAAATAAAATTATTATCAATCTCATTCATAAGTCAAATCCTCCAAAGTCACCGTGATTACTCATTTTTCTGAATCTAAATCATGAGGCTTAATCACATCACAGAGTCATAGAATAATGGAAGTAAAAGGGAAATTTTCTGACCCACTCTAGTCATGTACCCTCTATTCTATCACCTCCCTACTTCTGTAACAGTAGCTTGCAGATCCTGTGTCCCTATATGCTAATAGGTCAGCTTTTTTTCTTATCTTAAAGGAGACTCAGGCTTCCATACATTTCAAGTCAGCTTCACCACCAGGCATTCCAGTGCATCCCAATCCCCTTTCCAACTCCCTTTTCTGCATTGTCCTTCCCTCCTAGAACATAAACTCCTTGAAAGCAAATGCTACTATTTTTTAAATCCTTAGTACTACTTAAGGCACATGTCTGATATTACTTAATGATGTTTCTATTTATCATCTCTTTATCTACTTACTTTCTATCATATAGTCCCAATCCTTCATTTAATTTATTATGTAAACATAAGGAAATTAAGTTTTAGAAAGTTGAACTTATTAGCACAAGATCAAGTAGGAAGTTGATGGTAAAGGTGAAACTCTAAGGTATCTTCTCAGTTCCCAATTAAATGTTTTATTGACCACTAGGCTAAAGTGTTTGGAGAGAGGAAGAAACCAGTACTATTCCAACTCCCATTCCTTTTTCCTTTATCTCTTAGGTTAAATTCTGCTCAGGTAGGCAGTCACAGAATAATTTGATAAATAGTTTATTATTAATAAAGGAAAAGGTTTGGTAGGTGCATTTATTTAATAAGTTCCTACAATATATACAATTTACACATTTTATACATTTCAACATCAAAACAATTCTGTGAAACAGGCAGTATTATTATTCCTACTTTACAATTGTTTAAATTGAAACATACAGAGGATAAATGATTTGCCTAATATACAGAAATAGGAAGTATTTGAGACTGAATTTGATTTCAGTTCTTCCTGACTCCAGATCCAGAGCTCTATTCATTGGGAATTTCTTGTCTTTTTGCCTTACTGTTTCTTTAAACTTTGCTGTATTAATTATACTCATTATTTGAGATTTTATTTTTTAAGGATGTTTGATGTAGGTGGACAGCGATCAGAGAGGAAGAAATGGATTCACTGCTTCGAAGGAGTTACCTGTATAATATTTTGTGCAGCACTAAGTGCCTATGATATGGTCCTGGTAGAAGATGAAGAAGTGGTGAGTACAAAGATAAAACATGACAATGTGATTACAAAACAGAGAATCCTGTTTCACAATGATAGTGTATACAGAAGACCCATTTCTTTATGTAGTGTTGATCTTAAAAAACGATAAGCATTTCTTCAGTCTCCTTGTTTATCATACGGAAGTAATGTGACTCTTGTAGAAAATGGAATATGCCTATTTATTATTCTCATCATCTCTGTTCAATAGAACCGAATGCATGAAAGCCTTCACCTGTTCAACAGCATCTGTAATCACAAGTACTTTGCTACTACTTCCATTGTCTTGTTTCTCAACAAAAAAGATCTCTTTCAAGAAAAAGTAGCCAAAGTGCATCTTAGTATCTGTTTTCCAGAATATACTGGTAAGAACTCCATAGCCTTTGATTCAATATCTATGTAATTAGATACCCTGAATCTATCTATGTTTCTTTGTATTTAACAATGAAATTTAGGATGATGTTATTTTTCATGTGTACAAGCATAAGAAGAAAAAGTGTTTTTCACACCAGCAGATGTCTCTACTATATACAATAAAAAAAACTCCTATTGAATGAATAGGAAAATTAAAGAAAACAAAAACAGAAAGAAAGCTATTAGTACATTACCTAACATATAGTGTTTCAACCCTGTAGATATACGTATATATGTATATGTGTGTATGTATGTATGTATTTATATATATATATATATATATGTTTATATATAATTTTGAAGTGTTGAAACACTATACAATATAGACGAAGTTAATGAGTGTACTGTGTTAGAATTATCTTTCCAGAAAGGAATCTTCAAATGTCACAGATGTTTTTAGAGGTCTTTAAGAAGAAAACTGATAAACAAGAGGGCAGTCTGTATCTGCAATTCAAATCCTATTCCTTAAAATTCTACACATTTCTAATACTTGTCCTCAATAACATGAAAAATTAAACTCTGAATAGGTTTTGTTTTTCAAGACCTAAGTTGAGTGCACTCTTATAAGTAAAAATAAGTGAGGGGAACAAATTTTCTTCTTGTTGTTCAGTCATTTTAAGTTGTCCAGCTCTTTGTGAACTCAATTGGGGGTTTTATGGAAAAGTTAAAAAAAACTGCATTGGTTTGCCATTACTTTCTCTAACTCATCTTACAGAGAAGGAAACTGAACTCAATAGTGTTAAGTGACTAACCCAGGGTCACTAGTAAGTCTGGATTCAAATTCACATAAACATGAATCTTTTTCATTCCAAGTCTAAGTACTCTATTCACTGGCAAGTCACTTAACCCTGTTTACCTCATCATTTGAAAAAAAAAACTAGAGAAGGAAATGACAAACCACTCTGGTAGTTTTCTTTAAAAAAAAAACTAAAATGGGTCACAAAGATAGGAACATGATCATATTTAAAATATAAATGCTATTTCCACAACTTCTGCTCTAGCATCTGGGTTTCACAGTGAGCAAGGCAATGTATCTACATAGAATGTTGTCAATTTGTGACTATAATCCATTAAAATGATCAAACTTCAATGAATATGTATTATGCACAGAACAATTTTCTAAATATCAAGAGAATTTTTTTTTTTGTTTCACCAGATCTGTGTAGAGATCTCTTAGAATTATCAATTTAGGCATGGAGGAACGTTAGAGACAACTGAATCCAACTCTTTTTTTTAAAGGTATGGAAGCTTAGGCACAAAATGGGAAAGTGACTTTCCCAGATATTCACAGACAGTGCATATGTTAGAGGTGACATTTGAACATCAGTCACCTTAATTCTGAAACCATAATGTCTAGGAGAAGTATAAAGATTAAAAAGCATTAAAAGAATAAGTTTTCAAAATTACATACTGCATATAATTAAATCATCATGGTTATGATTATACATTGCTGTTGGATTTCAAGCATGAAACACGTGATGTTTTCTCTTAGGTCACAGAATACAAAAAAAATCCATCCTCATAGCCTCAAATCTTAGTAGATTTATCTTATTCAGTACTAACTTTCTGCTAAATAAAATTCTAGTTTTAAAACAAATTAGATTTCTTAATCTCTGTTTTTTGATGGAATCAGATTCCCTGACTTAGATTCATAAACTAAATCTTTCAAAATATTGTTTTCACTGTCACTCATCTGCTCAAAAATATAAAGTTACTCCCTATTGCCAATCACATTAAATTCTGCTTGATTTCTAAGGTCTTTTACAATCTGTTCACATCCTAACCATCTTTTTTCTCTTATTATACATGAAGATTCCATCCTACCCAGGCCAGTCTCCTCAATTTCCCCTATAATTATTCTGCCTCTTTTATAATGTTGCTTTATTTCCCACTAAGGACTCTCTTACACATACTAAAATTCTGTCCATCCTTTAAAATTTGTTTTAATTTTCACTTCCTTCTCCAAGCCTCTTTTATTTTGTTCTCATCAATTTTTCTCTTACTCTAAATTCCTCCAGCCTGTATCCTGCAGACACCATTATTTAGCGCCTAATCACATACTGTCATTTAGTATTCTTTATTTTTCAAGTGCATTAGTTTTGCTTTTCAGTTATATAGAAATTGATTAAGTGATTACCACATCTCTAAGCTAAGTTTAGTTAAGCCATGGCCCCACACCTGGTACATTTTGATCGCTATATGTAACACAGTAAGTTTTAATTTTTTTTAAAAAAGGATTTAATTAAATAAAGTATTTTGATGGCATTATTTATAATTTTGACTGTGAAATAACTATTAGCTCTTTCTTTGAAGTTCTCAGTATCTTGATGGTTTTTAATATCAAATGTGTTGATTATTTCTGTCTCTTTCAATCTAGGACCAAATACATTTGAAGATGCAGGGAACTATATCAAGAACCAGTTCCTAGACCTGAATTTAAAAAAGGAAGATAAAGAGATTTATTCCCACATGACCTGTGCTACTGACACCCAAAATGTCAAGTTTGTTTTTGATGCAGTGACAGATATAATCATCAAAGAAAACTTGAAAGACTGTGGGCTCTTTTAATTGCTGCTTCTAAACATGCCTTACATATGTCTTATTTTCATAGGATAAAGGAAGATATGCTGGGTGTTCTGTATTTTGGACAAGTTATAATTAACTTAGAATTAGATTTAGAATGATATGCATGGGATTGGTGCCCATATATCAAAACATACGACCTCTTGCTCAAGCATTACCTGTATTGTTTTGGATATCATACTTAACTAAACTTACCATGGTGTCAAATGTGAAGGTCGAAAAGTGTGTAACTTCATATAATGTCTATGACTTCTTAGATTTTTAGCTTCCAAAATATCTTTGAACTCTAAAATAGGACAGGCACACTGATGACATTTAAAAATAGCCTTCTGTGTTGTGACCTAGATTCTTTAAGTGGAGACATTAAGGGAAATGCAGGGCACTAGAACATTATTCAAAGGTCAAATACTTTTTAAGTGTTGGTTTTGATTAGGAATTGAATTGAGAGATTTTATTCAAAAATGAACAGGAGATATTTTGGATTAGTTTGCCAATTTCGCATGTCACAAAGGTTTGTTATACATATTATCACAATTTTTAAAATATAAAGTATTATATATAACTTAAACCCAAAATATTTATTTTGACTTCTTTAATCATTTGAGTAATACAGGATTTTATCATTTTTGGAAAGTCTGATGTGGATTCAAAAAATAACCCCTTCTAAGTTCTTTAGATTTTCTGTGATCCCCCAAAAAATTTCCTAATGATTATTATTCTGGTAATGAGACTCTATGCTTAGTGAGACTAATCTGATGATTAGCACAGTTTATCTCTGAGCCCCTGCTTAGAGGTGTTAATAGAACTTCATCTGCATTTATCTGAGTTTGCCAGCATACCCAGCACATGTTCTTCCTGCTTAAGAGGACTAAGTAGACTTTCTGTACAGGTGAAGCAGTCTCTAATAATCTAGAGCCCTCTACAGGCTAAGATGAGGAATGGGAATATGATTTTAGCTGAGATTTTTTTTCTTTTTATGAAATTAATTTGAATTATCTATTGAATTTTAAATGGTGCAAACACAGCACTCAGTTTCCAGACTCTTTGGTCAAGATAGATGGAGGGAATCACCTTTAACCCCAATTCAGAATTCTTCAAGTTATCTTGGTCTTAGATTTTTCTGTAATACTGGTTTCTTCAGAATTGGAGGGATCCAATTATTTTTTTTTATCTAATATCAAGAGCCAAATGAAGAGACCCATGCAATATGACAGTGAAAGGAACAATACCCCCCCTATAAAGTTGCCCTAGAGAGACAGTGTAGTATTGTGAATAGAGCTTACCAAAAGATCTCACTTAAATGTCTTCTCACTAAGATGTATTGCCTGTGTGACTGACCAAGTCAATCAGTTTCTCAGTGATCTAAGACATTAAGTTGTAATCAATCAATAAACTGGTACTTGTTAAATACCTAATGTGTCCCAGTTGCTGTTATAAGCCCTGGGACAATAAAGGAAATTTAAAAATAAAATAAATAAAACAACAATTAAAAATAATTCTTTAGTTCAAGGAACCCAGTCTAATAAAGGTGACAATGTGCAAATAACTATATATATAGAAACATGGTACTTCTAGGTCTAGGGTAAAGGACAGGTAGCAAAATATCAGTTAAGAAGAATTGGGAAAGGCTTCTAGCAGATGACACTTTAGTTAACACAAAGGACTTCAGGAGAGTTAGAAAACTGAAAGGAAGAAAGAGAATCTTCTAGGAACAAGAGACAATCAATAAGTGTTTGGAGTCAGGATATGGATTGTCTTAGGTGAAGAACAGCAATGGAAAATAATTATGATGGATCATGGATTTGCAGAGAAGTTACCAATGTGTCCTGGTGAAGGTTATTTCTTTTCCAAGAAGTCTTGATAGTTCTTAAATCACAGGTCCATCCCCCTATCCATAAGGGGCTACAATGGTCATACCCTTGAAAGTCATAGGGAATAATCATGCTAGGTAAAGCTATGCAGAAATTATCATCATATCAAGTCACGACTCTTTAGAAACCATCACCTAATTAAAATATAGGGAAGAAGAACCTGAGGAGGTGAGCAAGAAGCTTACTTTTTAGTCAGCAGTCCATTTTAAATATTATGTGTTTCTATCTCAGTAATGATGTTTAGGTTCTAAAAGTTCATTCAGTGTCCTACAGACTGACTTATTCTATTTATTTTGAGGAATTAGCATGTACTGTCTTTTGTTAAAATCTTAGCATATGTGTGCCATTTAGTGAAATAATACGTTTTTGCAGTTCTTCAGCTAAACTTCTGAAGTCGACTGAGTATGTATAGAGATTTCCTATATGGAGCCTCCAGAAATAGTAATCAACGTTATGTAATAACTACTTTTTAAAATATTAATTATATTTCTTCCTTTGGAATAAGTAGAGATAAATAAATTAATTTTTCTACTAGCTATTTCATTGACTTAATATTTTGACTTTGCACTTCATTGTATTGTATATTACATTTGTGTGGAAAATTAGTGTAATTTTCATTACTTTCATCACTTTGATTCAACTTGTATGTCTGTGGCTTTATTTGTAAAAACTATATAGCACTATGCCCAGAGAGCAAGCAGATGGAAAATAGTACCTATTAAAAACAAGACTACATTTGTCATTTTATCATAAAAGTGGTCATGATTTAGTTGCGGCCAGATGGTAATTGAGAGCAATGTTGTAGAAGTATTCTTGGTCAGGTATAAGTAGGGATAGACTTTGGGGTTCATTCCAACTTTAAAAAAATATGGATTTAAAAAATTCTACAATAGCTACTTAAATTGTCCATTAAGGAAACTTTCTGACAGGAAACACTTACCCATATAATGGAAGTTCAAAATCTTGCCAGTAATAAAAATGATTTAACTAAGACTGTATGTCTATCATCAGGAGAATTTTCCAGGAAAAATCTTGACTAATTCTCAGGGAATCAAGTTTCCATTATACTATCCCCAGACTATGGAGTAATGAAAAACAACTTTGCAAATACTTGCCCATATTTAATGGCTTCTGGATGATTGAGACAAATAAATTGAATAGAATTGCAACCTTTGAAGATATATAATTACCAATTTGATGACTATCTTTCAATATTTTTAGATGCAGTTTGTCTGAAAAACAGATTTGCTCTCTGTCAATCAAAACAAGAAAAAATATTCTAGTCTCAATAATATAGCATTAGCCACTTTATTTCATTAAGTTTGTTTCAAATCAAGTTCACATCAGGATCTGTGACTTATTTAAAAGAAAAATTTGTTACCTGGAAAAAGTGAGAGAGAAATGCATTATCATTTATATTATTTGATTGCTTCATGTTTTAATTTGATTTTATTTAAACTGAAACAATATTAATTAATAACAAGCCTATTAAAAGATGGATTTTTTCTGTTGATGGTTTCATCAAAATAAATGCTCTTTTCTCAAAATTTTAGTCCTGATTTACACAGAGATGAATAGGAAAGGTCTCTGGATTCTACTTAGTTTACTTACCTATTAATACCTTCTCTGAAATGTTGTTCAGATATATTTATTGTAATATATATATATATATATATATATATATATATATATAAAGAAGAAATGCATGATAGGAATAGAATCTTACATCATAACATAACAATCCATTCTATAATTATTTTTATTGGGGTTGTGTGCATTAAAGATTTCAAAATTGGAATTTTCACCTTGACAATATCTAGAAGAGAAAGGAAATCTTCTTTAGGATTATGATTGTCAAAATCTTGTATTCTAGTTCAGGTAGCACCAACCTTTTGAGAGCACAGGCATTTGCTTCTCATGTATCTACAGTCTTAAGTCATTTAGGGGAACTTGAACTAAGATAGTGACTCTTCAAATAGACAATACAAGGATACTGATATTGCAAAGATCAAATAAAGACTCTTCTGTCTGGCATTTGAAGTTCTTCACAATATACCCCTTGCTACAGTTCCACCATTCTTATATTTATAGTATTTCAGCACTTCCACACTGGTCTATTCCTCAAACATAATATTAAATCTCTCATTTCTATACTATTGCACTGTTTGTTCCTCATGACTGGAATGTGCTCCTTTTTTTTTTTAATGTCCTCTTTTTTTAAAAAAATTTTTGCAAGGCAATGGGGTTAAAGTGGCTTGCCCAAGGCCACACAGCTAGGTAATTATTAAGTGTCTGAGGTCACATTTGAACTCAGGTACTCTTGTCTTCAGGGCCAGTGCTCTATCCACTGTGCCACCTAGCTGCCCCTTTACCTCCTCTTCTTAAAATTCTTGCTTTCTTTCAAAAGTCATCTCAACTATAACTATCTCAACTGTTAGCTTCTGATTATTTGCTCTCCTTAATATTCAAAGATGACCATGATATGCAGTGAATAATGATATATTGATTAGAGTGAGGGGAATGTTATACAAATACATCCTTCCCAGTGTCTCTTCCAGAACTATCTCAACCCAGTGTCCAGATAGTAGAGGGAACAGAAAATCTGATATTCGTCCCGATACAGTGGGAGACCGTGTTCTTTTCCATATCATTGAGTATGTCTTTCCCATATCATTGAGTTAGCACAATGCTACAATCACACTGGACAGAACATCAGTATGATACTTTTATGGTGATAAAGCTGTCTACTCATCAATATGGCAATATTTGATGAAAAGCTTTCAACATTAAGGCAAAGCTGGTCTGTCTCTGCTACTCAGCTCTGCAACCATACTACCCTTAGAACTCAAAGACTTTGGTTTCCAAAAAGCTGCCCAAAGGGTTATGAGAATAATGCCATTTAGAATAATTTATGGTCAGAACTATGGTATTTGATGGTCTTCAAGCCTCCAACTTTCGTTTTTGATTAATGAAAACTTCTTTATGATCTATGATTCCACTTAACCCCTCCCCCCTGTGCACACTCTCCCTTATATATTTGTTTAGTTATACCATGTGTATACATACATAAAAGATAATATGATGCACTAGTTAGAGAGCAAATTGATGACTCATTTGCAACAAAGGTGCAAATATGAATCTGTAGAGGGGATTTGCCTTACCAGTGAAATTACAAATAGAGTCCCTATTCAAATCCAGAAATCTCCCACATTAGAATGTAAGCTTGTTGGAAACAAGAAGTGTTTCACTTTTGTCTTTGTGTACATATTACTTAATACAATAATAAGTGGCACATATTAAGTGATAAATAAACGTGTTATGCTTGATTGCTAAATATAGACTATATTCAGAAATTTATTCTATAGAGATATAAAGATGAAAACAAACTCATTATAACAGAGGAGACATAGATATAGATATTGTATAGACATATAGAGAGACATAGAGACAGATGTATATGTGTATTATCTATCTATATAATTTATACAGGTATATAAATATCTATATCAATATATGAATACATTTTTATATTGATATATAAAGTTATACCTTTATAAACTGATCTATATATCTAACAATATAGATGTATAGGGCTATCAATATGGCTATCACTATATATTGACAAAATACCCATATATTGGTATCAATTATATGTGTTTTTGTGTGTGTGTGTGTGTGTGTGTATATATATATATATATATGTAGATGGAGGTACTCATGCCCCCTTCCCCAACACACACACACACACACACACACACACACACACACACACACACAAACACGCTCAAAATGACTAGGGAAGGGAAGATCCTAGCATCCAAGAGATGACAAAACAGCTCATATAGAAGCTGATTCTTGGAGGGGAACTTTGAGCAACAGTAGAAAATCTAAGAGGTAGAGGATAAAAGGGAAATCATTTCAAGTATGTATGGCTGCCAGAACAAAAGCATGAGATAAGAATTGCAGTTATAATTATTTGGGATACTTTTTTTTTCCTTTTTTTTGTTGTTGTTTTTGAAAAGACCTATTCTACTGTTTAGTTAGGCAGTAATATATGCCAATGAGAAATAATACATAATAGAACTCAAAAGGTTGGGTGAAGATCTTAGGATTGACAGATTCCCGGCAATTTCCAGTATGCTTACTAGAGAATGTTTCCTATTGAAATTTAGTAATAAATAAATCATCAAATAATATATCCCCATTCTCAGTTGGAAAAGGTCTTAAGTTTATCAGGACTAGCTTAGAATATTTTTTAACCACCTTCTACTACATCTCATCCCACCTAATCAAGAATGCACAGATTTCATTTTCATACTCCAGTTGAAAACTTAACTAATGTTAAAGAATATTCTTGTATTCTAGTATGAGAAGATAGCAAAAACTTTAACTTTGAATTGTGTAGGATGTGCTATATTACTTCAAGATCTGAAGTAGAAAATTTGATTATGTTATAAGGGAATGTAAACTCATTAACAAAAAAAAAATCAGCCTCTAAGTAATGAAATTTTAGCCATTGTAATGTTAATGAAGATCAGCTAAAACTTAGAAGGGTTCTGCTTCATGTCAGTAAGAGGCAGTAAATGCAATGATTAAATCATGCATTATTTAAAATATGGCTCCTATGATCCCAAAGGCCTGCAGAGGAGGGCCAGTTTTATTCTTTATATTTGTATCCCTAGTCCCTATGTGCTTGGGATCTAACATGTGCTTAATATGTCCTTGTTAATTGAGCTAAATATTTATAAAAGCATTATATACAAATATATGTGTATATACATACACTTGCACATATAAGATATATACTTGGGCATATATACCTGAACATATCTACATATGTATGCACATATATGCACACATATTTATGTACACACATATATGAACTGCTTGGTTGCAAGGAATATTAAACATGGACTAAATGGACTGTGGCAGGGTCTGGAATATCAATCCTAAGAACTTCAAAATTGAGACATCCATCTGTCTCCTAGATAATTTTAATCCTCCACGAGCCCCTGATGGATCTGCATTACTTTGTTGAAAGATTGACTCACACAGTACAAAGCTATAGCCACATGGGGGCAGAATCAGATCATTTTTTTCCTCTCCAACGTCTAACCTCATATTTAGTGTGCTATTAAAAACTTTACAGAACAAAATATTATATATTTTAGATTTATAGAACAATTTATGCTTCGTAGTTCAGAATTAGATTGCAATTTTTTGGCGATAACTGATAATAAGATTTAGTCAGTAGGTATATCATCAAGGCACAATTGCAGCATCTCCAATAGGACATCTAAATATGAATAGTTGTTCTTGTAGAGTTGTGTCTGACTCTTTGTGACTCCATTTTGGGTTTTTCTTTTTCTTTCTTTTTTTGCAAGGCAATGGGGTTAAGTGGCTTAAGGCCACACAAGCCTCTTAAGGCCTCTGTCTGAGGTCAGATTTGAACTCATGTACTCCTGACTCTAGGGCTGATGCTCTATCTACCACGCCACCTAGCCACCCCCATTTTTGGTTTTTCTTGATAAACTAGTGGTTTACCTTCTCCTTCTGCTCATTTTTCCCCCCATGATGAACCGAGGCAAACAGGGTTAAGAGATTGCCCAGGGTCACAATCTAATAAGTATCTTAGACCAGATTTAAGTTTATGAAAATTCTAGGCTGGAAGTCTCCCCCCCACACACATACATTCCTACATATATACATAAATATTATTACTTTTATTGGTTTTATTATCATTGGGCTATTGGCTATTATTTTTATCTTTCATTATTTTTAACCTGATATCTGATTTTTGTCTCTACAATGCAAATCATTTCTTATCAGGCTGCTTATGTTTGAGTGTTTCCTGGGGTACTGAGAAATTAAATACCTTGCCTATATCACAAAGCTAGTTTTATTTTGTTTTTTAATAGATTAGGACGTAAACCCAGGTCTTTCTGATTCTGATGCCAACTAAATATCACAAGCTCCACTTACTATCTCTATTTTTTCCTCTATTCTTTTATAAATTATAATTGCTTGTTTAAATGAGTACACACTCTAATTTTCTAATGGGTGGGTTTCTGCTGTTTAAGGTGGACTAAATTCTTAATTACCAGTATAGGGAAAAAGTAAAGATCATAAGTTAATAGAGGGGAAAAGACCTTCAATATCATAGTTCAGCTCCCCCCAACACACTTTTTTTTTTACAGTTAAGGAAACTGAGACCTAGAGGGTCTAAATTATTTGACCATAGTCACAAAGATAGGAAGTATCCTAGACTCTTTGGCTCCACATCCTATATTCTCAGATAAAGAAAAGTAATTTGCATGCCAAAGTATCACTATTGTGTGTGTCTGGATAATAAAAGACTTTCTGTGTAAATGTGCAACTACTCAGTAAGTCAAAGGAAAATTTCAACTCACTGCAACCCTGATCACAAGCACTCTCTTACCATTTCCCCCTCAAATTCTTGTTCAACAAATCAAGGGAAAAATGAGTGCTCTGTGGCCTTTTCTTATTTCCACCACTACTATTTCCAACAATTTTTTTATCCTTAACTGTGGCACAATTTTAGTTCTAAATCACATCTTGTCACTCTAGAAAAAGAAATGGTTACATGAAAGCAAAAAGGAATAAAAGTGACTGTATTTCACTCTGTAAAGGCTGTAATAGCCTTTTAATTATGACACTTTTCAGATAAAGAATGATATATTGCCTACCGTAAGAAAGACAATCATTCCATCAGACTAGCTCTCATGTTTTCTAAATAACAGAACACTAACTCTATAGTGCAAGTTTGAGCCTAAGGGAGAAAATAAGGTCCCTAAAATATCTGAACCTTGTTTTCTTTGTTTAAAATTGAAAAGACCAGATGTCTACTGTTTGTTCATTAAGGGAAAAAATGAAAGGTTTGTGGATGCTAATACAGTGTATGGTTAGTACCAGAGGGACAAGTTGCAGCAGTCAAATCTGTAGCTATAATGGATGAACATGTTTGCTATATCAAATTTCTGCCAATCACCCATTCATAGTAACTCTTTTACTGCACTTGGACAGTTTTGAATATCAGTATTATATTAAGCATGAATCTGAAACTTTTATTTGCTATTTCCCTACATTTAATTCAAGGCATTTCAATTCTGTGTACTTATTAAGTGCCTAATATACACCATTCATTCACATTCTCAATGCTAGGAATATAAGAAAATGATTTCTGCCCTTAGGACGATGCCTTTCTATTATTGGGAAACAATATAAATAATTCAAAATAGAAGCACAGTTAAGGGAAAGGGGAAGGAGAGCAAAACTAGGGAAAGCAGAGATAATAAGCAAATAAAACAATCATTACCAAATATATGATCAAAGTACCTATAGATTGGCTTACTACAACTGACTGATGTCATTCATTATTTTCCTGGGACATTTATACTTCAGGGAGTCAAGGTGGCATAGTTAGCAGAATTTGGGGCTTGAAGTCAAGAAGATCTAACTTTACATCCCTTTTGACCATGATTAGCTCTGTTTTCCTAGACAGTTCATTTAAGCTCAGTCAGGGGGAACATCTTAGGATTTTTTTATTAAGGCAGAAATGGATTGACTTATTCCAGTGGATATTCCTGGAACTCCCTAGAATTTTCCCTTGCCAAAGAAATAACAGACCCTTGATATATGTATAAATTGTAGAGTTCTGGTCTATCACAATGCATAACTGACTACCTTTAGGGTTTATTTTCCAACATATATCTTTAATTACAAATTGATTGAATGCCATATCATTCAGTCAATTCCCTTAAATTTCATGACACCTGCCTGTCACTGACATGATCTGGGGAAGAAATTAATCCACTCTACCTTTGAAACTCAAACTTGAGCTTAGGCTCTCTGATTGGTCAGTGATGGAGTGACTATACTCAACTCTTGAGATCCCTAGATCATGCTTCCTTTATAACCTAATATACCCTAATTTCCAACTCTTGCTCTAGAAGCAAAAACATATCAATTCTACCATAATTTATGAAAAGAATATGGTCATTATTTTCAATAATTCTATTCATTATTCTTATGGTTTTTTTTAGCACAAACCAAAATTCCTGTCCTTGGCACTGTTCCTCTATAAAACCATGAGTCCCAAAGGACCTAGTATAGTTTCAAACATTCTTAATTTTAATAGCTTAAAACTTCACTAAGACTTTTGAGCTATCCAAAATTTTCTCCTCCCATATAAGCATGTACATTCCTTGAGAGCTGGTGCTATCATATTTTATATTGTAATGCCCAGTACCTAGCACTGTGACTGGAGCATAGAAGGTAACTTTCATTAATTCAAGTATTCATCTACAGTAAGTTGGGTATGATACTTTACATTTCCTTATTACTTAAACAGTTTCTCTCATACATAAATATATACATATACATATATATATAAATTGAAAGAAATTAGATGAATCTAGAATATAAAGTAACACTAGGAAGAGTTCAGTAGAGAAATAGATCTAAAAGATGAACAAAGTTACAACCACAGGCAATAGGTCTCCAACATGAAGTAAATAGTGGTGAGCTCAGATGAATATGGACAATGCATCCATGTTGCCTACTACATAGTTCATCTAGATTTGCAATTTCATTGATGTTGAAAAGCATTATTTTCCTCTTGGTTATTTGTAGGCATTTCAATTCTTTTAATAGATTAATGTGTGATTTGCTTCCATAAGCCTACTCTAAAATTGCCACATTTAATGTCCAAAGTTGTTTATGGTCCTACTTTCTCAAGCTTGTTTCCTCTTATGCATTATTGATATGCTTAAAACATAACCCCATCTAGTTCTAATTGAAACTAAATTAATTCTTCTTCAAATTCCACTATCCATATTCTGAGAGTTTCTATGATCCTTGCCTTAGTTAGACTAGCCTTTCTGGTTAATCTTTAGATAACTCCCTTTGCTGTTCCATGTTCCATGACCCCATGTCCCTAGAAATGGAATATCACCCACACAGAAGTTCCATTGTCTGAAAATACTATGAAACCTGAGACTCCAGGATTTATAAGCTTTAAACTAATGTCTGGGCCACCACCTTGCATGCTTTCTCTGGCGACAGTAAGGGCAAAGAATGTCACCTGCCAATCTACTACTTCAGTAATTTTCTGACTGTTCAAGCAAATTGTGCTTGTTTGTATCAATAAACCAATTTATCCTATGATTGCTATGTTCCCTCACCTAAATTCCACTTCACACACACACACACACACACACACACACACACAGATATATATATATATATATATATATATATATATATATCTATATGTCAAGGAACAAATATAATATTTTTACATACTATCTGATGTTCATATATCACTTCATTATTAGCAAATCACACAGTGGTTCAATTGTTATTAATTTCATTTTATAGAAGAGGAAATAAATAGTGGAAGTATCATTAATCTCTTTCACATATTTGGCAACAACTTTAAAATTTTTATAATATCAATTTATAGATGAGGAAATTGAAACTCAGAGAAGGTAGATAAAGGAGTCGGTCATAGTCAAAAGGTTAATTTTAGAGTGGGGAACCCAATTCTCCAGTATTTTTCCACTGTACCAAGCCAGTTAAGTGACACACCATCTCCTACCAACAATAATTTAGATATATTAAAGTCAATAACAACTCTAGGAAACATAGATGTACCATTGAATGAATAAGAAAAATGGTTTATTAAGTGGTTACTCTGTGTTAGACACTGTATTAAGCAGTAGGAAAACATAAAACTAGCAAAGAGAGTCCCTGTCATCAAGGAACTTACATTCTTATAAGGAAGTCAAAGAGCTTTTAGTATAAATCAGAGAGATATGAACAAAGTTACACCTTTTCTAAAGCAATAATAATATGTATTTAATTTTGGTTCCCAAAAAGTAGGAGGTAGAACACAGTTACAAGGATAGATGGCAAGTGTAAGGTAAGAAGATGACTGGGATGGATATCTAGCCTGATTTAAAGTATTAATTTCCTAGGAAATGCCTAGAAAACAATAGATCTCATCTTTAATTCTAGATCTATATTTGTTACCAAACCATTCATAGACCCCAAAAAAGGTATGATTACATTTTCTAAGGTTATATAAAACTGTATAAATTTGTCAGCAATCTATTTACTTTCCTAAAACCATTTAAACTATTCTTATTAGTATCAATGCAATTTATATCTATTCCCAGAGAAGAGACTAAACTCATCATTAATCAAAGCAAAACAAATCATTAATCAAAGTTTTTATATATGGTGAAGTTATTTTGAGAAAATCAAAGGTATTCATGCCTTTGCTGGTTGATTTGATGCCTCTATAAACATGGTCCCATCAAAATATCTTGAAAGGATTCAGGTGAAGTTAATGAAGCCAAAGGAAATACATATGTCAAATGACTTGTGGAGTTTAAGATAATGAACTGCAATGCCTCACAAGAGTGCTAGAATAATTCATCAGTCCACTAGGAATAAAAAGATAAATCTTGAGCAAGCATGGAATCTCTTCTTTTCCATCTATCTGATTAAAAAGTTCTAGTTATACCATCTAGGGTAATCTTCTTTGTAAAGAAAATTTCCACAAAAAAGCATTCTACTCTTCAAAACCATCACATATGAGATCCTAGATTAGGAGCTAGAAGAGCCTTCAGAGGCCGTTGACACCAGCCTCTTCATTTTACAGATGAAGGAACTGAGGTCCAGAGATATTAAATACCTTAAAAAGGTTAGTTACAAATGCAATAGGCAGAATATTTGAACTCAGGTCCTATATAAATCCAGAGCAAAACAAAAACATTCATAAGAATATAGACTCTTTGATAACTGGGGTTATTTCACCATTTGTATTTGTATCTCAAGGACCAAGAACAAAATCAAACATAATAATAAACATTTCTCACCTAGGTGAGAATTCAGTGCTTGAAAACAAAGGTCTTCTCTAATCTACAAACGACCTAGGGACCATTGTATGGACTTTTACAAAGGTTTGATATAGCACCCTTAGTCTAAAGCAGAGGTGGGGAACCTTTTCTCTTCCAAGAGTCATTTGAAAATTTATAACATCAATTGTGGTTATAATTGATCAGTCATCTAATTAATCCACCCCTAAAACATTACAGATTTATTGCATTTCAAATTCCACCTGCTGCTGCATTGCAGTGCCAAACTGTCGGCTTTATACTGTCTGCTGATTAATCCACCCCTGAACTAAAGCATAATACTTGTTTCATCTGTATTGATTTTGTAAGGCTTGCAAAATCATTGCAATAAAAGCTTTTACTGCAGTATCACTGAGTTCAGGAAAATATTCTAAACATTTAGAAAAATGTTTTTGTCTCTCTTTTTTAAAGTAACTTGCAAGATTAAGAAATCATCCATCCTCCACGGTCACAGATTTTTTATGCATATTAACATAAGAAGGGTTAGCTTTCTTATTTTTATAATAATTTTTAAATTGTCCATATTTATCTGTGCCTAAGACTTATCAATTACAAATACATGTCATTTATTTATTGAGAAAAAATGTTATCAAATATTGATTAAAAAAAATTTGTTGGGGGAGTTGGGAACTGATCCAACCATTCTGGAAAGCAATTTAGAACTGTACCCAAAGGACTATAAAACTGTACATATCCTTTAATATAAGGACTTAATAAAATATTGTTTAATATAATTTACTTTAATATAATAACTTTAATATATATATATATATATATATATATATATATATATATATATATATATATATATATATATATATATATATAGCAATACCACTACTAGGACTGTGTCCCAAAGAGATCATTAAAAAGGGGGAAATACTTTTTTTGTTTTATCGCTAAAGGAATTCCCTTCATAAAGTTATCCTTTTCAGCAAGGGTAATTCTTTTAAAAACACAATTCAATTTCTATAATTCTTTCAGGATTGACCAGAAAAAAGATGTCTTTCCCTCTCCCAATTCAAGAGATCTTGTTCAGTATGCTTAGTAGCAATAGAAATGAATGTAGGCAAATAGTCAATAACCAGACAGTAGGTTTCAAAGAAACGATTGACACTTACCACTTGTACAGAAAGTATGCTCCATAATTCCTTTATGAAATAATAAAAACAGAAATAATACTTTACTGTTGAATGAGCTAATATCTGAAAGATAAAATCATATATATTTTAACAAATAAGATCCTCAATAAACTTAAATATTATCTTCTATTACTATCAGAACCACAATCATGATGGGAGCACTCATGCAAGAAGTCAAGATAATGTGAGAACATCAGAGATAAACAAATTGATAAAAAAATGTCACATTTACCCATACTGAAGTCACTTGATGATGACGATCACACACATACACACACATACTATATCTTTATATATACATATATATATATATATATATATATATATACACACATAAGTATATAGGCAGATAAAAATTTATATACACATGTATTTGTGAGTGTATATTTGCATGTCATTTATTTCCCTCTCTGGAAGACATGAAACAACCTTACTCTCTATGGATCCCACTTTCTACCTGAATCTCCACAACTCATATGACTGACAGCAATTTAAGAAGTCCAAATTGCTTCTCTGGGTGAGTGGTCCCTGACTTTTTGGACTGATGCTTAATCCTTGCATACAGTGCAAATGGCCTCCATTTCTGGATGTCCAAACAAATAGAGAATCTCAATTTCTGTTGCTAATTTCTCTAACAAAGGCTCAGAATCTTTATTCTTATTTTTCACTAAGTTTTAATCTCTCCTTCTATGTCTCTGGCAATTGTCATCCTTCAAGTTCCTTTGGTTACCTATAGATGTCGTGTGAATATACAAACCTTTTGACATGTCCCCACATGCAACTTGGTACCTTTGTGTCTTTTTCTCTCCCTAAATTTGATATGTATCTGTATGAGACTGACTGGGTGAGTATGTACATGTATGTGTATGAGTATGTGTTTGTGTGTGTGTAGGCAGGCATTCATGTATATATGACTCCAACATTTAAGAGTCAAGCCCAAGGTTCAACTTCAGGAGGTGAATTTCATTATTCTTGAGGAGTCACCTCAACTTTGTAGTGTTACTGGTAGTATGCTTCAGTTTTGGAGTTAAGAAGTTGACTCATAGAATATAATAAAAGGAAGGCAGAAGGAACATGGAGGATTCTTATCTTTTCCAGTAGCATGAGAGAGGAAGATGGATTTACCCATCTCTTCATGGCACAAGTCCATTTATAAGACAAAGAGGCATTTAGTTTTTCCTATTGCATTTTGGTTTTGCATTTACAACAGGAAAAAAATAGTGTGGGAAAATTCACTTGTGGGGAACTTCCTTAACTAATATGAATTACAACCTATGATTTAGTGGAAAAGTACTAGAATAGTGTCAAAGATAAAGTAACCAGGGGGTAGCTAGGTGGCTCAGTGGATAGAGCACCGACCCTGGAGTCAGGAGTACCTGAGTTCAAATCCAGACTTAGACAATTAATAATTACATAGCTGTGTGGACTTGGTCAAGCCACTAAATCCCATCGCCTTACAAAAAACTTTAAAAAAAAGATAAAGTAAATTTCCTGAAGTTACACAATTATAAAAAGATAAGAGAGAGAGAAAAAAGAAGATAGAAAGGCGAGAGGAAGAAGAGGGTGAGTGTGAGATGGAAGGAGGGAGGAAAGGAGTATAGGAGATAGAGACAGAAAGAGATCTGTTTGTGTGTTTGTGAGTGTGTGTGTGTGTGTGTGTGTGTGTGTGTGTGTGTGTGTGTGTGTGTGTGTGTTTGCGCGTGCGTGCCAGGGGTGGGGAGGGGAGGTCTTCTTGACTCCAAATCATACTGTCTGTTGTACCAAGCAGTCTTTAACCCCTAGGAGATATTCAAAAAGCTTTATTGATAAATGATCAGTTAAAAAAGTCTTGGTTTAGGAGAAAGTATCTCCCATAAGAATTTTTTTTTAATAGTAAATGAGACAACCAAACTCACTTACTCATGAGAAGCATGACATTATACAAAAACCCTTTTGCTTATAAATTCCCTGAATAGCCTGCCATTATTTAGGGGCCAGTCAGGCTAGGATAGGTGGAATAAAACTTTGTCTGCTATCAGACCTTGTCAGTTAAATAGTGATAGCATTTTTAAAGCTTTGACATCAGACTTTTAAAGTAAGCAGTCTCTGGATAAGAGATCCAAAGATGTACTGCTTTTAATCTTCTTTGGCCTGGGAAAGCAGATAGATTGATAATCATAAGACATAACAATAACCTTGAAATATTGGTTCTGATAGTTGTAGACTGTTAAGATAATGAATTGAGTCACTAAATGATAGCAAATTGAAATCCCTTGCCTATCCACAGTCTTATAGAAATGATCTAAAGGGACAAGTACAATATCTTCTCCTGTAATTAAAACTGGATAAAATAACAAGTGAAAATGAAAGGAATGAAAGAACCAGATTGTTGTTAAATAGTTAAGAGTGTTTCTTCATTCTTAGATTTAATATTCTATTAAATGTAAATATTAACATTCTAATAAAAATCAAGTTATGTACTGAATAAATAATAACAGGAAAGAACAAGAAACATAGAAAAGGAAAGTTTTGCAAAGCATATCAGAAAATTTAGGTGTACAAAGGACTTTGTTGATCATTTAGTGCAACATTCATTTCTTTCTTGAGTCTTATAAAGAAAGTTTATTTTTGCCCAGGTCATACAGATATCAAAGACACTATTTAGACTCAAGTCCTTTAAATTTATAGCCATTCTTTTTTTTTCTTTATACAATAGAAAAGTTAAGTTCTAGGTTTTTTTGGGTGCTTACTTGGGCAAGATATTAACTCTTTGGAATTCAGCTTTCTTGTATGTTAAAATAGAGTGCACTTTGACCTTTAGATTTCTTTACAGCTTTAAATTTATAGCTTAGTAATTTATCAAAAAAAGAGAGTCACAAACCAAAAAAGAGACACACTTGTGGTGACTGGTAGAAATTAACTGCAGAAAGGAGTGACAAAAGGGAAATGATCCAAGAAACATGAAGGAACTTCTCCAGGTTGAGTCAGGAAAACAGATAAAACAGAAAGCAATCATTGATACCTTTAAAAAATGTTTTATTTATTTATTTTATCCATTTGTACATGCACATTTCCAAGTTACAAAATTCCCTCTACCCTCCTTTCCCACCCCCCCTCCCCTCAAGAGGGAACAATCAGGTTATCATTTTATGTACATATTTTGTTAAATATATTTATAAATTAGTAATTTGGGGCATGAGGAATTAGGATTAAGGGAAAGAGATACCTAAGAGACAATTTTTATAAAGTGTTCATCAGATTTGCAAAGGGTATTTTTTTGTATATGTTTTGTTTTGTTTTGTTTTTCTTCCTCTGGTTGTTGAAATATTGTTCGTTACTAGTCTAATACAGTTGTCCTAGCTCTCTGTACTGCTGAGAGGAGTTGCTTCCATCAAGGTTGTTCATCTCATAATATTGTTGATGTGTACATGGTTCTCTTGGCTCTATTCCATTCACTCAGCATCAGATCCCTTAAGTCATTCCATGCTTCTCTAGAGTCTATTTATGGTTTCTTATAGAACAATGCCCAATTGATGGGCATACCCTCAATTTCTAATTCTTCATTTGTTGATACCTAAGAAAAGTTTTTGAAAATTAGAATGGCTCTAAGATAAAGCATTTAATGTGTCGGGTAGCTTCTCTGTGGAGGGTATTTGAAGGAACTAAACAAGAACCACATAGGAACCACATAGGTGACTTGTAATCTACACCATGAAAGGAATACCCATACTGAAGAGATCTTGGGTCCCTGAAAGGATAAATAATTAACATTTTTTTTTCTTTTGACTATAGGTAACTTTTATTTCTTTTGAAAACTGACTATTCATTTATTCTTTTTGATCAATTGGGAAATGATTCTTTTTTTTTTCTTTTTATCAATTTGATTTGGTTCCCTTAGGAGGACCTGAGTTCAAATATGACCACAGACACTTAATAATTGCCTAGCTGCATGACCTTGGGCAAGCCACTCAACCCCATTGCCTTGCAAAAACCAAAAAAGGAAAAAAAAACATTTGCCCAACATCATATAGATCATATCTGAGGGAAGACTGGTGTACTCTATCCATTGTATCACCTAGTTGCTCCTGTTTAAGCATTTCTTGATGTATCATAGTCATTAGCTTCTACTTATTGAATGCTAATCTTTAAGAATGATTTTCTTTTTTCTTTTTTAAAAATTTTATTAATTTTGAGTTTTGAAATTTTCCCCTAATCTTACTTCCCTCCCCCACCCCCCACAGAAGGCAGTTTTCCGGTCTTTACATGGTTTACCTGATATACATTGATCCAAATTGAATGTGTTGAGAGAGAAATCATATCCTGAAGGAAGAAACATGCAGTAAAAGAGATAGAAAGATCAGACAATAAGGTATCAGTTTTTTTCTAAATTAAAGGTAATAGTCCTTGGTCTTTGTTCAATTTCTGCAGTTCTTTCTCTGTTTACAGATGGTATTCTCCATTGCAGACAGCCCCAAATTGTCCCTGATTGTGCACTGATGGAATGAGCAAGTCCATCAAGGTTGATCATCACCCCCATGTTGCTGTTAAGAATGATTTTAAGTGAGAATTTTGTATCTCTTTTTTTCCATTTGACCAATTCTACCATTTTTTTCCTTTTTGTTTTTTGCAAGGCAATGGGGTTAAGTGACTTGCCCAAAGTCACACAGCTAATCGAGTTTTAAATGTCTGAGGCTGTATTTGAACTCAGGTCCTCCTGACTCCAGGGTCTGTGCTCTTGTCACTGTGTTACCTAGTTACCTCAACCCAATTCTACTTTTTAAGGACTTTCTTTTTTCTTAAGTGAAATTTTGTCCCTGTTTTTCCTCTTTGGCCAGTTCTATTTTTTATTCAGTTCTTTTCTTCAGTGAATGTTTGTGCTTCTTTTTCCCATTATGTCTGTATTTAAGGTGTGTTTTCTTCATTATTTGTGTACATCTTACACTAAGGAGTTAATTTTCTTTTCATTATTTTCTTGACCACTCTCATTTCTTTTCCCAATTTTTCCTCCGGTAATCATATCTATCTTTAACTCTTCCAGGAAATCTTACTGGCCATGCATTCAATTAGTATTCAAAGATTTTGTGGAAGTCATTTTAACACTTGTATTCTTCTAAGTTTGTGTCTTTGTCTTGCTAGCAAAATAAGGTTTTTTATGATCAAGTTGTTTTTGTTTTTGTTTGTTTTTTATCCTTACTCTTTTTCCCAGACTATTTTTTTTGGTTTTATTTTTTTGCAAGGCAAACGGGGTTAAGTGGCTTGCCCAAGGCCACACAGGTAATTACTAAGTGTCTGAGACCAGATTTGAACCCAGGTACTCCTGACTCCAGGGTTGGTGCTTTATCCACTGTGCCACCTACACTACCTAGCTGCCCCCCCCACCAGACTATTTTTGAATTTGAATTTTATGCTAGGGTTCTTCTCACCTAGGGGTATCCTAAGCATCAAAATTTTTCATGTTGCTATTTTCTTTTTTTTAATTTTCATTTTACTTTATTTCCTTTGATTACTTACAGTGATCTTAGAAAATAAGTCTCCCAGGTGACTAAGCTATTTAAAAATCCTTATCTATAATACTTAAAATTCAACATAAACAACTCAATTGAATTCAACAAACATGTAAGATGAACAAGTTGAATGTGAATCATAGTACCAGTCAAGAAAAAATTAAAAGAAAAACAAAGCAATCCCTGCCTTTAAGAAGTTTCCATAAAAATTTAAAAGAAAACTTAAACTCTTGTTCTTTTTCAAACACAATTTCTACTTCTTTAACAATGTTTTTGTAGCCCATGATCCAGAAACTCACCCAAACCCAAGCTCATGTTTTAGAAACTTCTCAATAATCATGCTTTGCTCACTTCCCTACCAATGATTCCCTCAGGGAATAACTAAATTTAGCTTGTTCTTATTTCTTCCCTAGGGTCATTCATTATCCTCCTGCAAGCACATGTTGTTATTTTCAGAGATAGCTTTTGCTGCACATTTTTGCTCCTTCCAAGGTGGTGTTATTCTGGAGAGATGCTAACTCTTGGTCTGAGCTCTGGTTCTTACCCAGTAAGAGCCTTGATTTCCAGGTAGAAAAAAGAACTAGCACTCCTTTTTACCCTGAAAGTGTGTCCAGGTCTTCTCCCGCCCTGCAGGCACAAGTGCTAGAGCTCTTCTCTGACTTGAAATTGTGTTCACAGATCCTGTTATGACTGACCACAAGTACTCCTCTCCACCCTAGAACTATAACACAGCACTGTGGAGGGCAATAGAGTAGACAAACAGCTCCAGGTTTTACATCCAGTGCCAATATTTTTCTGACCAACTTATCTGACTTCTTTACCATCTCTGGATTGAGATCTCCGAAAACTGCTCCTACTGCTACAATGGCTGCCTCAAAGGTCCAACCCTAGGGCTGCCATTGAATAAACTCCATGCTAGCCCCCATTCCAGTGTCACAGACCTCTCCTACTGCCCATCTAAGTTTACTTGGGCTGGCAAAATATCTCACCCAAACTATTGTTTGCTTTGCCACTCCATGATTTGTTTTAAGGAATTACATTGAAATTGTTTGGGGCAGGATATTGGAAGTTTGACTGGACTACTGACACTACTCCATCATTTTGACTTTTCCCCCAACTAGTATTTTTAAATGTCTACTATGTTCCAGAGACTGTACAAAGTACAAGGGGTACAAAGAAAGGTAAATGCAGACTTTGTCCTTGAGGTTTAATGGGGAGAAAACATGAAAACAACCATGCACAAACAAATAAAGTGCAGCAGATGAAACATCAAACCTGGAGTCAGGAGAACATGGGTTAAAATTTGGCCTCAGATACTTGACACTTACACTGTATGACCTTGGACTAGTCACTTAAACCTGTTTGCTTCACTCCAGGACCATCTCCAGTCAGCCTGATTTATATCTGGCTATTGGACTTAGATAGCTTTGGAGGAGAAAGTGAGACTGGTGACTTAGCACAGCACCCCCTAACTCAAAACTAATTCACTTGCTTCTCACATAATTCTCTGATGCTATGGACTCTGAGAAAAAAGGACAAACCCCATTATTATAATCATCATCAACAACTAAGATATATGCAGAATAAATTGAAGGTAATCTCAGAGAGAAGGCACAAAGATTATGGAGGACTGGGAAGACTTCTCGTATGAGATAGAATTTTAGCTAAGACTTGAAGGAAGCCAGGGAAAGAAGGAGACAGAGTTAAGAAAGAGGAAGCTCTAGATATGGGTATAGCCAAAAAAATTCTTAACCATCATCAGTATCAGAGATGTTTAGCACAAGAAGTGCTAATCTTCCCCTATAATCCTATATTCAGCAGCTGGCTATCCAGCACTTGTAAAAAGTCAATATCAATAATAATTATAATACCATCTATCTCCTCATTTTAACCCAATCTGATCATTAAACACTTTTTTTGGACAAAATCTGTGATTTCTTTAATATAAGGGAATACCATGAGGAAATGGGTCTTCAAAACATCTGGACTTGGAGCCCAAATCTTTACCCACTATTGTATTTCAGTACATATTTTAACCCCATTAGCTTTTTGTTCTTAATTGCTGATATAACTCTGCAAATATAAAATGAACTGGTTCTATTTTTAAAGATAAAGATAAATCTACTACTGCAATCAGCTTGTAACCTTTTAGCTTATAGCAATGCTTGCAAAGTGAATAAAAACATTTGATTATCAGTTGTTTGTGTGATAGTCCATAAAGTAATTTTTATTTTTATTTGCTAACAATATTTTCTCTCTGAAGGGCTTTGCTGCTCTAAATAAAATCTTACTACATTAGAGCTCCAACCCTAAATCTCATCTCTGCTGTATTTCAGCAGATGTCTGATTATATTACCTCTGCCAAGTATGGCAAGAAAAGACCCAGCTGAGCCCATGCTGCTTTACAAATGTTCTGAACCCAGGAGGTTGGCATAGCAAACATCCACATGCTAATTGTGACATTAATCTCCAACTATCAACTGCCTAGAGATGTTACTTCTATGTCAAGAGTATGTTGTCATTTAAAAGTACTCTCAATCTCACATAGTTTCACACCCTTCATTGTTATTCCAATAATAATTGTAAGAAGTTAAGAAAACATAACTATGGATTTTGAAAGAATAACATAAATGGATGAATGGAGAGATGGATAAAATTTATTAAGAGTTCATTATGTGACAAGCAAATCACCGTTAAGTCAGACCCTGGACATAAAGGAAAAAAAGAAAAACCTCTGCAAGGCAAGGCTTGGACTGCATGGGCACTATCTCGGCCAATGACAAATCAGGGATCAGACCCCAGCCTCAGCCAAAAAAAAAAAAAAAAAAAAACTTGGATCTATACTCCCTATACCACAAGAGTAGAGATAAAACAACAAAGATCAGCAAAATAGCTAAAAGAATGCTCACTATAGAAAACTACTTTACAGACAAAGATGACAGCAATGCTGTGACTGAAGAAGAAAGCAGTGAAAAATCACTCACAGGGGAAGTATCTAAACAGTCTAAAAATTGGACTCAAATACAAAAGCTCATCAAAGAGCTTAAAAATGAATTTAAAAACCAAAGGAGAGGAAGAAGAAAAATGGAAAAAAGAAATGAAAGTCATGCAGGAAAATTATGAAAAAATTGACCAAAGAAATCAGCTTTTTTTTTTATATTTTTTCAAGACAATGGGGTTAAGTGGCTTGCCCAAGGCCTCACAGCTAGGTATTTATTAAGGGTCTGAGGTCAGATTTGAATCCAGGTACTCCTGACTTCAAGACTGGTGCTCTATCCACTATGCCACCTAGCCGCCCCAAAATCAGTTTTTGTTAAAAATAAAAATAACCAACCGGAAAAGGAAACACAGAAGCTGATTGAAAAGAAAACCCTAAAAATTAAAATTGAACAAATAGAAACCAGTGAATCTACAAGACTATAAGATTTCATAAAACAAAATAAAAAGGCTGAAAAAATTAAAGAAAATATAAAGTACATTTTAGGGAAAACAAATGACCTAGAAAATAGATCCAGGGGAAACAATTTATGAATCATATCACTACTAGAATGCCTGGTTCTAAAAAAGAACTTTCATGCAAGAAATTGTAAGGAAAAACTGTCCAAATCTACTAGTACAATATAACAATATAACCATTGAAAGAATCTACAGAATCCCGGCTGTAAAAGCCAAATTACAGAACTCTCAAATAAAGGAAGGGAATATTGCATGTAGCAAAAAGAAAACAATTCAAATACAAAGGAAACACAATTAGACTCACATAGAACCTATCAGTCTCAATACTGAAGGATCTGAAGACCTGGAAGAGCTGATTTCTGAGAACAAAGGGCCTGGGATTACAATCCAGAATGTACTACCCTGAAAAATTCAGCATATACTATCAGGGATAAAGATGGATGTTCAATGAAATAGAGGTCTTCCAGAATTTACTGACACAAAGAACACAACTAAACAGAAAATTCAATCTCCAAATTCACAACTCAAGAGCTTCATAAAAAAGGTAAATGTAAAGGGGAAGGAAAAAGCAAAACAAAACGAAAGAAATGTTGGTCAAGACCATCAAATTGTATACAAACTTAAAAGGGAAGATATAATACTTCTAATTCTTTAGAACTTTACTTCTCTTAGGAAAATTAAAGGGTAGAATATAACTGATGAGAATGAACCTAAAGGATATGGGTATAGTTGGTCTTATCTCTCCATTGAAGAACTCCAAGATGACATCACTATGTTTGAGACAAAAAGCCCTGAAGAAAAGCAGGGATGATCCTGAGAAAAAAAATTGTGGAATTTAAACAAAGACCAAAGAACATTACATTTAATTTTTTAAAAAAGTTATTATATAATTTTACTATCACTTAAACTTTATTTTTCTTCCTTAAGGATATGATTTTCTCTCTCATCACATTCAACTTAGATCAGTGTATACTATGGAAACAATGTAAACACTAACAAACTGCCTTTTGTGGGGGTGGGGGAAGGGAAGCAAGATTGGGGAAAAATTGTAAAATTCAAAATAAAGAAATAACTTTAAAAAAAAGCAGGGATGTTAACTTTAAACTTAAGTGTCTCCTTATCCTTTGACCAACTTCAATTCTGCTGTGCTTAGCACCTTGTCTAATGAGGGCATCATAAACTGGGAGGACCTAAGTCAATGTCTCTGTATTTAGTCTTTTGTACAGTTTTCAGGTGAGACCTCCAGAGCTTTCCAGTACTTAAGGTCATTAATATTCTTGAAGGTAATTAGAACAGGGTTTGACTTAAGCTATGCTTCACTTAACAAGTTTTAAGTACCCTAGGTGGGGAGGGGGAGATAAAAATGATAAAAAAAAAAATAGACCTAGCTTCTCTTAACAAGGGGTTAAGTACTCTGGCCCTGAGTGGGAGGTGGGGGTAATGTGTGAGAGAAAATAGGCCTGGGGTCTTTTGGGGGTGGCTAGGTGGCTTAGTGGATAAAGCACTGGCCTTGGAGTCAGGAGTACCTGGGTTCAAATCCGGTCTCAGACACTCAATACTTACCTAGCTGTGTGGTCTTGGGCAAGCCACTTAATCCTGTTTGCCTTGCCAAAAAAAAAAAAAAAAAAACCTAAAAAAAAAAAGAAAGAAAGAAAATAGGCCTAGGGGAAGGGCACAAATAGTTCAAGAAATGATATGGTTTTGGATGATAACTTTGGCCCTTGAGAAGGATTGTGTCTGCTTGAAAAATACTTGAAAAGGGGGGTAAGGTAAATATTGATAATAAATATATATTGATGCAATTTGAGTCAATGCTGCTTATCAAGCATTCAAGCAAACAATCTGATATGATACTTTGATAACAATATGAGCTTATCAAGCAATAAAATAATCAAACTGTGGTTAATGATACCTGATTAAAAATATTAGAGTGATAAATAACATGAAGGAAAGAGATGCAAAGATTTATAAATTTAGAGGGAAATAAGGCAGAATATGAATACTGAGTAAATTCTGTTCAATAGACTTAGCCCAGAGAGGGGCTTGTGTTTAAACATTTCACTTAATTTACAAGGAAGGGGGAAATTGAGAAAGGGAAAGATAAGGGAAGAAGGGATTAATAAAAGGGAAGAAGGTATAAATGAAAATAAACTGAAAGTTAAATTTTTAAAATTCAAAGGGGAAAGGTAAGAGAAAAGGAAAGAAAAAAATATAAATGAAGAAAGCATGCAGGGAATACAGAATTAGTAATCTTAACTGTAATTGTGAATGGAATGAACTGATCCATAAAATGGAAACAGATGGCAGAATGGATTAAAAACCCGAATCCAACAAAATGTTGTTTAGAAGAAACACATTTGAAGCAGAGAGATACACACTGAGTAAAGGTAAAAGGTTGGAGTAAAATATATTATGCCTCAACTGAAGTAAAAAAAGTCTGGGGTAGTGATCCTAACCTCAGATAAAGTAAAAGCAAAAATGAATCACATTAAAAGGGATAAGAAAGGATACTACATCTTCTTAAAAGACATCATTAGTAATGAAGTTATATCATTACTAAATATATATGCACTTAGTGATGTAGCATCCAAATTCCTAGAAAAAAAGCTGATTAAATTACAAGGAGACATAGCCAATAAAACTTTAATATGGGAGACCTCAATCTCAATTTCTCAGATAATATCTAATAATAATCTAACAAGAAAGTAAACAAGAAGGAAGTTAAGAAGGTGAATGAAATCTTAGAAAACTTAGATATGATAGATCTCTGGAGAAAACTTAATGGGGATAGAAAAGAATATACCTTTTTCTCAGCAGTACATGACATCTACACCAAAACTGACCATGTACTAGGGCACAAAAACCTTATAATCAAATGCAGTAAGGGAGAAATAATAAATACACACTTCTCAGACCATGATGCAATAAAAATTATATATATAAAAAGGTCATGGAAAGATAAATCAAGAACAAACTGTAAATTAAATAACTATTTTAAATAATGGGTGGATCAAACAGTAAATAGAAAAAAACAACCAATAATATCCCAAAAATGATAATAATGACAAATCATACCAAAATTTATTATATATTTTGAGGGGGGGAAAGCAATTTTGAGGGAAACTTTATATCTCTAAATACCTATATGAATTAAATAGAGAAAGAAGCGATCAATGAATTGGGTATGTAACTAAAATACTAGAAAAAGAACAAATTAAAGATCCCCAATTAAATATCAAATTAGAAATTCTGAAAATCAAGTGAGAGATTCATAAATGTGAAAGCAAGAAAAAACATTGATCTCATAAATAAAAGCAAGGGTTGGTTTTAAGAAAAAGCCAATAAAATAGACAAATATTTGGTTAATCTGATTTAAAAAGAAGGAAAACCAAATTGCCAGTATCAAAAAATGAGAAGAGTGAAATAACCACTCATAAGGAAGAAATTAGAGCACTAATTCAGAGCTACTTTGCCAAACTGTATGCCAATAAATTGGATAACTTGAGTGAAATGAATGAATATTTGCAAAAATACAAACTTCCAGATTAACAGAGGAGTAAATAAATTACTTAACTCCATTTCAGGAAAAAAAATTGAACAAACCTTCAAGAAAGTCCTTAAGAAGAAGTCTTCAAGATTTACAAGTGAATTCTTCCAAACATTTAAGAAACAATTAATGTCTATTCTACATAAACTATTTTAAAAATAGGAGAGGAAGGAGTTCTGGCAAACTCCTTTTATGACACCAATATGCTGCTGATGCCTAAACCAGGAAAAACCAAAACAAAAAAAAATATAGACCAATCTCCCTAATGAATAATGATGCAAAAATATTAAATAAAATTTAAGCAATAAGACTACAGCAAGTTATTACTAGGATAATACACCATGACAAGGTAGTATTTATACAGGGTAGGCAGGGATGGTTCAACACTAGGAAAACATTCAATATAATTAAATATATCAATAAAGAGACCAACAGAAATCATGATAATCTGAAGGAGTAAAACCAAGAGAACAATGTACAAATGAACAACAACATTAAGAGATGAACAACCTTGAAGGAGGCAGCTCCTCTCAGCAGACCAGAACTAAGGGCGGTATATTAGACTAGCTATAGACAATGATATCCCCATTCAGAGGAAGAAAATCAAAACAAAACAAAACATACACACACACACACACACACACACACACACACACACACACACAAACATACAGGGAACCCTTCAGAATCTGGCAAACACTTTATAAGATTCATCTCTTATGTATCTCTTTCCCTTAATACTAATTCCTTATACCTAAAATGACCAATCTGTAAACATGTTTATCAAAATATGTGTGTACAATGCTAATCTGTCTGTTCACCACTGAGGGGAGGGGGGTGGGAAAGGAAGATAGAAGGAAATTTTGTAACTTAAAAATATACATGTGCATAGTGCATATGGATGAAAATAAATAAATAAATAAATTTAACAAAAAAGAAAAAATGGAGAATCTATGCAATATGTCCTGTCAACCTTTGCAAAGGAGTAGAGTTCTACTCAAAGGAGTAGAAAGAGGTGTGTTCTTCCACTTTGCAATTTAGCAATATTTATTTTCAATTTTTTCCTAGTTATTGTTCTTTACCTTTTACATTCTTGTAGTATTGGTTATATTGTTTACTTGATTCTACTTAATTTAAATCAGTTCATGTATCAATTTTTTTCTATATTTAATAATAATTGTTGTTTCTTAAACACAGTAATTTTCCATTATATATATCATGATTTCTTTCACCATTTCTCTAATCTTTGTATTTCTAATTTGTTTCCAGTTCTTCACTATCACAAAGGAAGTACTGCTATAAATATTTTGGCTTATATAGAGACTTTTTTTTATCATTTAGCTCTTTGATATAGTGAGTCATGGATTTAGATATTTTGGCAACTTTATTTTGCATAATTCCAAATGTTTTTTGATTGGTTATACTGATTCAGTTTCATCAAAAGTTAATTTGTTCTTCCATAACCTCTTCAGTAGTGACTATTCCTATCATTTGTCTCACTGACATTTTTCTTGATGTAATGTGAAAATTTAGTGATATTTTTTACTTAAATTTCTCTTTATTACTTATGATTTGGCATATTTTTCAAATGACTGTTAATAGTTAACAATTCTTTCTTTGAGAAAATTTTGTTCCTATCTGGCTACCTTTATCCATTTGAAAATGGCTTTTAGTCTTATATATTTCTATTTGTTTTCTATAAATTTTGGATATCAAACCTTTACTTGCTAAATTAAAAAAAAAACTATCTTTTCCCCACACACACCATTTGACCACCTTCTTCTTTACCTTAAAGGTATTCTTTATGTTTGTGCAAAATCTTTTTAGTATATTGTAATTAACATTTTCTGTTGTTTTTTTAATTGTCTTCATCAGTTAACAATACTCCTCATAAATTTGCAAGGTATATAATCTGATTCTCTTCTAATTTTTTTTAAAAGGATGATCTTTAATATTTACTTACCACTTATATATTTTGAATTTATTGTGTAAAATTTTGATCTAAATCTAATTTCTGCCAGACTTATCCTTGTTCATCTAATAGTTTTTTTGTTTTTTTAATCAAATAGGGAATTATTTCCTTAGGAATACAAGTTTTGGGATTACTGAACACCAGGTTATTGAATTCTATTATTCTTATTCTCCCTTGACTTCCTTACTTTATTAAGTTCAGAATGATAAACATTATTTCAGATTATGTCTATGATTCATCATTTACTACCCTTCCCCCCCCAAAAAAAATTTAATGGTTTTATTTATGTAAAAAGTTGAAACCCAAATTCTTATGTTAAATCTAAGGCCTTAACTGAATAGCCTGATTCTACTTTTATCTGTTTAGATTCACCCAAATGTAATTTATTCTCCAGTTAAATTAGACTACTTATTGCTTTTCTAACATATCCCGAACTTTTCTGCCTATAATTTTTTTTACTAATATTTTCTTTTGCTATTTCTTCCTAATCCATCTTTTTCCATCAATGGTGCATTCTTTCTGGGGGCTTTGTTTAAATATTATCTTTCCTATGAAGATGTTTCTGCTGTGAGTAGTGTATCTCTCCCTCCCACTACTTTTTTATATCTTTTCCTGTATTTCAAACATTTATATATTCAACTTACAGAATGGAAGACAAGGTTATTATATGCTTCCTTTCTCTATTTCTCATGGCAACCATAGCAATGTCACAATCATAAAATGAAATAAAATCACTTTTTTCAAGACAGAGAACAAAATCCTGACTAGAGCTATAGAAATGATGGGTAAATAACATGCTTCATTTGGATTCTTTAGAGATGTTGAATTAATTTTTCAAAGGCTTGTTATTGCAAATAAATGTATGACCTTATGTGATCTTAACATGCATGAGAAAAAATTATAGTAAACAAACTATAAATATGCTATAAATTTGTATTTTTTATAATCACTTGACTAGGCTAAAGCATTCTGTCATGGAAAATCATCTGGAAAAACTTTCCCCTTCTTGACTTTAATATATTTATATATATTTTCATACATTTAAATCAATATACATTTGATAAGTGTTTGACAACTGTCATAAATGTATATTGATTTAAATGTATGCAAATATATATAAGTATATTAAAGTGACAAGAAAGAATGGTTTATTTACTAGTATATCTAAGCATATAGCAATAGTTAAGCTAATTCTCAATTGATCAACAGATTCCCAGTTATGCAGTTTTAAGATTGTGATATATTGAAGTAACTGAACAAAGAAAAAAATTTCTGAAGGCAGCATGACAAAACAGAAAGAATAATAAAGAGAAGATTTGTGTTCAAATCTTGACTTTATTATTTATAAATTATAAAACCTTAAAGAAGTCTTTCTCTATTTTGGGACCTCATCATCCTCAACTGGAAAAGACAGGAATCTCTTCTTGTTTTCCCCTACCTAGAATTCTATTTGTCAAAATTTCAAGATTCTATGATTCAATCAGACTTCATTGTGTAAGAAGTCAGTTGCTAAATCTTGTCAATTATATCTTCATTTTCCTAGTTCAGACCCACATCATCTCTTGCCATACTATTATCTCCTTGCCTGAAGCATTGCCCCTAAGTCACCTTGCCCAAGTAACAGTCTTAAAAATTATTTTTGATCATGTTACTCCACAAATCAGTAAATTTGAGGGGTACTCTTGCCTGTAGAATCAAATGCAAAATCTTCAGTTTGATATATAAAGTCCTCACAATCTAATTACAACCTCTTTTTCCCCCTCTTCATATACTCTTGATTGTGGTAAAAACTGGCTTTTATATTGTTCTTCACACATGCCTCTCAGGTCTACGTGCTTTTGCATCTGCTTTACCCTATCCTTGAAATGTGCTTTCTCTTCATATCCAACTTTGAGAATGATGTTTTTCTTCAAAACAACTTAATAGTTGATACTTCTTTCAAACATTCCTGAATTCAACTCCCTCCCACACACAAACACATATTACATAATATGTTACTATAATATGTATGTATGTATATATGTAGATACATACATAACACGTATATATGATGTTCATATGCATATATGTATATATATATAAGTATGTGTAATTTCTTCATGATAGCTATTTAATAAAAACTTGATAACGGATTGACTGAGATGCAAAATGTCATCTAAAATTTTGTCATTTTATTGCTTTTAAAAGAAAGGTAAAATTCTGCTAAATGAAGGAGGCAATTTGTACTTTAATGTAAAGGTTCCAAAAAGCTATTAGCCTCAGTAAAACTCCTACTTGAAACTATGATTTTCTTTAACTGAATATGCTGTTGTAAGAATTTTAACATGACTCTGTCACAGTCTGACTATTTTCCAGACAATTTAACTAATACAGTTTAACCCAAGAGAAATGTTAGCACTTATAGTGAAATTTTCCAAAACAATATGTAGAATAAAGGATGCAAATGGTATATTCATTAGGAAGATGAAGAAAATCTATGAATTCTAAGATATAACTATAGCATTAACTTTTAAATGCTGGTTTTTACCATCCCTAAAGAACAATAATTTTCCCAGAATATGAAAAACTGAATATGATTTTTTCCTATCATAAAAAAGTTGACAGTAGATTTTAAAAAAAGGGAATTCAAGATGTGAAATTTAGATACTGATTTTATCTATCTATTAGCAGCACGATTCAAAACTTGAATCATAGTAAAGAGTTTGACCTCACTTTTTTATCCTATTTTTTTTCCATTTGGAGTCTCTTTGCCACTTTGCTATAGTTGTTGAAGCTATGTCTGACTGTAGCAGAGTAAATGATCTCATATTGTACTGATAGCTATAAAACTATATTGTAGAGGGTAGAGTGAAAAAAAAAGAAATTGAAGTTAAAAGTTATTCATCAGCTCAGAGTATGATTGTTTTAGTGATTTCTCCCATTCCTCACTGGCAGGTTTCCCCTAATCTTCCAGTCTTATAACCTTGTCAAATGAAAATCAAAACAAACAAATAAAGAAATAAATTTAGTTTGGCACAAATTGATCTCACTGGGATCATGTTACTTTGTTTTTTGTGAAAATGTTTTCTTTTTTATATATTCAATAAATATACTTTAATATTATGTTTTAGAAGTTTTTCTAGAACCAAAATAAAGTTCATTGAATCATGATTTGTGCTCTTCCCCCCCCCCCCCATTATTTTGGAAGTTAGAAAAATATTTTCTTCCATTTAAGACACTTTTACTACTCTACGATTTCCTTCAAATATCAAAAACTATGGTTTGACAATCACATATAAACAAAATTAATCTAGGCTTGGTTTTGTGAACTCATTGAGGATAGTTGTGATATTTCTAATTACCTCCTTGTTTTTTCTGAGGTTTTCAGACAATAGTATTTTTATATGCCCTTTCCAGTCTGAAATCACAGCGAAAAATATTAGTAATATAAGTTGAATAGTTGTGCCTTCTCTTTATCTTCCATCATAGTTTTTCCAAGTATTTCTCAACATCCTCAACCATAAGCAATAGGTAAGGATAAGCAATTGTCTGATTATCTTCTTTTGCCCAATATTACTAAAACAAACACACAAAAATAGATTTTAATTTGTCATTTTTCTTCCTTATTGATACCATTTCTCCATTTTAAGAATTTTATTCTTTATAATTTTCCACTCCTCTTGAACTGTTTTGGACTCTAGAATTTCAAATCATGGATTCCTCTCTATTTCTTCTTCAAAACTCTCTACTTCCTTTCTTCATAAGTCTAAGATATGTGTCATGTTAGGCTGTTTTGTTCTCTTTTTATCTCATGAATTCTAAGTTTATGCAGTGAATTGTCCCTAAATTTTCAGTCTTTCTATTCTAGCAATCAATTTCTAGTTGTTGATGATAATCATCTAGAATAAGATTTACCTTTGGTAGTTATTCCTTCTTTAATTCCCAATTAATACATTCTAAGAATTGTTCTTGCTTTGAACTGAAGCAGATGTCTGGATAATTGAAGCCTGCATTTTATATATATTTATTTGTATATATGTGTGTATGTGTATACATATATGTTTTTAAATATACTATTATGCATATTTATGTATATATACTTATGTATATATTCTTTTATATATAATTATATACCCAATGTACATATAGAGTTGTAGTTATGTTCTCTTGAATACTGTCTATATAAGATTTGCCTTGTTTCCCAAACTTATCCTTTTTTTCTCTCCTTCCAAGATGATCTGTGGTATCCTCCTATAATAATATTTTGCTTTTGATCCACTGTACTTTTTTTGCAAATATCATCCATTAAGTTCTGTTATTTACCATTTGAAATTATTGCTATTAATGAAATAAAGTTTCACTTTCATAAATCTTTAATAATATTTTACTATTAATGATATAGAAAAGTGTTGCGTAAATTAATTAGAAAGAAAATCTAAGTTTATGACCTAGTATTAAAACACTTTACAGTTTCTTGATAGTTAAGATTCTTAATTTAAAAAAATACTTAATATTTATAGTGTTGCTGTTTAAACTTTTGATTTCATAAAAGTAGAAAGTTTGTGCTAAGGAATCTCATCTATTAATAAGAATTGGCTGGTACCTTTTTCTCAGATAACATTTATAGTCTTAAGAATTGCCTGAGGGGCACCTAAGTGAATAGAGCACTAGCCCTGGTGTCAGGAGGACCTTAGTTCAAATCCAGCTTCTGACACTTGTTAATTACCCAGATGTGTGACCTTGGGCAAGTCACTTAATTCCATTGCCTTGCAAAAAAAAATTTAAAAATAAAAAAAGAATTGCCTGAGACATTAAATAACTCTTAGAATCAAACAACTGGTGTGAGTCTGAGGTAGGACATAACATATATCTTTCTATTTCTGAAGCAAGCTGTCTGTCCATTAGGTTTCACTGCTTCTCTTTGAGTTTATAGGATAGTAAGTCACTATTAATACAATTATATATGAGGGGAGGGAAATGAACCATATTTCCTGATTTCAAATTTTCTTTCCAATATGTCATGCTTTCTCCCATTTGATATGAATTCATTATGTCATTTCAATGATAAGGCATTGTCCTATAATCTGTGTGGAATACAAATAATTTAAATTCATTCTCAGACTTCTAGGTGAGTAGAAAAGATAATGCATGTATACAAGAAATCACAATGGAATGTGGTAAGAGCTGTAGGAGTTCTGAGGAGGGTGAGATCACTAGCATTTCCTTGGTGATACCTCTCAAACCTATAATATTATCTGTAACCATGACAATTACAATGTAGATGCTATCCTAAAATACATACATGCCATGCCCTTTTAATCCAAGTATTTTGAAGGCACAGTTAAGTAGAGGGGGCTGCGGTTAGGTAACTTGTAATTAAGACCCCATCATTAGATACTGAAATTGAGTGGGAGATAGGCAATGTGGCTGTTAATTTGCTTCATAACTCCTTCAATTTAGAGAACCGGTTTTAAAAGTTTGCAAGCAAAAAAATAACAATAATTTTCCATTTTTTATTTTAATATTTTTAGAGGGACAATGTATAAATAGCAACTACTCTGACCTCCCAGAGTCTAAAGGACAGATATAACATTGTTTTCATCCTTTACCCCAGAATTCACCAGGATCTTTAAAGCAGATCAAGGGAATCTAATCTGTCATTTACTTGTAACCACGACTTTGGTCACCCAATTTAAAAGTCCCATATATCCAATTTCCATTTAACTATTTAACAGATAAATTAGCTTTTACAAAAGAATATTTACTTTAGAGTTAAAGCAAGTAAAAAAAAATACCAAACCCACACTCCACATCCTTAAATTGGGGTACTTCTCACTCCTACATCACCTCAATCTCTGGAGAAAGGCAAGAGAATTAGTTCATTTCCTCTACCTGTCCACTGATGCCCTATATTTGTTGTATTCTAGCTATTAGTGAGTCAGAAATTAGAGGATACACAAGGCAAAAAGATAATCTGATTTCAAGTGGTTCACAATATTCATAGAGCTGTCATGAGAATGAAATGAAATTTTATTTGTAAAACACTTATTAGAGTCCTTGATATGCAGCTGGCACTATATAAAGATATATTCCCTTACATTCCATTGATGAAATCAGAACTGGTTCTCTCCACTATGTGTGTGTGTGTGTGTGTGTGTGTGTGTGTGTGTGTGTGTGTGTGAGAGAGAGAGAGAGAGAGAGAGAGAGAGAGAGCAAGACAGACAGACAGACAGAGACTACAGAGAGAGACTACAGAGAGAGAAACTACAGAGAGAGAGAGGCTACAGAGAGTCAGACAGAGAAAGAAAAGCACAGAAACAGAGTGATAGAGAGAAAGAAACAGAGACAGATACAGAGAGAGGCAGAGAAACAGACAGAATGAAAGAGACAGACAAAGAGACAGACAGACAGAGAGAATTGGGAGGGAGGGAGAGAGAGAGAGAAAAACAGATGAATACTCATATGGAAAGTTATGCAATATCTAATGATTCTTAAATTGTTTCTAAGCTTGAGATAATGATATGCTTGAAATAAGATGGTTACTTTCCAAAATATATTTTAAACTTTTACAATCCTGACAATTGACATTGATCCTGACCTGGGAAGATTTACTATTAAGGAAATTATGGGACAATAATTTCAATTTCTCTGTTCCATGCTCCCCCCCCCCCCATCATTCACCATGCATCTTAGACAATTTTCCTTGTAAACAACTTAGGCTTGGAATAAAACACATCACCTGGTAGCCAACTTGCTGCTAAAATTCCAATAAGATAACTAGGTTGGGAACTCAAAAGAACAGACATTCTCTGTCCAACAGGAACCTGAATTTGAAGTCTTTTTAAGCTTGATAGGTCCTGGAAGAGTTAGAAACCCTCCTTTAAGGCAGAATCATCCATATGGCATGATGAAATATTGGAGGAAGCCTGTGGATGAGAAATGACTGAACATGATAGCACTTTTGGAGCAAGAAACAGTTTTTACAATACACAAATGAAGACTTGAAGAAGTTGTACTGTATCTGAAACAACTGCATTTATTATTAGAATTCCCAGACAGTCTTTCTTCCTCAAAACTTTAAAACCTGAAACAATGAGGCAATTAAATACATGGTCTAAATTGCTAAATCAAAATATATGCCCAATAGAAGTACTAAATACAAATCTTATCTACCCACTCCAAAAAATTCCCTTGATTGAGTCATGGTCACAATCCTCCTAACTAATTCAATTTTATCTCTTATAGGGGCTAATCATGATAATGGATTTACAAATTATGAAATAAAGCCTTTACAATTTTTTTCTTTTGTCATAATGCTGACTTTTCAATAAATTAGTTATGCCCCCAGTGCCTTTTTTTTCCCTCTATAAATTCTAAATAAGGATATAAATGAAAGTAAGGAGAGGGCATGAAGATGGAGCCTATACATTCTCATCCATTTCTATGTAAAATATGAGATGTTTTGTTTTTATGATAGCTAGAAATACATCTCTCTTTTTAAATTTCTATGCCCTAGAATGCAATCCATTTTTAGACTCTAGTATAACCTAGAGTTATGATGTTAGAAATGTGAAATTCAACTATTCTGGAAAGTAATTTGGAATTATATTAAGAAGGTTATCAAAATATTCATATTCTTCTGTAGAGGGCCAGCTCCTGGGAGTGATTTTCACATATCCTTGGTGACCTTTTCCATCAGAGATATGTATGTATTATTGCTCACTGAATGTATTTGTTGGCTCTCCAATGAAACCTGACCTGAGACAATCTGTGGCTCCAGAGGTGGTTGTAAAAGGCTTTTCTGAAAGAGAAGCATGCAGATTTCTAAGAACAAATATTGTAAATTTACCCAGGAAATTGTGAAACTGGGTATCCTTTAACCAGCCATTCCTGAGATAAATTTTTGTTATAAAAAGTCTGAATTTCCAAAAATAAATTTAGTTGATTACGACCTTGCATGTGTGTGCATTTCTACTCGACCTGACTCTCATAAATTAATGTCCAGACCTACACCAGAGCTATTGTGGGCGGTAGTTGGTGCCACAACAGGAACAGACTGAGGAAGGGACAGATGGACCTGGAGGGGATTCAGTCTTGAAAGGAAAGATAAGTCTGGACACCTGTGGGTCAAGTGCTCTTAAAGGGACAGCACATAATTAAGGTAAATAATTTTTTTTTCATCAGGTCTAAAACAGAGAGCATTAATATGAAACAGGGACATAAAGGACATTATTTTAAAGTACTAAAGCAGACAGTTCAAGAAAGAGGCTGACCTATTAATAACAACAATAGAAATGGAAGAATTTATTGAATGTGCACAAAAATGTTGTCCTTGGTTTCCAGAAGGGGTACTGTAGGGAAATAGATGAGTGAACATTTTAAACAGGAAAGTCAGGAGGCATTTCCTATAGGAGTCTTTTCATTGTGGAATATTTTAAAAATCTGCCTGACTCCACCTGGAGATGTTCCTTTGGCTCAGAGTATATTAAAAGTTGATATAGATGTTCAAACTATTCAGCAGGAAGATAAGAGTAAAAATGAGTGGTGGCTTTTGCCAACACCACCTCAGGACCCCACCTGCCTCAGGGTGGAAGGAGGGATGTGGAGGCCAAAGCCAAAGGGCCATACCTTCACAGGAGAATCCTTCTCCCAGCTCCAGCTCCAGCTCCAGCTTTAGGAACTTGTACCAGAAAGTCTTCTGGAGGCTGGATCCTGCCCCCTCAGGCTGCTACTCCAGGTTCTGATCCTGGGTTTCCAGCTGCTGCTCCCCAGCCAGCTCCACCTTCTCCTGACTTTAATAACCCACCTTCTGCTCCTTTATGGTCTAAAAAAGAAAACACTAACAGAGAAAAGAGGCATATAAATGCTACTCAAAAAGCAGTGATTGAAAGAGAGGAGATTCCATAGGACATGAGAGAGTTATTGTTCCCTGTTCCCAAGCTTGAGAGACCTGATCCAAAGATTCCAGGGATTGTTTTGAAAGAATATGGTAATTTAAATTTTAAAACATGTAAAGAATTAAAATCAACAAACAATAGCCCATATGTTTTAACTATGATAGAAATATTAGCTAGACAAATATTAACCCCAGAAGATTGGACCACAATAGCAAAAACTGCTCTAACTCTAGGAGATTACTTAATATGGAGAACTGAATTTTTTGATAATTGTGCTAGTCAATTGTACTAGTCAATTTAAAAGAAATGAAGCAGTAGGGTTAAGAATAAGATTTGAAATGCTCTCTAGCACTGGTACATGGGCAGGAGAAGATAACCAAATACGGTATAGTTTACAGGCACACAACAGGCATGGCTAAAATTGCCTGAAAAGGAAGGCGGCAATACTTCATTAACTGAAATAAAAAAGATTTTGCAGAATTTCTTGCTAGGCTACAACAGGCAGTTCAAAGGGGTATGAGAGATCAGACAGCTTGTTTGCTCATGGCTCACTTATCTAGATTTTGAAGTTAACTGAGAGAGGAATTAAAAAAAAACACTAGATAAGAGAGAGAATTGTTTCATGAAGACAATAAAATAAAATGTTAAAAAATGTTTAAAAGGAATTTATTTGAAGTTTTAGAAACAGAAAAGTGGTGGTGAGTATTCTCAGTTGAAAAAGGTATGTGTTAAATAAACAATTACAAAAATGCTATTTAATTTCAGAAAGACAAGATAATCAGGTTCACTTTAAAGTACATAATTTATTACAAAAAATAATGGGATGATTGAGGATTTAAAAACAGCAGACCCCCCCCCCCGAAAAAATTTGGCTGTTCCTTTAAAAGGAAGTTATTTAGTTTACTCTAAGCTGAAAAGGGACAGGGGATATTCTAATTAAGCTGAGGGATTTTTGAGTGACTGTTTACCTTCTCAAAAGTTATAGCTATTTATGATTAAAATCAAGAAGTGTTAGATATCAAAACCTTTGAATGGAAAAATGTATTGTGAAAAATGGAAAGTTCTCTGCATTATTCCTCTGGTTTCTTGGAATATTTGTCACCTTTGGTGGTGCTTTTTTTTTGCTTTCCAGCCAGAGTGTGTGTATCTGGTATCCTGTTGTTTTTTGTTTTTGTGTAATGTTTAAAGGGACCCTCTAGTGTGAGAGCAGAGTGGGGTTTCTCCGGATTTTGGGGGCCTCTCTGGTTCTAAATGCTCTGACTCTGTTTATGTGTTTACATGTGTTTGCTTTAAAACACAGGCAGTCCTCTATGTCCTGATTCGTCAATCTTTCTTTTCAAAATTAGATCTTTTTTGCCAAAATTCATGATTGGCACTTAAAAGGGAGGTTTTCCTGAGAATCATGTTGTTTTTTGGAGGAGAAGGGGTTTTATTATTTTTTCTTATTTTCTATTGTCTCTTTTCTGGTCTGATAGACTAATAGAATTTTATTTATTGATTTGGCAAATTATATTTATAAGGGACCTAGAAGAAATTTGAATTGTCCCTAAAATTATTTTTGGACTGGTCTTAATTAGCAGGTCAATATATGTGTGTGTGTGTGTGTGTGTGTGTGTGTGTGTGTGTGTGTGTGTATGTGTGTGTGTGTGTGTGTGTGTGTGTGTATAAATTTGGGGGGAGATGAAGAAGGAATGATAAACAGTAAAGGTAAATAATTAGAGCATACTACCTTAATATCTCAAAAGATGAAGAATCTCCATTTACCAGAACATCATTTTGTCAGTGAGGATAGAAAGCTCTTTTAAGTTAGAACACTGAGAAGTTAGAATAGCACTGACACAGGTAAGAAAGATTTATAAACTTCTATATTTTGAAAATGAAAATAATTTAAGGTAATTTTGATTATGTTTGGAATTTATAAGATTATTAAGAGAGCTATAAAGGAAATCTTGTAATCATAAAAAGGGATTTTAAAAACATCTGTCCTCAAGAATTTTTATGTATTACAGTTTTAGGGAGTAAAGGAAATATACATTAAATTGAAATGTGTTATGTTAAAACCAATGTAATCAAGATCAAAAGAAAAGTAGTAAATTGGGAAACAATCTTTACAAATAATGATTCTGACAAAGGACTCATTTCTAAAATATACAGAGAACTGAGTCATATTTTTAAAACAAAAAGCCATTCCCCAATTGATAAATGGTCAAAGGATATGCAAAGGCAATTTACAGATGAGGAGATCAAAGCAACCCATAGCCATATGAAAAAATGCTCTAAATCATTAATTATTAGAGAAATGCAAATTAAAGCTTCTCTGAGGTACTACCTCACACCTCTCAGATTGGCCAGTATGACCAGGAAGGATAATGATCATTGTTGGAAGGGATGTGGGAAATCTGGGACACTATTACACTGTTGGTGGAATTCATCCAACCCTTCTGGAGAGCTATTTGGAACTATGCCCAAACAGCAACAAAAATGTGCATACCCTTTGACCCAGCAATATCACTACTGGGTCTATACCCTGAAGAGATGAGGAAAAAGGGTAAAAACATTACTTGTACAAAAATATTATAGCAGCCCTGTTTATGGTGGCAAAGAATTGGAAATCCAGTAAATATCCTTCAATTGGGGAATGGCTTAGCAAACTGTGGTATATGTATGTCATGGAACACTATTGTTCTATTAGAAACCAGGAGGGATGGGATTTCAGGGAAACCTGGAGGGATTTGCATGAACTGATGCTGAGTGAGATGAGCAGAACCAGAAAAACACTGTACACCCTAACAGCAACATCGGAGTGATGTTCAACCTTGAAGGAATTGCTCATTCCATCAGTGCAACAATTGGGAACAATTTTGGGCTGTCTGCAAAGGAGAGTGCCATCTGTATCCAGATAAGGAGCTGTGGAGTTTGAACAAAGTACAAGGACTATTCCCTTTAATTTGGAAAAATAAACCAGATATCTTCTTGTCTGATCTTGTTACCTCTGAGAATTCTCTTCTCTTTAAGGATATGATTTCTCTCTCATCACACCCAATTTGGATCAAGGTACAACATGGAAACAAAGTAAAGACTGACGGAGTGCTATCTGTGGGGTGGGGGTGGGGGGGAGGGAAGCAAGATCAGGGGATTATTGTAAAACTCAATAATATCTTTAATAAAAATAAAAAAAATTTTAAAAAAGAATGAATGTTGAAAACCCTTTGAATGTAAGTGAAAAATAAATAAAAATAGCAAAAATAAAATAAAATAAAAGCAAAACAAAAAAAACCCACTATGACACCTGTATGTTTTTGTAAAACATGTACTGTTGAACCATGTGCTAAATTAAGTAAAACTAATCATTCAACTCATCCAAATATTTATAACATGGGAGCATTTAGGACCTTAGAAATATCAGGAAGAAAGATATTTCCTCCAGAACCTCCTTGTTTAAATTTACATGCTTAGGATTTCCTGTCATACCCCAAATAGAAGATTTACAATCATTCTATTTTGCTACAAGTGTGGCATTCTCCTGGTAGAGTTGTTTTATGGGATATTCTATGCTATATTAAAGCAATTATATATACAGAAATAGAGTTAGCTAATTCAGAGATATGGAAGACTATGTCGGCTATAGATGAGATAAAGTATATACAATGGAATAAGAAGTTGGGCAAAATATCTTATGCAGAAAAGAAATTGCCTGTGACTGCATGCACAGAACCAGATTTTGGATCATGATAAGATCTTTCTAAAATGACAATATTATCAGAGAAAAAGGGGGGGTATAATGTTAACAGTTACAATGCACTATTTGAGTATGTGTAAATAAGGAAGTGATGGATGATGACGTTGTCCCCACCAAGGTAGAAGGGTGGTATATGCCTCCTGCTGATGAGTTCTTAGAAAAAGCTTTAAGAGAATTAGGCAAAAGATATGTGTTAGTTGCATTGTGTTTAGAATATTACGTAGCAGCCATTGTAGCAGCCACTTTGGTGACTATTTCTGTATAAGTAGGGAATAAGGAAAAAATGGAAGCTAAATATATTCAAAAATTATCAGAAAATGCTCAGGAGAGAATTAATGAAGATCTTTATCATTTGATTAATGCATTACAAACCTCTGTAATGAATACAATGGACAATTGCAATGTGATTATATATTTTCTGTTATTTGTTAATTTGTTATTCCTTTAAAATATAATACTTCACTTATTCCATGGGATAATATAAAAGGTTATTTGAATGGATTATGTTAGAATGATTCTATAACTATAGATATGAATTAATTGCATAAAATTGTTAATGATATTGCATTGGCATCTAGAATGGAAATGGATTCAGGTATTGATAATTTGTTTAACTTTGTTAAAAAGTTTCATCCTTTTCATTTTATGAACCTATCAGTGAGCATGCTTCCTGGTATCTTTGCATTATTGTTGATATTGTGTATTATTCCCATTTGTCTTCAATGTCTTTTGTCACTGGGACAAGACATAGATGTCCTAACACACTGTCTAAAGCTTCAGCATGCCTAAGAAGGGGGAATCTGTAGAGGTCTAGCTCCAGGGAGTGATTTTCACAAATCCTTGGTGACCTTTCCCATCAGAGATATGTATATATTATTCCTCATTGTATGGATTTGTTGGTTCTCCAGTGAACCCTGACTTCAGATAATCTGTGGCTCTAGACGTAGTTGTAAAAAGCTTTTCTGACAAAGAAGTATGCAGATTTCTAAGAACAAATATTGGCAATTTACCCAAGAAATTGTGAACTGGGTCTCCTTTAACCGGTCATTCCTGAAATAAATTTTTGTTATAAAAAGTCTGAGTTTCCAAAAATAAATTTAGTAGATTATTGCATCACAACCTTGTGTGTGTGTGCAATTCTATGACCTGACTTTTGTGAGTTAATGTACATACCCACACCAGAGTTGTGGCAGGCAGTATTCTTCAATACAGAGATCTCACTGTGAGTATTCCAATTAGATCAAAAATGGAAAGAAAAGTCCTATACTGAAAAGAAAGCCTGTGTCCCCTCTTTTAAAGAGTTTAAATTCTACTAAGTGGCCATAAAATGTACAGAAATAAATACAATGAATGTTCAAAATACTGATACAAAGTAAGGAAAAATATCAGTTTTTGCATTGAAATTATAAAGAATGTTATAATGAAATCAAATTATAATAGCTAAGCGTGATCAGAAAAATGAGTTGGAAATTATATCCTTCCATTTTTTTTGCAAAGTTGAAAGTCTATGGAGGTTGAATATTGCATATCTTGTCAGATATGGTCACCATGTCAGTAGGTTTTATTAAACGCTTTCTTTTTATTCATTATAGTCAGACTATGGGTACTTTGTCCTGGCTCCTACTTCCTGCTTTCTGTTTTGGGGCTATTGCTCTGTGCTGTTCCCCTTGTTTTGGATTCTCTCGCCCCACTCATACCCAGTCCCTCTCAGCAATCAATCAATAAGAAAGACTAACCTTAGAATTTAACTTCAATTCTAGAATTTAACTTCAATTAAATTCAATTCAATGCACCCAGAATACATCTGATGGTAATTAATTCCTAATATAACTCAGTAAACAAAGAACCATCATATTTTCAACCATTAATTCTTTTTATTGCAACTTTTGTTATTTCATTTTCCCTTTTTAATATCATTTTTTTCGCCTTCCACATCTCCCAATACTTCCTTTGGATTATTTTATTTTTCTATTTCTATTTCTATGTCTATTTCCCCTATTTCCCCTATTTCCCCTATTTCTATTTTCCCCTCACAACCCAGCAAATCTTATACCCAAAGTCAAAAATTATTTTAAAAGATAATAATTTTTACTTATTCCAGGAATAATAATTCCTTTAGTTAAAATTCAAGAAAATTAATTCATTTTCATAATTTGTTAATAAAAGGGAAGATGTTATAGCCTCACATTAAGTGACATCTCCAGGTGCTAATACTCTCTTACTCTTAATAATTATTGGTTACTTTGGGGCTTTCCACCCTTTACTCAAAGGGATGAATCAAGTCAGAGTCATATATAGAAAAGGATATTTATTAGAAAATATTGAAAACAGACCATGATTAGATTTTTCTCAAAGAGTAATCAGTATGGGGTCCCTATTCTTCCTGTACTTCTCTAACTTTAGAAATAATCAGCCACATCTCACACTACTATAAATTCTGCTTGCTTCTTTAGGGATTTTCTTGTAAATTCTATATGAACGCTATTTAACCTCAGACTTAAATTTTTTTAAATGTTGCAAAATTTTATTTTACAGGGATTTATTCTCTCCTTTCTCTCTCTTTCTCTGTTTCTCTGTCTCTCTGTCTCTGTTTTCTCTCTGTCTCTCTCTCTGTCTGTCTCTCTCATCCATATGTCTGATGAATAATAGAAAGGAGAATGAAAACTTTTTAAAACAAATTTTAAAAATAATCACTATATTCTTCTGGATAAGGATTTTTAAATCCACATTTTACTTTTTTTCTTCCCAATTTCCTGAATATAGTCATTATTATTATTAAGGGTATATATTTAAACATACACACATACATACTTACCTTGTGGTATTTTTAATCCTCTATTTCCTAATTTGATGAAGTGAGAGGAAAAAGTCAGTAATATAAGCCTCTATACATTAAAATGAACATAAATTAAAATTACAAGAAATGCTTATTTACTTCTCAGCCTATATGTTTTTATTTCATTGCAGAGTTTTATGAGTTTGATATTGATGTTTTCCAAATCCATGCTATAATTTTCAGCTGGAGGTGTATGGAGACATTTATTATTTCTCCTTATTGCAATGTCATTCAGTGGTATGGAATAGTTTCCATTAAATAATTTTACTCAAATTGAAGTAACTCTATGAAAAGCAATGATATAATAAATATGTAAGATACTCTTACATATGGATGGAGACTTGGGATTTCTTGTTCAGGCTTTTTTTTAAGCCATAGTAGTCACTTTATACCATAATTAGGATAACATCAACCATAAATATGTCTGCATCTCTTATGCCTGGGTCATTTCCAAAGTTCTTGAAGTCAATATCCTAGATTTTACATGGGGCCCAATAGATTATGTCCATAGAAAGAATTCTCTGTTCTGTCCTGTCATAAAATAATCAGGTGTCCCAGACAAAAATAATTTGGTGATAATTAAGGTGGCCTTAATGTTCAGAAATGTTGTAAATGATAGGGCATCAATAGATTGAGTGAATAGATAATAAATTTAATGACAATGGGAGTTCAAAAAATGTAAATTAAAGACATCCAGTTACCACAAAAATCCATGTAAGGAATAATAATAGCAGGTTTTATATAGCAATTTTGTATATTGCTTCCATACTTCAGAAGTGACACAAGGATTGGCACACAAACAGTGTTTTCATTGTTTTTGAATAATAGTTTTGATGGAGCAAAGGTCACTTGTACAAGCTTCTGTTTACTGAGGACTTGCAGTGAAAAGAACACCTCTGCTTCCTGAGAGCCCTTTCCATTTTTGATTAACTTTCAATTTGGGATATTTTCCCCCTTGCATTGAGTACAAATTAATTTACTGACAATTTCTAGTCATTCACCTACTCTGGGCCCACACAGACCTTACACACAGAAGCACTTTAAGTATTTAAATATTTTAAAACAGCTATCATGAGTTCTGTCACCCCCAATCAATTATGCAAGATAAGCATCCCTACTTCTGGTACTCATTTAGTTTAATTTCAATGACCTTCCCCATTCTGACCATTTCCCTTTGAATGCTCTTTAGATTATAACTGAGATTTCTTAAAATATGACATCCAGAACAGAACACAATAATTCAGACATCTTTTTTTCCAGGGATTTAGCTGGATCTTCACCCTTCTAGTCCTTGACACTATGCTTTACCAAATAAAAACTATGTTTAGATTAAATTTTCAGGCTTCTAAGTCACACTGGTGACTCATTTTGAATTTGAATGCCACTAAGACTTCCTTGCTTTCTATTTTTCAGAACTGCTAACTGCTATTGAGACAAAGATCCTCATATATATATATATATATATACATATATATATATATATATACATATATATTTTATGGGGAGTTTTTGCAAGGCAAATGGGGTTAAGTGGCTTGCCCAAAGTCACACAGCTAGGTAATTATTAAGTGTCTGAGAATGGATTTGAACCCAGGTACTCCTGACTCCAGGGTCGGTGCTTTATCCACTGGGCCACCTTGCCACCCCGAGGGAGCATTTTTTTTAAACAAGGACAATAACATGATAACCAGACAATAGATTAAAGAATAGCATAGAACATAGAAAACTCAATTACAGGTTCTTTTTTTTCCACTTTGTACTATTATAACCTTTCCCTATTTCCCCATAAATAAAGGTAATCAAAGTCATCCCCACCATTTCCACAAAGATTGAAAAAATCTATGATTTATAAAATGCTACAAATGTCACAAAGAGATCTGTCACTAAGGCAGTGACATGACCCTTTTCCCCCTCACTTTCTTATCTGTAAAATGAACTAGAGAAGGAAATGGAAAAGTATTCCAATATCTTTGCCAAGAAAAACCCAGTGTCGAGGTGGATCCAAGATAACTGAACAACAAAAATCATTCCCACCATTCAGATTTGTTTGGATTGCTAAAAGTGTGTTGTGAATTCCCAGAAAAATTTAAAATACTATTTATATTATCATTTTAGAATTATTCATTAAATATTTATAATAACAATAAAATATTATTCAGAATTCCAAATTAAAATTTACATTATAGGATTTAAATTTAAAATATAAGTTTCTCTACCCATAGTTATGAAAACTACCTCTACATTATCCTAAAACTAATTATGCATACTTTTATATAGTCTATTTTTCAAGAATGGAAGGCAGTAAACAGTAACATATCTATGCATATTATTGTAAGACTTCATATTAAATTTCTGTATTTTAAAGTTTTTATTAACAATATAGTAAAATAAGTTACTATTTAATCAATATAATGATCATCATATGTAACTTTAATTTCAACATTTTACTTTTATTTTAAAAAACCTTGCAATATCTGACCATGTAACACACAAATATAATCCTAAATCTGGTTCTATAATTGTATTATTTTTATATTTTGATTTAAAACAAGAATGAAGTCAAAATGCTCACTCACGCAAATATGTGGTAGAAAATGGTATAATTTAGGGGACAGCTAGGTGGCATAGTGGATAAAGCACCGGTCCTGGAGTCAGAAGTACCTGGGTTCAGATCTGGTCTCAGACACTTAATAATTACTTAGCTGTGTGGCCTTGGGCAAGACTCTTAACCCCGTTTGCCTTGCAAAAACCTAAAAAACAAAAAACAAACAAAAAATGGCAGAATTTTTCAAACTCCTTTGCTGAAAGATAGAAATTAAAAATAAAGCTTTTAGCAATCTAAACAAATGACTGAATGACTTTGTTTATTCTTTTGTACTGATTAATGACAACTATCATATCAAATGATAAATATACGTAAAGTGGAATTGGAAATATTGCTTCATTTTTAACAATGTTTATATATGAACTAACTTTTGACAAGAATGAATCTCTTCTTGGGGCATCTAGGTGGTGCAGTGGATAGAGCATCAGCCATTGGGTCAAGGGGACCTGAGTTCAAACGTGTCCTCAAAAATTTAATAATTGCCTAGCTGTGGGACTTTGGACAAGTCACTTAGCCCCTTGCCTTGCCAAAAAAAATGAATAAAACATACAATAAAATTCTATTCATCTTCTTAACTTCTATTAAAATAAAAGAATGAATCTCTCCAGAAATAACTTTTTTTCCCTCTTACATCAAAGGCACACTGGCTATATATTCTAGCAGAAACTCTATTGAATAGATGAGCAGTGTTGCCAACCAGTATATTTGAAAATCTAGTGTATAGAAGAATATCAACATAAGTAGAGAATAAGTTTTAATTGGAAAATAGTGTAAACACAAGTGAGAAGTAACACAAGGTTTGTTTTCATAAAATGTTTCCTTCAAGATGGCTTATAGTGCTCACTCATTTATTATGCCATTCAAACAACCTTGACTTTGGTAACTGCAAGACTACATAGGTTGTAGCATCTTGATCATATTATTATACAGCAGATGAAGTATGATTACCAAATAAAAGAGAGGATTCAGGAACTACTTTGATAAAGAATTCTGAATGAGAATAAGAATATGGACATGCCTCTGACCATTTGTTTGGAATTGGTTTACTCTAAAATGTGAAACCCTTGTATCGATTTTGAAACTATCTGATGACTACCAAGAAACTTCAAAAACAAGTTGTAGTTAAAATTGGTCACTTAGATGAAATCACTAAGTGAACCCCCAAATTGTTTTGCTCATAAACCTGTTGCTACCAAATGCCTACAAAAACAAACTATTATGCTTCAAACATCCATATGCTTATTGCTTCAGAGGAAAAATAAGTTTGTAATATAATTGGACAATTATTTACACATAAGGTGTCATTAAAAAAATTAGTTCAAATCCCTTGAACTACTTCCATGAACAGTTTGCAAGAACAATTAGATGCCATTGCGAATTTTTTCAAATTACCTAAAGTTTAATACTGCTTTACATGTTTTGCTTCTTAGAACAATTATCATACAACTGTAATCTGGACAATATTGTATATTCTTCATCAAAATCCTTATTGGCTGAGGCACTTCCCAGTTTTACAACACCTACAATTGATTTCATTGTCTCTATCTGAATCAATGGTGAAAATATTGAAATGACAAAAGCCAAGGATACAACTCTGAAGCTCTCCAATATATTTCATAATGCAAGTATTTACTAATCTATAGTGATAATGACTTCTTGAATACATTACCTGAATCTAAATATTTGTATTATCTCTAATCCAGTTCTATCTCTCTATTTTATTCATAAGCATAAGATGAGAGATACTTTGTTAGATATGTTGGCAAAATCTAGATATATTGTGTTTCCTTGTCCATCAGATTCATAAATTTTCTATAAAAAGAAATGAAATCAGTTTGGTGCTACATCCAGTTTTCCAGATGATAAAGTTTGAGTTCCAAGGATATTAAATGACTTGCATAAAGAGTTCTCTATACCAATGAAATCACAGTGTAATCCACAGCACCAGTCTCCATGTTTAAATATTTAATATTAATATTTTAAAATTGTTCTAATATTTGATTCGAATAAAGCTAAGTTTTTTATTTCTCTTTGTCAAGGGTACTGCTACCTTTTCTGGTACACACACACACACACACACATACACATACACATATATGTATGTATGTTTATTTGTCTCTATGCTGTGCTTCCTGGACCCATCATGAAAACCTCAGATTTTATCTTTTGGCTATTTTCTGAATTCTTTTCCCATTTCCACAAGCTGTCCACTCTGAGTGGGAAGACTTTGGAGTTAAGAAAAGGGGGCCACAGTGTAAACCTTATTTTGTTCTTTGAGTCTTCTGAGTCAAATTCTTGAGACAAATTTAGCTAAGTTTCCTTACCCTCGCTTTTTGGATCCCCCTCAAGAAAAAAATACTATACTTTTTAGACTTTTTTTTAATATGTTCTCTCCTAAACCCATCAAGAGCGATTTCTAGTGGGATGAATAACTGAGACTATAGAGAGTTCAAGTCTTAGACTCTTCTGATTACATAAAATAATAGTTACTGAGATGAGACAGCAGAGACCCTCAGAGTTGTTAGGTAATGCTCTCTTTTCTTTCATTCTTAAATCAATAATTATATTCATTAGACATCAAATATTTAAATGCAATTCAAATCATACTGAATTTTCTAGCCTTAAATGGCTAGTTTCCTGAAGATAGTAAAGAATTTGAATGAAAGTGTGAGGAAGTAAATATAAGAGTTGTGAATCCACTGTTTGGACTTTCTCCAGTAGGAAACAGCCTGTTAGGTAATGCTCTTTTTTTCTTTTATTGTTAAATCAATAATTACATCTAAAAAAATAGAAATGATTCCCCAATCTCACCTCAGTCATTACAGTCATTCTATGGATACACTCATTGCAGCTGCTGGAAGCATTGGCACTTAGTATCTTGAAAAAAATGCCTATGTGATTTTGAAAACTGGTCATATTTTGTTAGGTTCCAAATAGTGAAAAATTTTGGCAGAAGCTAAGAAAATAGTCAAGCAGCAGTGGTGAGTAAGCAAACATATTTGAATCATAGACTTCAGAAGAATATTTAATTAAACAATAACAATTATACCAATAGTGTTGATAAGAGAGCAGGTCAATAGAGGACCAAAAGGTGAATCATGGGAACAACCACATGGGGAGTGCTTCTCTCAGGGAGAAAGTTTGCAGATTTGTTCCATCCTCTAGTCTATGACAGTGTTCTAAGTCAAAGCGTCACACCTTTAGCCAAGTTTTGGCTTTATTTGATAGTCAATCAATTAATTTTATTTTTTACAAAATTCTTCTTCTCTTCTTCTCTGCTTCTCAAATAAAGAATTTGCACCCTATAGGATCTCTCTCTCTCTTTCTCTCTCTCTCTCTCTCTCTCTCTCTCTCTCTCTCTCTATATATATATATATGTGTGTGTGTGTGTGTGTGTGTATGTGTGTGTGTGTGTGTGTGTGTGTGTGTATATACATATATATATTTAAAAACTAAAGAAAAATGGCATTATTTTGTTTTGTAGTCCTTATGAGTTTGATTTTTGGATTTGGGGGATCCTTTGTATAATTTTGTTCCAGTCTCTGGGGGGAGGGAGTGAGAGGCAAGAATCTGAAACATGAAATTAGTCATCTCAGTTCTAATTATTTATAAACTTGAAATGAACAATGAAATTCTACCCTTAATAATCCCATTCTTCATCAATTTGATATCAGTTCCTTTACTATATTTGCAATAATAGGCATGACATGGACCTTCACTTCAGATTTATTTCATAGGTGCTATGTACATATGGGCATGTGCTGCTCCCTACTGGAGAAAGTCTAAACTGTGAATTCACACACCTGCATTTAGTTCCCCAAACTTTCATTCAAACATTTTATTCTTATTAACTGTCTCTAAGTAACTAGATATTTAAGAGTGGAAAATTCAGGAGGCATTTAAATACTTAGTGTCTATCCTAGATTTTCGACCAGCTCCTACAAACTGGAACTTACCATTTCTGCAAAGTTAGAACCCTGTAGTCAAAACCCAGAAAATTTGTTTGTCTTAACTTAGAAGTTTATAAAAAAGGCCAATAAAATAACAATCAGTATGTTATGTCTTTCAGTTTTTCATTTGCATATGAACTTGTTGCTAAGTTCATCACTAGTTATCTAATCTCACTATCTCATCTTTAACTTTTCTGACTTTCTGACTATACCAACTAAAATATATCATTGTATTTTTATCTTTCCTTTTTATAAAGTAATTTTATTGATCTTTTGTTTTTACAACAGTACATTTTCCAGTATATAGCTTCTTCTACCACGTCTACTGATATTATTTGCAGTGTTTTCTATTCTTAGTTCCTCTTGTGTAAATACACAGAGGTAACCTACCTTTGTGCTGGGGTCATTATTCTTTAAGAATATTTTGTTTTGGGGATGGCTAGGTTGCATAGTGGATAGAGCACCGGCCCTGGAGTCAGGAGTACCTGAGTTCAAATCCGATCTCAGACACTTAATAATTACCTAGCTGTGTGGCCTTGGGCAAGCCACTTAACCCAATTGCCTTGCACAAACCTAAAAAACAAATAAAAGAATATTTTGTTTTGATTATTTTGTTGTTGTTATTCTTTTCTTTTACATTATTTATATTGTTTTCCTGATTTTGTTTATTTTACTTTACAAGAGTTCATATCTTACCAAACTTCTCAACATTCAACATACTATTCACATTTTATCACAGAGTGCTATTCTATTACTTTTCTACACCATAACTTGTTTTTCTCTAATTAGTGTCATCCATGCTTTCTTGATGTGACTCTCCTCTTTTTCATGGCTAACTAGTCCTTTTACCAATGAGAGTCCATTTCTTCATACATCAATAATCTTGCTCTTTCTATGAACATCACTGTAGTTCAAGGACTGGTATTTGAATTTTGGCTCTTCCACTCTGCACTTATAATAATAATAATAATAATATAGACAAGTCTCTTAACATCCTTAAAACTCAATTACCTTCCTAAACATTAAAATTAAATGACTGGGCTAAATAACTTCTAAGGTCTCTTCTAGTTCTGCAACTATGCCCTTAATAGTCTGATAATTCAAGTTCTCTTAATTTCTTACTCCCATTCCTTAAAAACTAAACCTTTAGTAATTGTATACCTAGTAAATGGCAGCAAACTATTAGAATCAAACTGAGTTCAATCAATGAATTAATAAACAAACATTTCTTAAATGCCTACTATGTGACAGGCACCATGCTAAGTGCTGTAGACACAAAAACAATGAATGAAACAGTCTTTGCTCACAGAATAGCTTGCTCAAAAGGGGAGAAAATAAGTAAATAAAAAACATTAATACTACATATAGTAAAAATATGAATAAACACTAAACTTTAAAATATAATGTAGTTTTAGAAGAGACACTAGTATTTGGGGGATCAGCAAAGTCTTCATGCAGAAGGTGATACTTGACCTGCATCTTGAGAGAAGAAGATTCTATAGAGCAGATGTCAGACTTTAAAAATGTACTCTTATAAGCACAAAGATTAATCAATTCAAAGGCACTAAGAAAATATATAAAATAGTACATGTAAAGAATAGAAAGAAGTATAGTTTTGTTCAATCCCATGAGGTGGGAGGGGGGAATTATGTTCAATGAGAACACAAAAATAGATTGAGGAAAAATTTTGAAAGATTTTAAAAATTAAATATAAGAATTTAATTTTTTTCTAAAAGCAATAAGAATCCAGTGAACTTTATTGACTGGGAAAGTAACCTGGTTACATATATATTATGAAAAAAATTCAGCAGTTAGATGGGGGGAAAATATAGTTTTGATAGATCAGTCAGAAAGATCATTTAGGAGATCATAGATGTAGATAAGATATGATAAGGATGGTAGATGAGAGAAATGGTTGGTATATAGTGTGATAGTAAAAATAGCAATGTCTAATTACACATGTAGGGTGAAGAAAAGTGATTACAATCCTAGGAGACTGGAACAATGATGATGTCTTCAAAAGAATTAGGAAAATTTGGAAGAGAGGTGAGAAAGAAAATGAATTCTAGTTATGGACATTTTTGGTTTGTTCTGAAACAACCAGATTGAAATATAATAGCCAATTTCTGTTGTGTCCTTGGAGATCAAGGAAAAAATGGACTGAATATGTAGATCCATGCCTTATCTACCAAAAGCAAAAACCCATGGGAATTCATAAGTTTAATGAGAAGGACAATATAGTGGAAGAAGAGAGAATCCAGGACTCAATTTTTGATAATACCTCCAGTTAGGTGTCCTGATGTCAGTGATGAGGTAACAAAGGAGAATCATAAGGAGAAGTTAGACAGTGAGGATATGAACCAGAAAACAAAACATAACAACCCAGACAAGAGAATTTCTGGGAGATCAGATTGGTAAAAGATGTCAAATGCATATAGTTCTCAACATTATTGGCAGTATATACAAATTTATTTAACTTGAACAATGTTTAAAATTTCCAAAACATCCCACTGACAGTCTATTCCAAATATTTTACTTATATAAGCTAAATGGCTAAATGTAAGATTAAAAAAAAAACAGATTAAAACTGTTTTTGTTTTTTTTTTTTTGAAACTGCAAATACCTGAAGGGAATCTATGAACAAACCTCGGTTACTCTAATGTCTCTGCCTCAACCACACACATGCTCTAAAAACATTGAGCCTGTCCTTGACATGATTCTTATTTCTATTAAAAATTATTTCCTTTATGTTTCCTTTCAGTGTGCAAGTTGACAACCAACTAACTGAGAAATTAATCCTGAAATCAAGTTTTACTCAAGGAAAAGGATCCTGAGATCTAGTTGTTTTAAATGAGAAATACAATTTACCCCCCCCAAAAAAAGCATTCCCCAAAAAGTAACTAATTTTAACCAAGGAGATTATTTGAATATTTATGTACAAAATTACCCTCCAACACTTTCAAATCATTTTTGTGAATATTTATTCATAAACTACACAGCAAGTTATACCCTGAAATGATGGCTTTTCAAAAGGGGGGGTGGGGAGAGTTTAGCAAAATCGACCATACATTATGTATCATTGATTCTACTATCAAAATAACCCATAACCAAAATGTGGGATCCCACCTTGTAATAAGGTAAGGGAGATGCATGTTATTGATGTTTATGTCAGATTACTATAATTATCCAGTATTGAGTTTTATCTTATTAATCTTCAACTTGCATTTTTGTAATGAAACAATTCCTTTTTCTGGGCATTTGCTTCAATCAGTTTCAATTTATATAGGATTTTTTCCATGATTCTCTACATTTTTTATATTCACCAGTTATTGCTGCAAAAAATATTTCATTACATCCTTAATCAAAAATTGTATTTCTGCTATTTAATGGACATCCACTTTGGTTCTAATACTTTACTTATAAAAAAAAGTTACTATGAATACACGTGATTTTCAAATCCTTGTTTGAAATCCTTGATATACATATACATAGACATAGACATAGACATAGACATAGACATAGACATAGACATAGACATAGACATAGACATAGACATAGACATAGACATATACACAGACACAGACACAGACACACAGACACACACACACCTACATACATATATACACATACACGTGCATATACACATACATGTACATATGCATGTACACACATATACATACACATACATATACATTTGGATAATAGGGAAATTTGGGCATGGTCATTTTGATTCTGTTATAAGCAGAAGTCCAAATTAATTTCCAGAATGATTGTACCAAAACACAACTCCAATGCAAAACTCTTTCTTCCTTTCAGTCCTCTGACACTATTTCTACCTTTGAAAGTTAACAATGTGAATGAATACCTCAGAATTGTTTTGATTTTAATTCTCTTATTATTCAGAATTTGGAATAATTATTTATATGGATTTTAATATACAGTTATTCTTTGAATAACTGCCTTTAAACAATTATCCAGCAGGGTATGACTTAATCATTTTCATTTATGTTCATTCCCTAATTATCCAGGATATCACACCTATATCAGAGATATCTAATTTAAATATTGATTTCCTAGTCTATAATCCCCTTTTCCTAGCTTTAATAATTTTTTCTATCCAAAAGGTTTTTTATTTCATGCAACTGAAACAAATTATTTTATTTTTTTAGATGTTCTCTGTCTTGTTTGATTAAGAATTTTCTCCAAGCAATAACTGTAAAAGGTAATTGAGCTCTATATATCATACAAACATACAATGTACACATACATATATAATTATTCCAGTTCAAATTATACATACATTTGAGTTTATTGTGATATATGGTGTAATATAGTACTCTAACTTTATTACTGTCAAGCTGCTCTTTAGCTTTCCCAGAACTTCTTATCAAGTATGGAGTTTTTTCTAAGTAGTTTATAATCTTGTGTTGATTAAAACTAGGTTGTCAGGGGCATCTGGGTGGTGCAGTGGATAGAACATGGGTCCTGGAGTCAGGAGGACCTGAGTTCAAATTCAAACTCAGACACTTAATAATTACCAAGCTATGTGACTTTGGGCAAGTTACTTAACCCCATTGCCTTGCAAAAAAACCTAAAAAAAAAACCTCTTATTAATTTAAATTGTAACTGATTCTAATTTATCTAGTCTATCCAATGACCTATACTCATATCAAATAAGATATGTATAAAGTGTTTGCAGACTTTTAAACAATAGCAAATTTTGATATTTACATAATATAAATAGTTTGATTACTATTATTACATAATTTGAGATCTAGAAATGCTAATTCCTCCTCTTTGCTCTTCTTTTTTCATTATTTCCAAGATATTATATCTAGACCTTTTGTTCCTGCAAATAAAATTTGATATCACTTTGCACTGCTCTACAAAAAAGCCTCTTGGCAGTTCCTCTTCCACTAAAATTAATAAAACTCAGGTTAAGGGAACTATAAAAGAAACCAGGACAAGAAAAAATAAGAACAGAGAATAATTTCTTTAAGATTTTACATAATCCCCTTCAAAAGAGATTAAGGAAAAGGGAGTTTATCACAATAAAGATAGTACTTCTTCCTCTCTTTTTCCTCCTCCTCCTCCCTCTACTTCATTCTAGCCCAAGAAATACTTTTCAATAAATTAAGCATTTGCTGTTTGAGACAGGAAGAGGTACTAGATCTGTGATTCCATTAATCTAGAGAACTCCTGGAATCATAAAACTTCTCTAAATTCAGTTTAGTATCTCCCTAGCATCTTACATTCTAACAACTGTCCAAAACAGTAAAATATTTAGTGAATTTTCCAATCTCATAGTCAATATCTAGTAGAGGCAGGACTTAATTCCAGGTCTTCTTGGTAGGCTCTCTAACCATTAAACAACATTGTCTCACATGGAAATTTTAATTAGATTTACAAAATTTTAATTAGAAATAGACTCTGACTTCATAGGGCCAAGTCTAGGAAGGAAGAGTCTTTGACACATAATCGGATAAATATAATGTAAAAAATTGCCTTATATGAAAGGTTCAAATATGTATAGCATGAACCTTGAGGTAGAAAAGGAAATTCTCATAAAAAAATTCAGATGTAGAAGCATTATGTGATTTACAGCTCTAAAGAGATGGGTAAAAATTGCATAAGTGATAAAGGGGAAGTAAGATGTTCCAAGGTTAATATGTATGAACAAGCCTAGAGGTAGGAAAGAGTAGGTTGTGTTCAGGGGATGGAAGTTAATCCAAATGGATTGAAGAAAAGAGGATATGGTGAGGAGTCGCAAAGATGAAAAGGAAGAGAAAGAAAGAACTATGTATTTATGTAATGCTAAGTAATTGTTACAAATATTATCTCATTTGATCTTCACAAAAACTCTGTAAGATAGGTACTATTATTATTCCCATTTTACAGTTGAGTAAACTGAATAAAAAAGAGTTGTAATTTCCCCAGAGTCACACAGTTAATCAGTATATGAGGCTGTTTTTGAACTCAGGACTACCTGACTTCAGTGTTCTAGCTACTTCACCAGTTACCTCCAAAGCAAAAGAAGATGGCTTCTGATTATTGAAAATCTGTAGTAGTAAAAAAATAATCTGAACTGTCTTTTATCAGAAAAGGAGGTGAAATAAATGGCTTTAAAATACAGTATCTGATAATATTGAATGTAATGTTTTAAAAGAAATATTATTCTGGCAATAGTATAGAAAAATTTTTGCAGGGGAGAGAGACAATATCAGACAGACAAATAGATAGGAATACAGAGACAGAAAGTGGAGGGGGGGAGAGAGACACAGAGAGACAGAGAGAGAGAGACAAAGACAGAAAGAAGGGAGACAGGGAGAAAGAGAGACAGAGAGACAGAGAGAGGAAAACAGAGAAACACACACACACAGAGAGAGAGAGAGAGAGAGAGAGAGAGAGAGAGAGAGAGAGAGAGAGAGAGAGACAGATATGGAGACAGAGAGAACAGGACCACAATGGGATAGGGAGGTGCAAGTAATCCACAGACATTTACTAAAAGTGATGGTTAGTGGTATAATGAAAAGAACATGGTGACAAATTAAGATCTGAATGTTACATTTGATACTTATGTGAGTCTAGGTAAGTCAATTTATGTCCCTGGCCCTCAGTTTCCTCATCTGCAAATTGGGAGTGGGGAATGATTAGTAGAGAAAGTTTAATTAATATCACAATCCATAAATTATAGTGGATGAAATTAACTCAGTTTTGTGACTTTTTTTTTCCCTACAAAATGACCAAAAACCCAGGAGCAGAGGAACACAAATTAAATCAAAGGAGTTTTCTCAAGCATGCCAACTGGCAAATTGAGAACTGGCTGAAAAGTCAGGGCATGGCAAAACAGGGAGACCAAGGGATCTAAGGAAATAGCTAATCAAAAATTAAAATGGCAGGCAATGGTGATTACATTCTTATTCAATCACTTGGTGAAAGAGACACTTGGAATCACATGAAAGGAAAATATTAAAACTGGAGAGATAACATATAGAATGTGGAAATTACAATATAACCAAAGACCAGAGTTGGAAATAACAAATGAACAATTGTTACATCCCTACTGTGTAGCCCTAAAATTTTTATTCCAAGACTTTTTCTCCATTTATACAATTCAAAGTGTGATCTGAATAGCTCCTATAAGATCAGTTACTCCATATACATTTTGCTTTAAAACCTATGGTCTGCTTGCTTAACATTTGAATGCTTATGTGTTCTTTAGAAGTTGAGAATGTTTTTCATCCACTCTTGTTTAATTATATGTTAACTATGATAGAAGATATCAAAGGGGTTTGTTTTCTTCTTGTTAGGAAAAATATCCATTCTTTTGACCTTTTAAATAATACATTTCTATCAAGGTGATAGTATCATGAAAGAAATCAAAATATTTCAAAATGCCATACCTATAGAAATTTCATAGGGACAAAAAAGACAACATCTAACATTTGTTAGAGAGTAAATCAATATCCACAAAAATTTCATATTATTGGGGCAGCTAGGTGGCTCAGTGGATAGAGCACCAACCCTGGAGTCAGGAGTACCTGAGTTCAAATGTGGCCTCAGACACTTAATAATTACCTAGCTGTGTGGCCTTGGGTAAGCCACTTAACCCCACTGCCTTGCAAAAAGTAAAAAAAAAAAAATTCATATTGTTCAAAATGGATTCCATAGATCTTCTAGTAGACTTTTCAGAAATGAATTTGCTGGAAATTAAATTATCATGATATCAAAACTTTAATTTGCTTGGGTTATCTAGAATATGATTTCTTCTGAGCTTAAATATATTCTTTTTAATTGTTTATTTGGCATCTTTACAGCACTCAGAAGACTAGACTATAAGGTAACAATTTCATGAAATTAAAAAAAAAACTTTGCAGCAGATTCATTTTTTTAATTGAGAAGGGAAATTTAAAATGTCCATTTAATTATCAATGGAAACAAGACAAATAACCTTGAACATTCTTGCTCAGGAATTTTCTACTATTATAAATCCTGAATAAAATATATGGAGGCTTGAATATCCATGATCATGCTGATATGACACATTATCCATATGTCTTCTAACAAGGTTGTTTGATGGTTTATTGGGGAAAAGATGACACCAAGGACAGACTTATATTTAGCTAAAGATGTCGGCTCCTATGTAGGAAGCTTGTCCTTTAGGAAGGAGGCATAAGATTTATATTGATGTCATTCCTGGTTTTGTTTTTTCATCAAGACTTTCTGTTCTGTAACCAAATGAATAAATTACAGGAAAATGATATCACTTTTTAATAGTCAATGTCTGATCTGTCAAATTCTTAGCAGAGAAGTTCAATATCTAGACTTTTTTTTGCCTAGTCTCTTTTCTTTCCTAGTCTATTTTTCTAGTCTATTTTTCCTCCTAATCTCTCTTAATTTTTTATCAATCAGTATTTGGAGCTCAGGACCGGAACCTGTATTTTTTTCTTTAACAAAACATATTCTCCTCCCACAAACAATTAAACATTTTTGTCTTCATTTTCCCCAAATTCTAAAATGCCAATTAAGAGAGGCTGTAACATTCCTTCTAACCTATGAAGCACTAAAATACAATAATAGACTTATAAGATGTAGATGCAACTTAGCTGTGATATGATTGGGCTATTAAACCAAATCTCACTTTTCTGATCTATAAAATAAAGGAAATGTTTGTTCTACATTGATTCTGGCCAGTAGTTGTAGTTTGTCAATCAAGAGCTATTTAATAAGGGCCTAATGTGTGCTAGTCCAATGTCCTAAGTGCTGGGAATACAAACAAAGAAAAAGTCTGTCCATGCTCTCAGGATGCTCACAGTCCAATGAGAGGTACAACATATAAAAACTTATTCAAACAAGATGTAGAAAGGACACAATGGAGATAAATAAAAAAGAGAAGGCACTAAAATTAAGGTAGAATGAAAAATCTTTTCCATAGAAAATGAAAATTTACCTGGGACTTGAAAAAAACTGGGAAGCCAAGAGACAGAAGTGGGGGACAGTCAATGAAAATTTCTAAAGTTAGGAGATATATCTTTTGCAAGAAAGAACAAGGAGACTAGTGTTACTGAATTATAGCATATATGTGTATGTAGGATAGGGAAGTATTAAAGATATTAGAAGATTAAAAGTTAATAGACAGGTTATGGAGAGCTTCAAATGACAAATAATGGATGCTACATTTGATCCTGAAGATCATTAGAAGCCATTGGAGTTTAGAGTTGGGGGTGGGGGTGAGTTGTATGATAAGGTTAGACCAACATTTTAAGAAGAACAATGTAGTGGCTTACAGGAGGATGACTTGGATTAAAGAAAAACTTAAGGCTAGGGAGACTAACCAGCAGCCTACTGGAAAAGTCCAGAGTGGAACTGGTTTCAGAGGAGAGTGTGGGGTATATTATTTTTATCTTTGCTTGTTGAGAAGAAAAACTAAAAGACATTGAAAAGAGGTTAGACATGGGGATTGAGGGTAATCAAAGATATCTCCAATGTTGCAAGTCTTAGTAATGCAGTGAATGATGGTATCCTCTCTAATAACATAAATTTGGAAGAAAACAAAACTTGGGGGATAATGAGCTAAAATTTGGATATTCCTGGTTCAATATGTTCAATAGAGATTTGGAATTGAAAGACTGGAGTTTAGCAGAGAAGATAGGGCTGCATACAGAGACCTGGGAGTTCTCTGAATAGAGATTACTGGGAACTAATGAGATCACCAAATGAAATGGCATAGAGGGAGAAAAAAATAGGAGTCAGGACAGAGTAATGTGAAACACATATAGATCTGATGTGACATAGTGAGAATGAGGAATGAACTAAGAGAACTAGAAGGCAATAGTGTCATAAAAAAACTAGAGAAAATATAATGTCAAAGAGAAGGTAATTGATAGTGTGAAAAGGTGAGGAGACATCAAGAAGAATAAAGCTACAGTAAAGGGCATTAGATTTGACTATTAACATGTCAGCAGTAATTTTAAAGAGAACAGTTTCAGTTAAATGACTTTTTTAAGAACTAGACTGCAGATAATTAAGGAGGTGGTGAGAGGAAAGCAAAGAGAGGCACCTATTTAAGAAAAAGTCTTTTTAAGGAGTTTAACTAGAAAAGGGAGTAGAGATTTGGGAGGATAATTAGCAGAGAAAGATGAGTCAAGTGAAGATTAACTGAATATGGTGGAGACATGAGAAAATATGTCCAGAGAGTGACTCTCATTCTACAATTTCCTGGCATCTTCAGAGTCAGTTAGACAGTAGAGAAGCAGGCAATAGATTAAAAAAATATTGAAGATAGGCGCCAGAATGAGGATGATAGAGGAAGCAATATAGGACAAGTTGGGAAGGAATGGGAATCATTCATGAATGTGGAGGTTTTTGCATTGGTAAGAAGGTCCTCCTCATTATATTAAACAGTCAAAATTGGCAGAAGACATCTGGGAGATGTGAGGAGGAGGAAAATAATTTCATTTTTAAGTCAAATTTGAAGCAAGTTTCTCAACTCTACCTCTAAGGGAGAGGAAATTTGAGAAAGGAAAAAATCATTTGGTAAAGTATTGCATGCCTTGCCGTTCTTCAAACTAATATTTATCTCAGAGGATCTTTGAAGAGGCAGGAGACAAAGCTGACAAGTTCTAGGTTTATTTTACAGAATGACAGGGCTTAAAATTTCTCTTAGTCCCTGGTTTACCACCAATTCACTTGGAGTTCTCCAATTAGCAAATAATACAAATGCCTTCCTGCTAGTGGACAGCAGGTGATAAAGTTTACTTCCTCAGGCTGGTACTTCTCATACAATGATGCTATCACTGGCTTAGTGTTTAACACAATGCTCCAGGAAGTGCCAAAACAGAAGGAACAGATAAGAAGATCTAGAGAACCAACCCAAAATATTAGGCCAAGGGTGAACCTGGGCAAGAGAACCTCTAGGACATTCCCAGTCAAACAATGACTTCTCTGTGACCCTCAAGGATCTCTTACAGTAAAAGCTTTTGTGATGAATGAGAGCGTGGGTTAATTAGGGAGGTATAAAAAGATTACCTTGTTGATGTGAGGGCTCAACTGAGACTATATAATATAAAAAGATCATTAAGGATGACTTCATACTTTTCTCTATCTTCATTTGAGAGCATGTAAGGAAGATTGAAGATAGCATGTGGTAAGAGTAGTTTGGACTGAGGCTTGGCAAACCAAAAATAGGCAGTATGATATGAAAGAAAGGACCTCTTAGCCTAGAGCTGAACTGATTCACCTGTCAGTGGAGATGGAGAAGGTAGGATACTATAGCTAGTGTAGGAGTGATGGTCTCCTAAAAAGCTAAGGTTTCCAGGGACTGGAAGTCAAGTGGACAGCAAAGAAATGGAATTGGAGTTGCAAGGCAGAGGAAAAAGTGGAATGACAACCAATTGTGGTGAGATAAGTAAATTTCAGAGTTCATAAACATGGTACTGGAGCATTTGTAAATGAATAGAAACTAAGGTAATGATTATCTCTGTGTAAATGAAGTGTAGCAGAAGAAAAGGTCATAGAAAATGAGCAATTTAAGGAACAGGCTGGTAAAAGTATTTAAGGGAGTAGCAAATGTATGTTGAAATCTTCTATATTAAAGTAAGAGTTGGGGAATAGAGGAACTATAGAGAAAAGATTTGTGTGTAAGACACTGAAATAAGAAAGGAAACAAGTGGACTACCCTGGGGTTTGAAAGGCAACAAATTCCAGAATTCTGATTGGGTGTTATAAATAGATTGTAAATAACATATGAAATTATGCATCATAATCTGTCAAATAATATGCAGTTGTAAATATTGGGTTTTTTGCTCCACTTTTTCCCCAAGTCAAAATCAATCCAAAATGAAGGTGAACAAATAATCTTTTTTAATATGTTAAAAGCTGTATGAGAAAGATGAAAAATGGTAGATTGTTCAATAACATGGAAGCATCCAATTTACAACTTGCATACTTTACTGATACATATAATACATTATTATTATTATTAATTATTTACATACACACAATGTCATGAGAAATTGAAAAAGAATCAAACACTGTGCTGAATAATATGGTAATTTTATGAGAGATTATAGGGAAGAATCAATCACCCTGGAGGTTAGAGAATGAATGAATGGTTTATAATCTGTACCAATAAAGTGCCCTCACTGGTGGGATATTAGGTCTATTGAAGTTTTGAAAAATATGAGTTTTGATGGAAGAGGAGGAGGGCACCATTTTAAATCATAGCCTAGAAAAGTCACTGAGGTAACCTGAGGGTCATTGTTGGGAGAAAAAAAGTGAGATATACACAGAAAAATACCAATGCCAAGTTTGAGTTCCATATACCTATGTCTATAGCTGGAAATATTCATAATTGAAGGAGAATGAACATATACTTGAAGGGAGAGTATCAGGGAGAAACACCCAGCAGAGATGATGTGGAGCATAGAAAGATAGAAAACATAAAATCAGGGAAGGATAATTAAAATAAAGAATAGGATAAATAAGAGGACTCACATAAGGCTATCACTGAACATACTTACCTGGGGTGTTTTATCAATTGCATGAAAGACCTGGAAGACAGGCAAAAACTTCCTCTCCCATGTTGATTTTCATTGGCTCTTTCTGTCCCTATTGCATCTTATGTCCTATTCTTTAAGTATCTAATTTCTTGCACCTGTCTCTTCATTTCTTTATCTACTTGTCTCTCTATATTTATACGACTTTACCCTGTCAACTAAAAAAAGATCATCTACCAAAAATGAGTTTGCAAGATAACACATCATAACAAAGAATGACTAGTGTAAAGAGGTTTTGGATACAGAGATCTAAATGCCAATGAAACCCAATTAATGGGGGCAGCTAGGTGGTGCAGTGGATAGAGCACCGGCCCTGAAGTCAGGAGGACCTGGGTTCAAATCCGGCCTCAGACACTTAATAATTACTTTGTTGTGTGACCTTGGGCAAGTCACTTAACCATATTGCCTTACAAAAACAAAAGCAAACAAACAAAAAGAAACCCAGTTAATAGTTATTATCAATTGAATAGTAATAATGCACCATTCATAATACAATAGGAAAAGGTTTCTTGATAATTACATGAATCCTTTTCAAAGCACAGTGGAAAACAGAAGGAATGTCAGAAAGAAACACAAATAAGAAGGAAAGATTATTTTTTTAGGTTTTGGGGGGGATTTTTTGGCTAGGCAATGGGGTTAAGTGGCTTGCCCAAGGCCACACAGCTAGGTAATTATTAAGTGTCTGAGACCGTATTTGAACCCAGGTACTCCTGACTCCAGGGCCGGTGCTTTACCCACTGCGCCACCTAGCCTCCCCAAGTAGGAAAGATTTGAAAAATATATGATTTTTTTTATTATTCCTTTTACAATATCCCAAGTATTACTCTTACTTTTATGATTATAAAGAAATGCAAGTTGTACATGATAGAAATTATTAAATGTAAATCATCTTTTTTTTGTTTATTGTGAATGTGTAAACACTTCTTTTATTTGGTGTTTAAGTTCAGAATTAAATAATTTAAAATATGCAAAATATTTTCCAAGAACAAGAATAAATTCAAAGATTAAAGGATGAGGATTGCAGCCTATATTTAGAGAGCAGGATAGAGGTTTATAGAGGGCAAAGTTCCAGCTAGACCTGGAATATGGTTTAAGAGAGACTCTCTTCAAGGGCATCTCTCTGGAATAGGCTAGAATTATTCACTTTATCATTCACTATTCCTGAAATTCAACAGGGGCCTCATTGAATGTGTAAATGTGTATTATTTAGAGAAAGGGGGGAATAATTTGGTTTAAATTAATGTAATAAGATTGCTGACCTTCTTGTCCTTAGCTGAAATTAAGTTCATGATGGCCTGAGGCTTTGAAGGAAGAGAGAGGCAAGGATTAATGAATCACTGGGAATTTGGGGACACTCAAAGTTTACTGAGTACCCAAAGCTTGAGAGAAAGGATTTCTACTCTTATGAGAAGTAGTAAGAAGGCATCAAAACCAATTTTGCCTATTCTGGCGATTTTGCCATAGCCTGTCCCTGAAGGAGACCACCAGATGTAGACACTAATTATGATAATAACAGATACAAACAAGAGGCTTTAGGTTTTACAAAATACTTTTCCCACAACAACCCAAGGAGGTAGCTAAAGCACTATTTTTATTTCATAAACGAGGAAAGGTAATGGCAAAAATTTTAAGTAACTTGATCATGATCATATAACTGGAATTAGAGGATTCAAATTGAGATCTCTTGACTACAAGCCCATACTCAATTTTTTTTAATCAAAAAATATCTCCTTATACCATTTTCCCATATAATGCCTCCTTTCCTTGGAATTCTATTCTTTATAAATTGGAATAATTGTCCTTACTGGATAATTTTCTCTTTTTTTTCAGATTTTTTTTTAGACTTGTGACTCAACTTACCATTTACTTTTTGGTACAAGTTCTTCCATGTCCATTTCTCACATGTATTTTGTAATTGTTCATTTACTCTCTTAGCCATGTACTCTTAGTGTTGTTTTCCACATCCCTCTCTGCTGCTAAAACTGGAATAAAATACTGGCTAAATTTAGAACTCAAATTAAACATGCTGAGTTGATTTGATCTATTTCACTTGTATCTGGGGAAGGGCATCACAGCAGTATCAATATGAAACAGATCCTTAAAAAGCATGTGTTAATGCAACCAATAATCAGAGTGACTCATGAAGTTGATTATTCCAGAGGAGTTTGGTCTTTGAAAGTTTTGTAGTTTATATATTTAGTCATTCTACATATATGATGAATGTATATATATAAACATGCATGTGTATTTTGTTACATGTATACATATTTACATAAATGTTCTCAGTTTAAATAGATAATTTTACTTCAGTGGCTAGAAGGATGGTATTCAAGTCAAGAAGACTTGAGCCCAAATAACTGTTGATTATTATAAAGTTCACAATTCACAATAAATTTAAAAGAGAAAGAATAGTATATTCTTACCTCTGCTTCCTAGATTCACTGTCTTCCTTCAAAACTCAACTTAATTCACATCTTTGGAAAATGTTTTTCCTATTTCTTTTCCTGTCCTCATACCCCCACACCTGTGAGATCATCTCCCATTTATACTATATATTTAAAATACACATATATATATATAATTCACATATACATATACAAAACATGTATACAAAATTTATATGTACATATAAAACCAAATTTATTACTGAACAAATATATATATAAATTATATCAATATAATAAATTATATTATTAAATTATAATTACAAATGAATATATACATAAAAATAGACAGCTCAGTAGTTCAGTAGATAGAGAACTGGACCTGAAGGTAGGAAGACCTGAATTCGAATCTGGTCTCAGACATTTATTAGCTATGTGACCTTGAACAAATTACCTTTGTTATCTTTGCCAATAAAACCCTCTAGACAATATGGTCCATGGGGCATAAGAAGTAGAATGATTAAATAAGTGAAAAAACAAGAAAACACTATACATATATATATATATATATAATGCTACAAAAATATATTATACATATTCACATACATAATTTAGATAAGATAGAATAATAGTTTCCCATTTCCTTCTTCAATGGATTAAGATAAACAGTGGTTCAGTATGGTACCATCAAATATGGCATCAATAAGTTTATTACCAAAGATAATAATTATCATCAATAGCAAGCATTTATTAAGCACCTACTAGATATTAGGCATTGTACAAAATTAAAGGATTTCAGAGAAAGGCAGAACAACATTCTTGTTCTTAAGGATCTTCCACTAGAAAACATAAAATACAAATAATTATGTATAGACATAATACATAAACAGGAGATGATCTCAGAGGGAAGTCCTAGCTCTGCAGAAAGAACAGGAAAAAATAGGAAAAAACATTTTTACAAAAGGTACAAATAGTTGAGTTTTGATAAGAAAGATCATAAATCTAGTAAGCAGAGGTGAGGAAATACTCTTCCAAGAAGTTCTGTGCTGCTAAAGTTTTCGAAACATTTAAATTGCAAAGAGAAAAATAGTAACAAAAAATCCCTCCTTACATATGACCTGGGTAGATCATATCACCTTTCTGAGATTCAGTTTCTTTGTAAAGGTGATAACTGAAACATGTAATTTATAGTGTTAGTATAAAGATCAAATGAGAGTTTTATATGTTGAGTTCCTTTTACACTTGCAATTTTTTTCACTATACTTGACATGGGGGGAGAAGAGAGAGTGATTATCCTATTATCATCTTATGTAAACCATTAGTTTTATACTGATTACTCATATCTCAAAACTAAATGAGAATTCACTAATAGCATTTACTGCTTCTACTACACATGCTATTCCATTTTAAGCACTGCCCTATGAACTAAAGTCATGAATACCTTGAAAGTTCAAGTTGACTGAGGAAAATGAGTCCCTAAGAGATAAAGTAAATTGCCCACGGTCATAGAAATATCAAATAACAAGATTAGAACTGGAATACAGCCCTTCCAGTCCAATGCAATTCAACTATAGTCACTGGTTCCAACTATAAGACCTTAGCCCTAAATAGGGCTATAGTTTTTGCAAAAGGGCACTTTAACCTATAAATAAGCAAAAACAACTTCTTGCTTAAATGTATATCTATTTTTCAAACATACATTAAATGTATTATAATATATGTGTGAATATATGTACAGATATCCTCATATATACATTTATATACACACACATACACATGCACACTCATCTAAAAGCATTATTGAATTCAAGATTGGGGTTTTTATGATTATCTATTTTATTAATCAACAGACACTAAAAGTACAACTATTATTAAAGATAAACAGCCAAATATATGATGATGAAAATATTGGGTATCATTGAGCTGTTTCATGTTGATCACTCCACATACATGATATACTCTTTATATTTTGAAAGAAATGAAAAAAGAGAGAAATGGAAAGTTGGGTCATTTACTGGATATACTTGCATATACAAGAGAAAGAGAGAGACAGGGAGGAAAGAGATAGATATAGATATGAAAAGGCTATCTTTCTGAGTGTGAGTTAGGAGAATATCAATTTGAGGAGAGAAAGAGAGAGAGAAAAAAAGAAGGAAGAGAGGGAGACAAAAAAAGAAGGGAAAGGAAGAGTTGCACCTGTAGAAGAGAGGGAAAGGTGTTAATAAGAGCAGACAGCAAAGACAATGATTATAACAAGTGTAATTATAATAAAACAATGTTAGAAGTGATACAACTTGAAGAATCAAGTTACAAAATATATTAAGGAAAGAAAGATATTAATTGTTTGGGAAATATATAGAAAGACAAAGAGAGAGATGGAGACAATATTCATCTAAGTTTGTGTTTAAATACATACACAGGAGATATCTTGGGGAGGAGATAAGATGGCAGCATGAAAACAGGCTATTCCAGGAGCTTTCTCCAAAATATTTCAAAACTCATACACATATAAACAAAAGCTGTGTATGTGCAGTCAATGACTAGGTAGGACTCTTGGAATCCTTGTCCTTGAAGGCTCTTGTCCTTGAGCTCTCCAGAGCCCTAGGGACTGTTCCTACCAGCCCACATCAATGCTAATTAAAATGATCTCTAGATATAAGGAATCCCTCTTTCATTTGATTAGTGTAAGGATTTTCTCTAACAGCAAAGAAATCTTTCAATTAGTGTATATTTTCCTGTTTTATTCCTCATACAATATTAATACCTAGATCATCACATAATGGCAAATCCTCAAGTTATAGGTTTTGAAGAATATTTCATAATATTGATGTAGTCATGAAAAATACTTTGGCAGAGAGTCTTTAAATAGCAGTTTTATCTACTTAATCAAAAGTCCTTTAAAAGGATGCTATAATCTTATATTCTCTACATTTTTTCAGGCAAAAGATGTGTCCTACAGTAGACTATTTTTAAAATAACCTGTCTATTCCCTGTACCCTTATGGGCAGGTCTTTCATTAGTGTGTCAATTATTCTCACCCCCCCCCACAAAAAAAGTAAGAAAGTTGGGGAATTAGGTTATTCTCCCAATTATATTTATGAGCAGCTGGGTGACACAATGGATGAGTGTTTTATTTGAAGTCAGGAAGACATGAATACAAATCCTGACTTAGATAGCTAATAAATATGGAACCCTATAAACAAATTACTTAATATCACTGTCTCAGTGTTCTTGCCTGTAAAATGGGAATGATAGCATCTACCTCATAACCTTGTTGTAAAACTCCAATTGCATAACATATAAATTATTTTGAAAACCTAAAGGTGGTATATAAAAAATTTAGATGATTATCAACACCATTATTATTTATATTAATAAAGTTAGTATTTTTAAAAGTCTTTAATATCTTTCCTTCCTTAAAATGAAACTTGATTCTGCATATCACTTCCTGCCTTGATCTACCGCAAGTAAAATTGTTATAGTGCATTGACTTTAGTATCTTAGTTCTCACTAGTATAATTTTTATATTCTCTATAAGGGCATCTATATCTGTGATTTTAGAGTTTCAGTTCAATAACTCCACTTTCTTTATGAAGAAAAAAATTTCTAGAATAACCTTGCAATTTTTCCTATTTTTCTTCTCTTTGTTATCTGCTTTCCAATTTTATCTTAATAGGTTTTTGGAATTACTTTGCTTAGTTAAATGTATCATCAATATTTATTTAAGCCATGTTTTTTTTTCCTTAGTTGTCTTTATTTTGAGATAAAACTGCTCTTAGTCTTCCACCATTATTCTCCAAAGGATTTGCAAATAGATTTATGCAATAAGTCAGTGTTGACTGGTACTTTTCTATTTAATTCTACTGTTTGCTGATTCAATCCAATTTTTGGTACTTTTGGCTTCCCTTTGTGTAAATTGACTTATATCAATTAAACTTCTTAGAAAATTACTGTAATAGTGCTATATGATTTTTCTTCAATAAACAATAATTTGTTTAAATAGATCAGGTTGGGAGTTATTGTTAACTGATGAATATACCCATTTCTCATTTTTATTCTTCTAGATTTGTGTATTACTTTTTATCTCTTTTCTCTCAGTTGGTGGGCAGATTCTAAATAGAAAGCTGATTCAGGAATGACTCCTGAATCAGTAATGAGGGGGTTTCATTTCTGTTCAAGTGAAATCCATTTTGGATGTAAAATTATTTAGTACTTACTCTGCCCAGAACCCTTTGATTCTTCAACAGAAGAAATGATATATAGATACATAGATGATAAAGAGACAGTATATTCTACAAATCTTTGGATTTGTTGTTACTTATTCCTGAACCATATTTCCCAGCATGATTTCCATCGTCCTCCTAATGCCCACTTTTTTCACTTATGCCATATCAATTTTCAAAAATGTTTACTTAATCAGGATTTTATCCAGTCTTTTGTAGAATCTCTTTACTTGTACTGAAATATAAAATGAAATTATTTTCATGGTAATCTATTTGTAAATATTTATCATGAACCCAAAATATCATTTTCTTGCTATATTTGAACACATCATTGCCATTCTAGAAGTATATTTGAGTGTGAATAGGTGAAAAAGAGAGAGAGAGGTGTATGTTTTCTTTAAATCTGTAATTTAATGGTGGCTTCAAGTATCAAAACTCTCCCTAGTGTTAAAACTTCCACCACTTTCTAACATAATTTTAGATATATCTAAGGTACTAAGAAATCAAGTCATTAATTGTCACATCACAAGTAACTAGTGTTTATTTTGGTGCTTTAAAGATTACAAAATTATTATCTCAGTTGATCCAAATGAACCTGTGAAATCAGTGATATTTTTATTCCCTTTTTACAGATAAAGAAACTAAGTCTGAGGACCAAATAGCCTGTAAATTCCTGAGGTGGGATTAAAGTCAGGTGTTTCTGACAGAAAACCCAGTCTTCCATCCATTATACACCTGCAACCCTAGAACAGAAATTGGGATGGGGGGAGGCTCCCCCAAAAAATTAGCAGAAGGGCCATTGAATATCTAGCCACTGTCCAAGTAATTAAAGTTCCTTCTGATTTAGTTGTACTTTTAAATCTGTGGTAGCTGGTTTCAGTATGCCAGTAGGTCCTCAAAAAAAATGCTAATGATAAACTGCCCTGCCCAGTTAATGAAACATTTTTTTGTTCTTTGAAGGACAAATTGTTTTAAAAATGCAATAGTGAAGCAACACTTTAAGAATGGTTCATCCAGTAAGTTTCTCTCCTTAAAAGACACAATAAGGATCTTAAATTAGCACAATACATTTAATTCCATATCCAGGATGCTTCATTTCAAAGTAGAAGCAATGAAAAAAGCAGCTGTTCTTTATGGAAGCTAATATTTGAAACACTGCTTTGAAGACTTGTTTTTAGAATGTTTATAATGAAATGATCTACAATATGTCTAGAAAATAGCCCATTTTGTCAACAGATATTATTCACAGATTGGTGACTGGGAACATTGACTAATAATTTCTGCTTCATTTGAGTTGGGCAATTTGGGAATTTATTCTAATAGCTTTTCAAGTGTTATTAGTACTGATACTAGAGTTTTCATGTTCAGGATGAACTTTGAAAATATTAATTTGAAGCTGTCCTCCACTCATTAAGTAAACCATAAGACTGCTTTCTCAATCAATATAAAACAAAAAATTAATTAAAAAATAAATTTTCTGTTCAGTAATCTGTATCAATAATTACAATGACCAAATTGAATATATTATAGCTGTGACCTGTTCACATATAAGCACATGCTTTATTTCTTCCTTGGAAAGTGTATTAAGGAAAGTCCCAAATGGTACTGTGATTCACTGGTCTATGGAACCCCAGCTGAGAGCATGTCTGACACACGTAGGTATTTAATAAATGCATACTAAATGATTGACTGGATGAAGAAATTCCCAGCACCAATGCAGTTTATCATCTTCTTTACAACTTATAGTCTTATTGAATTAAATATCTTAAGTCAAAGATGAGACTTAATAGTTTTCTGACTTAAAGACCTTATACAAATTCTTCTGACTTTCTATTCTCTACACACTGGTCAGGAAATATATATATATATATATATATATATATATATTATATATATTATATATATGTATATATGTGTGTATGCATATATGTATTATTTATATATTTTAAATCCATAAATTGTTATCTGTAAAGCTTAAATGGAGGTATTTGCATTATTTTTGGGAAAGTAATCTATATGAAAATGATAAAAGAGAAATTTATTTATGGAAAATTTGGACTTCTCTGTGGTAATACACAGAAATAGTGGCACCTAATTTCCAGCCAAAATTCATTCAAGGTGTTTCTTAACATACTTGTATATCATCAATTATGCACATACATATAATATCCACATATATCTGTGCACAATATATGATGATACTGGATGAAAAGACTTGGAAAACCATCATCCAGACTATCTGCAAATATTCTCAAATCTATGAAGGAACAATAGATGCTCTTAGAAAGAGAATCAGCGGGCGGCTAGGTGGCACAGTGGATAAAGCACCGGCCCTGGAGTCAGGAGTACCTGGGTTCAAATCAGATCTCAGACACTTACTAATTACCTAGCTGTGTGGCCTTGGGCAAGCCACTTAACCCCATTTGCCTTACAAAAACCTAAAAAAAAAAAAGAGAGAGAGAATCAGCATCTTAGATATGTGATAGACTGAATGAAAGGCTAGGATCAAAGGAAAGCAATGACTTTGGGAAAGATTAAGGTATTACAGAAGACCACTTATCACAGAGTGATCCAGCACATTGAGTGTTAGATCTGACCTAACAATAAGACATGAATGTAAACTCAAACTGAAAGAAACCTTTGTTTACAGTTAGCATCTAATGTAAAATTTATTGGAGACCATTCAAAAATTTTTGCAATGTTGTTATTACAAGTATTGTATTTATCTTTTAAGTATCCTGACTTTAAGCATGCTGTGATTTCTTATTTTATTATTATATTTAGTAAAGCAATTATAGTTTGAGTTCTTTAATTTGATGAAGCAATTATAATTTTAAATAAAAAAATCAAGTCACATTCATAAAACACAAGCATAGACTTGTGGAACTTTTGGTGACAGGCAGTAGATTAGTTCCATTTGATACAAAAAAATGTACAAAGGCTAAGATTTGGCAAAACTTTAATTCATTGTCAGTGAATCCTTTGGAATTATTGAAAAGTCTTTTCTAAGGTCATTTAAAGATTTCCAAACTTATGTGACCACACTATTGACCCTATTATTAAGTGAAGCTATAAAAATCACAAATGTGATCAATTATCTTTATATGATCAAATGGTCATATTTAGAAATATGAAAAGTAATACAATAAAAATGAAAAATAGAAAGACACTGAAAAGACCTCAGATCTCCTAATAATTGAGCTTAGACCTTGTAAAGTGAGCGTTGATATAGCTTTCAAGAAGGAAATAAAGATCACAGGAATGAGCTGTTGCATATGCTATCATATATATAGATAGATATAGATATAGATAGATGATATAGATATAGATATAGATATAGATATAGATATAGATATAGATATAGATAGATATAGATATAGATATAGATATAGATATAGATATAGATATAGATATAGATATAGATATAGATATAGATTAGATAGATATAGATATAGATATAGATATAGATGTAGATATATATCAATTCTTGATTTTACTTGCCTTTTTTTTCTTTGCTGAAAGGGAAGGATCTCTAAAAATGACAGTGAAATAAAAGCAAAAGGCATCAAAAAAATTTTAAAGTAATGCTCAAAAATATTGGCACCTAGTTTCCAGCCAAAATTTGTTCAAGATATTTCTTAACATGCTTATGTATTATATCATCAATTATGCACACACATATAATATCCACATATATCTGTGCTTATAGGGATAATGTCCAAAATAATAAAGACAAAATATTTCTCTATGCACATAAAACACTTGCATATACTCATTATACCTAGAGATACATTAATGAAGTTAAATAATTCAATATATTTTAATTTAAATATATAAAATATGTCTATTTTTATATAGTCATATATATATATATATATATGTGATTGCACATATTCATATATAATTAAATTAAAATCTACTTAACTTCCCTAATTTCCCTCTAGGTATATAATAAATTGCTTAGTTGTATGACACAATTTGAACTAATAATGGACACATGATTATTCTGACTGAGTAGTTCATTTGGGAATAGGAGAAGGATTTCCTAGATGCCGTCTCCTGGGCCATCATTCAAACACATTTTTATTCAAGCAGCTAATGAGACAAGAAGAACACCATCCATAATTGACTTGTACTCTCCTGGGTAATTCGGCTCTGAGAGCTGATCTAAACAAATTCCCCAAAGTGTGTTGAAGTCAAAAAGTATTGTAATTAATTTATTGGTCAGATCTATAGCACAGAAAATAGAAATTCAATTTTTATTCTTACTTTTCCCATTCATTTCTCTGCCAATCAGCAAAAGAATAATCCTCAAAGGAAACAACCCAATCTGAATGTAATTTTAAAAATTATCTATAATAAAAAGTTCCAAAGGTCACCTATCATGTACAATAATAATAATGATAATAATAATAATAATAATAATTAACTGGTAATTCACCTAAATTAACATTCTATGATAGACTTTACATGAGATCCAACATTGTATTGAGTTGTGTTTGAATTTGCTTTGATCTCTTAGCTAGGAGTAGTTGTAAATATTTCATTTCTCTTAGGTCATCCACATTTCACTTTTCTTTGTAAATCAAGAAAAAAATATATACTTTAGATATCAGTAGAAAAACCCATAAATTTTCTTTATGTACATTATACTTTAAAATATGACCAAATATAAAGTTAATCTTAATCAGCATTATTAACATTTTATCCATTTTTTAAGATCTAGACAATCAACAAAATGAAGCAAGTCCTAGTTTGTAACCTTTGTGGATTACTAATTTGTAAAAATTTTCACTAAAAATGTAACAAGTTGACTGTGGAGATAAAGCATAAGTTGATTCAAATATCACTTGTTCAAGGCCTTTCACCATCCTGTTTATCTTCCTATGGACACATTCAATTGTATCATTATCCTTTTAAATGTCCAAAACTACATAATTCTACATGTGATCTCCTCAGAGCAGATTTTAGAGAGATTATCATTCAACTGTTTGTAGATTCTATGGGAGGTAGTGTGTGTTCTGGGAAGACTAATATCTCTGGTATGAGGGTTATCAAATTTGATGTCCATGTTATCCACCTAACTCTCACCTATGAGTCCAAGAAGCTGTAGCATACATAGCACTCACACCCCAGCAAACCATTTTGGCAGATGGACTAAACCAGATGAAGTGTAACTGAGGGGTCTCAAATCCATTGGTGAATTGAAGGGGGGGGTTATCCTAAGGGTGTGAAGACTTCTCTTGATTGGAATGGGCTGATGAGACCAATTTATTCCAATATCCATGAAGGTTACCCAATGAAGACACCAAGGTGATCCACTGAACCTAGAACCAACATCAGTTGTCTTGACTGTCTTGCGATTGGACTGTGATAATTCTGGAAGAGAAAGTGAAGCTGATGACTTCATGTAATTCTGCCTCACCTAAATCAAATTTACCCATGAACTGAAAGGATCACCATACCATTTTGCCATTCTTACATATCTCAAAGGGTGGTAATAGACAAGTGGCAAAGCAGCAGGTGTGAATACACTGCACACAGGTGAATAAAAACAGAGTCATTTCACTGAAAGCAGCAGTGGGGTTCAGCAGTCCCCTGAATGTACTCTTGTAGTAAATACTAGCATTTATAGGTGATTATAAGAAAAAGAGAGTGCTGGACTGCTCATAGACTTATCCTCTCCAAGCTAAATATTTGCATTGAACAAAAGCAGTGACTCCAAGGCAAAATGACTACTAGAAGACTTAATGTCAACAGATTAGAGCTCTTCTCTGAACAGATACAATTGGTTGCCTTCAAGGATCGTGGTTCCAGTGGCATCTTGTGAGTTCAAACTCTGAGAAAGCAGACACTGTTTAAAGGTCTTAGAGAAAAGGCTATGCTGACAATTAGTTCACCTAGAGAGAGGTTTGGATTATCTGTGTTGTTCAGTCTGATGTTGCTGAACTGTTGTAGTGCCTCACATGCTATGAGTTGCCATTTTGTCCCCAGAAATCCCATACTGGCCCTTTGCCCAGTGTTGCTGAAGTGTCAAGGTTACTCATTGTTACAAGAGGAAAAAGATAACACTCATGGGCCAAGGACTCCTAGAGTACCAGATCATTACCAAAAATGCTGCTTCCCATCAAATGGGGTAAAATGGTTCTGGTAAAGGCAAAAGAGAAGGATGTCTTTGCACAATATTCCCCTCACTATAATAAACATAACAACGGAAGTCTTGTCATCCTACATATGATGACATGGCCCTCTTCTATTGAAAAGGACAAACATCATCCCACAGTTTCTTGATCATTTGGAGGGAAAATTGAGCTAACACACAGGTGGCAGCAATGGAGCAGAAAAGAAGTGGGCAATTTAAAGAAATTTGGTGTACTGAACTGCATTTACTCATCTGAGTCAGAACACTTGCAAACATCAAGAGTAGTTTGATGAAAATTCTGGTGAAATTCTGAAGCTGCTAAATGAAAAAAAGAACTCCATAGGTTTTCTCAGCAGGATAGTACATCCATCCCTAAGAAAGGAAATTTAATTCCATGAAAAGTAAAATACAAACAAAGCTTAGAGAGATGCAGGATTTTTGATTCAGTAAGAAGACAGATAAGATTTAGTTTTGTGCTGATAGCAACAATATAAGCACTTTTATGATGTCCTCAAGGCTACTTATGAACCAAAGATATGGTACATCTCAACTACTCAGTGCTGATGGACTTACATTGATTAGTGATAAAAAAAGGATCCTGAAGAGATGGACTGAATACCTCCATAGTATTCTCAATAGACCATCATCAATCAATGCTGAAGCCATTGATAATTTATCTCAGATTGAAGTCAATCCTTCTCTAGACAAAGTTCCAACTGAAGAAAAGATTTTGAAGGCTCCTTTCCTATGACAAAGTAAGTAGTGCTGGTTCCATTCCAGTTGAGAATAACAAGATGGGGCTCATTGTTCATACAAAGCTAACTGAAATTTCTTAGGTAAAATGGCAAGAGGAGGTTATTCTCCAGTATTTTAAGGACACTTTCCATTGTTCATCTCTAAAAAGGCCCTGTGACAATCACAGTGAGGTCCCTCTCTTAGTCATTGATGGCAAGATTCTTGCCATAGTCCTCCTTAATTTTATTTTACCTAAAAGTTAGTCTTTTACCTAAAAGGTAGTCATCTACCTGAGAACCATTGTGACTTTAGAAAAGACCAAGAAATCATCAATAGGATATTAGCTGCCTAATCATCCCAGGAAAAATGGCCGGAGTGGAACAGAGGTTGGACACAATGTTTGTTTTATGTTTGTTAATCTGACCAAGGCATTTGTTACTGTCAATCATAAGGATTTATGGAAAGTTATGTCAAAATTTGATTGCCCAGAGAAGTTCATCAGCATATCACGTTCTTGATGACACAGTTGCCTGGGTTCTGGATAATGAATGTTACTCTCGTGCTTTCCCAGTCACCAATGGTATGTAACAAGACTTTATACTTGCTCCCATGCATTTTTGAATGATATTTTCAGTCATGCTGTCGAACATCTTCAATGAGGACAGACACATCATCCAGATCTGGTTACCATATTTTTGCTAAATTATTCTACTTGAAATCACTTCAAATAAAGACTAAAGTATTGATACATGATTTTTTTTTGGTCACAGATAACTCAATATAGCCTCTGAAACTGAAATGCAAAAGACATAGATCAATTCTCTGTTGCTTGTGCTAATTTTGGCCTAACAATTAATACTAAGAATACACATATTTTCCACCAGCTAGCACCATATCATTCGTGTGTGGAATCATTGGTTACAACAAATGGAGAAGTTTACAATACTGTGGTTAATTGTTCTTATCGTGGCAGTTTACTTTCCAGGGACAGGACGTACACATTGAAAATTAGACACATGCATTCCAACAACTAGCTCAATGTTGAGGAAACCTCAAAGAAAAAGTATGGGAAAGAAATGGTATTTGACTGACTAATAGATTAAATTATTAGACTAAACTGAAGGTCTGCAAAACCATTGTGCTGACCTAATTGTTCTTTGCCTGTGAAACCTGTTCAGGATACCAGTGCGATGCCAGGAAACTGAATTCCTTTCCATTCCAGGGCCAGTGCTCTATCCACTGCTCCATCTAGCTGCCCCCAAAGAACTGATTTTTTTTAGGTTTTGTTTTTTGTTTTGTTTTTTGCAAGGCAAACAGGGTTAAGTGGCTTGCCCAAGGCCACACAGCTAGGTAATTATTAAGTGTCTGAGACCGGATTTGAACCCAGGTACTCCTGACTCCAGGGCTGGTGCTTTATCCACTACACCACCTAGCTGCCCCCAAAGAACTGATTTTTGATAGAGAACAATTCATTCCATTTCTATGGGATTTACCTTCCTCATTAACAAAATGAATTAAATGGACAAGATGACCTCTATGTTTTTGCTGTCTCAGATATTTTATAATCATAATGTTAAAATTGCCACCATAAAAACAAATAGTAGCTAATTAATAAAGGCACCACATTCAGCAATTTTATTTGAACTGTGTTTCTGGGTCACAATTTGAAGAAAAGCATGCACAACTTTTGTCCATTAACTATATGTCTGGAATCATCATATATTTTATTTTAAGAGGGCAAAGGGCTTTAATGTTTTAATACAAATCATCATAAAAGAAAATCTTCTGCCCTAGAATTATCTAAAACCCAATTACTAACAGTATAACTAACGTAATACAGAGCATTCTAATTAAAGAAAGAAAAATTACATTGAAAATATTCTTGAAAGGAAAATGAATAACTACAAGTAAGGGACTCAGATATCATAGAAGACATCTGCTGTTTCATCCTGTGGTTCAAAATTATAAGCGGCTAAGTTTAGAAAACAAGTCTAACATTAATTTGACATTGTTGTTTGAAAATTATTCTTAGGTAAATTATAATAGCTATGGGATTCTAAGAGATATCTCTAGTGAGACATCTCTAATTCTTCATTTGTAATTCTTATAAGGTACCTACATAATCATAGTGAATATTTACTGTGGCATTTAAAAATATAAGACTTTGTTGTTAGGAAAGATTTAAAGATGAAGAAAATATTTTTGTTAAAATTAAATTTTAAAATTAAAATTTTTATTAAAATATTTTTAATTTTAAAAAATTAAATTAAATTAAATTTTTTATTAAAATATTTTTTAAAACTACTGGTTCTATAAAATTGAATGCAGGTAAAAGGAAAACATTAGGATCCAATGTGCAAAAAGGATAGAACAGTTATAATTTTTTTGTTATCAGTTCTTAAGAGATGAATCTATTAATCATTCTAATAAATGATATTCATGAGAAATGTTAAGAATTACAAAGCATTTTATATATGCTCTTTCTTTCTTTCTTTCTCTCTTTTTTTTTAGGTTTTTGCAAGGCAAAAGGGGTTAAGTGGCTTGCCCAAGGCCACACAGCTAGGTAATTATTAAGTGTCTGAGAAGGCCGGGGCTTTATCCAGTATGCCACCTAGCCGTCCCATGTTATTTCTTTTGTTACAACAAACCTATCAAAAAGTATTATTATTTTACCCACTTAAAGATATGAAAGCTAAGGTTGAGAGAAATTGGGGAGGTATACACACATATGTATGTATAGATATAGATAGACATATACATGTACATTTTGTAAAAAATTCTATGTATGATGTGTATGTGTGTGTGTGTGTGTGTGTGTGTGTGTGTGTGTGTGTGTGTGTTTGTGTGTGGTTATTTGAAGGGAGGAGGAAGGGGAAGAGAGAGAGAGAGAGGAAAATGTGGGGTGTTTGTTGTCTATATCTTTAGCGTCAACCTCTCTTCTAACTTTATGGTGTTAGGCAAGTCACTTAATCTCTCTAAGCATCCATTTCTTTCCCTGTAAAATGAGGGAATTAGAGGAAATCACCTTTGAGGTTTTTTCAAACTAAAAGTCTATGATCCTGTAAAATGCAATGTAATAATTTGGTTCAAAAGGTCAACCAACTTTACAAGTTCAAGATGAAAGATTGGATTTCAGGTCAAATTTTAAAAATATGTACTTTTCAACAATCAACAATATAATTATTGAAGAATAAAAAAAAAAGTCAGTATAATCCTAGTCACCATTATGATTAACATATTACTGTTATAAAGGTAACTAATTTTCTGTCCTGGTCATAATATAGCTAGAGTATTATGCTCATTTCTGGGATCCATAGTTTAGGAAAGACATTTTAGAAGAGTAATTTGGATGGGTAGCGAATATCAAGGTCATAGCACATAAGGATTGTTTGAAGAGAGAGGATTTTCTAACTGAAGAGAAAACCAAAGAGAGTTGGAATAGGAATAGGGACATATTAGCTATTTTTAAGCATCTGTCATCTCCTTAATATAAAATTTTATTGTAATCTCCTTGGTCTCAGAAGACAGAACTAGTAATTAAGAGAAACATCTGTAGAGAGGTAGATTTAGGCTCAGTGTAAGAGGGAAAAAAATTCTAATAATGCTTTCAAGGTGTTATGTAAGAAAATAATTGACTGGGTTTTGAATTGTGTATTGCTCCTTCTCCCAAAGGAAGGATGCCCATAGATTACAGTTTTGTGATTCCACAAAAATAATTCCTCAAAAATGTCGAATATGATTATTGTCTCTCTCTAGGGATAACTACAGGACCTGTGATTTCAATGAACAGTGAGAATTCCTAGGTGAGAAAAATATCTCTACCCATATTGATTGGATACTTTTTTCTGTAATTCCTGTTAGTGATTTGCTTAGAGAATTGAGAAGTTAGGTAACTTGCCCAGGGTCACACAAGCAATATGAGTAGGAAACAGGACTTGAAGCCTGATCTTCCTGGTTTCAAAGTCATCATTCTATTCATATGTCTCATTCAACTGAAGCATATTTCATGAAATCTTTAGATATTGTAAGGGGAAGAGTGTTATAATGAAGTTAGCACAGCTGAATAAATGGATATATAAATAGACTGGCAGACAGAAGGTGTTCCATAGAGCTAAAGGGAAAGTAGCATGGGGTCCAGGTCCTAGGATCTAGAAGTAAAGTTTAGATAATATTGGGGGGGTGTGGAAGTAATGGTCAGAGTAGAAAAAACATGAAACTTGTTATAACTGATTATGATCATGGCAAGACCAACCACATAAAAAGAAAACCAACTTTTAAACTATAAAGTCTTTATCATTTGTTCTCATGTGAGCATCTGGTAATAAGTGTCCAAATGGAGTAATATTCACTATTGGCTGTTTTTTAATGCATGTTTTATTTTATTTTTTCAGTTATATATTATTTTCAGCATTCATCCACATGCATACGCATAATTTTAAGTTATGTAATTTCCTTCCACCCTCCCTTTCCACCCCTCCTCCTCCCCTCAATGGTAAACAGTCTGGTGAACATTGTTCATATATGTTTCACTTATACCTTCATCTTCCTTTTTATCAGTTCCTTCCCTTTTCTTTCCCTCTTTCCCTCCCCCCACATTTCCCTGTACAGTATGATAGATTTTTAAGCCCAATTGGGAATTATCTTATTCATTCTCTAGATCAAATCCATTGAATTGGATTTACTCAATGTTTATACCCTCCCTTCTTGCCTTCGAGGATAATAGTTCTTTGTGCCTCTTCATTTGGTTTTATTTATCCATTAATGCCTAGCCTTCTGCTTCTTTTTATATTTTTATTGTTTTTAAAGTACTATCCATCCAAATACAAAATAATCAAAGGTTGATTGATTGATTGATAGCATTGCCTCAGAGTCACTAAGTACCCTCCCCTCTTAAGTCTCATTAGAAATAACTTCTCAAGTCATGAATCACATCAAATTATAAACATTTTTTATCTTACCCATTTTCAAGCACCCTCCATGGACACAGTCCTCATGAGTCAAAGTACCATACAAAACTAAATCATTTCATGAACTATTTGTACTCCCCCCAAGTATACTCTCTCCCATATTGCCTCCCCATTTTGCTCCCCAACCATGGAATTTAAACCCTAACTAAAGTATGGATTAATATAAAATCACTTCCTAATCTCTTTATGTCCAACCCTTCTAAGTAGATTCCCACTCTCTGCCCCTAGGGTACCACAAACCTCTAAATATCTGGTAAAGTAAAGTCAATTCTGATTTAATTAAATATAGAGTCTCTAAGTGATCTTAAGTACTGGTACACTCTGAAAGTCTCTCTAAAAATTTTACAATTGATTGTAAGATATGGGAAACACTGGCACAGGACCATCCAACATAGGGTGCCCTTATCAGAGGAAGTGCTGAGCTCTATGAGCAAGACAGAATTAAAGTAGATCAAAGTAAAAATGAGATGGATAAGTTTAGAGTAAACACCCTCACTGTTCACCTGGACTATTTATGCAGGATCTGTGGTATAGCACTCAAAGGTCATCTTGGTCTGATCAGCCACAGATGGATACCCTGTAATTTGTCTCAAACGTACATAGGTCATCACTGACTGCTTAAAAAAAAAAAATTTGTGCTTGTATTGACATTTCTCTTCTCAAGTTAGTGATTTGGTTTTTTTTTTAGGTTTTTTTGCAAGGCAAATGGGGTTAAGTGGCTTGCCCAAGGCCACACAGCTAGGTAATTATTAAGTGTCTGAGACTGGATTTGAACCCACATACTCCTGACTCCAAGGCCAGTGCTTTATCCACTATGCCACCTAGCCACCCCCCATGTTAGTGATTTGTTTAGTTTGCTGTCCCTGACAGGGTATGTTATTAGGAAAGAAGAGTACATTTAGCTAATTTATATGTGGCTATTATTTTATTGTCAAAGAAAATTTACTGGGGCTCAAAACTGTTTGGATCCTAATGATACCATCTAATATAGATTTAGAAGGAAAAAACCCAAGGATTTGTATTCTAATTTAGGCCCAAATTTTGGGTTATTTTCAATGGCTACAAATCTACAGCAAGACACCTATGTGAAATAGTATATTGTGCTGTAGAGTTTGATTAAGAAGAAAATTATCTGAAATCCAGTCTGACTCTTACTAACCCTATGACTATGAGTAAGTCCTTAACTTCTCAGCATGTGAAGGCAGTTATCTAAGACTATATAATTGTCAGGCTGAATCAGGGTTAGATATTTCCACAGAGAATGCTTAGATTCTGGACTAAAATAGCTTCTACTGATATCTAAAATTTGAGAGGAAGAAGGATATAGAGGAAAGAATACTGACTGGATCTGGAATCAGAGAGTTTTGATTTCAACTATGTCTCTATTGTTGAAAGATCTTGTTACCTTGGGCAATTCTATAACCCTTCTGGTTCTCCCTTTCCTCAAATATAAAATATTGTTCTCAACAATGACGTTAAAGGTCTATTTCAACTACAAAACTATCATCTCATGATCCCATGGCAGTGATTATTACCAATATTTTTAATGTATTCTGCTTATTATTATGAAATTTTAATCAGGTCTTAATTTTATTTTCATAAAATGAGTTTTAAAAGTAACAGCTTAGCTTGTTTTAGAGAAAATGTAGAAGAGATTACAATAATTTTTTTCATTTTTTAAAAATGAGGGGAGACTATCATTAACAATGTTTGGAATTTTTCCATATGAGCCATTTTAGCCTGTGAAATGGAACAGCTTTCTTCTCCTGGCTCTGTTTCTGATTCTCTGGACTTCACCACCATGCCTCAGCTGCTTTCTCATCATATTACTCAAAACCTGTGGCTTCTCTACATGGAACATTCATCCACTTTAATTTTTTTTTTCACTCTGATGCACATCTCTGTCTCTACAAATCGTTTTCCCTTTTGCTGTGTCCTATACTAATCTACATTACCAGCATGAGCCTTGTGATAATCTTAACTCTCCAAACTTCTTTCTCCATGTATGGGTATCTCTCTCTCCCCCCTTCTCCACATCTTTTACCTTCTTTCCTTTTATGTTTTGTCTTTCCCTATTAGAATGTAAGCTCCTCTGGGACAAGGACTGTCTTTATTATACTTATATTCATATCATCTGTTAGCACAGTGTCTGGCACAGTGAGTGCTTAATAAATATTTATCAACCAAGACAGACAAGTTTGGATATCCTATTATAAAAAAGATAAAAATGAATTACTACAATCAGGCTAAAATCAAGTTATGTAAATAAGTTATATAAAGAAAGCAAAACTAAATCACTGAATCTGTGCTAAATGATTAATAATTATTTGTAGATAGCTATAGTCAGTTTTTGAATGACATTTCCTGATCTGTAAAAAATGTGTAATTTCTTGCTCAACTGATTAAATTTGAAGGATATTAAATTAAGGAATATTAATACAGTTTAAATAAAAGATAATTTTTCATTAGTGTACTAACTTTGATTAGTTGGCATAACCATATATTTCTTATAAAGAATAAAATGTTATTGAGTGGGTAGGTGGTGCAGTGGATAGATCACTGGCCCTGGAATCAGGAGGACCTAAGTTCAAATCTGACCTCAGACACTTAATAATTACCTAGCTGCGTGGCTTTGAGCAAGCCATTTAACCCCATTGCCTTGCGAAAACCTAAAAACAAAAAACAAAAAAAAAGAATAAAATGTGAAACTCATTGCAATTCATCTATTATATATATTATATATATATATATTATATATATAATATATATATATATAAAATGCAGATTGCTTTCTGACCAATAACTTATCAGAAGCAATGAATTCCATATCTGGTACTTGGATTTGAAACCATTGTCTCAACTTTGTTGGAGCAGTTGCTCGAGGAATCTTTTTTTTCCACCAAGAGCTATTTGATTTTATTTATAAGTAATATTTGGAAGACTTAAATGTCCTTCTGGAGCCCTTGCAGACCTTAATCTAGATGTTCATGTCTAATAAGCATCTATTATTATTATTGTCTAATAAAATTTGTTATTATTTTAAAAGTAAATGCAGCTCATTTTGGCTTTTACTACCACTTGGAATTTCACTAGGTTTCTCTATGGTTATTCTGAACTACTGTGGTTTAATATATTAATCATATACATGAAATTCTTATTACATATATGAAGTCTTAGAGATTTTTTCAATAACTATACATCACTTCAAAAATATTTATTTAAAACCTAATAAATAAATTTTTATAAAATCCCTAATAAATTTCAGATATTATAATAAAAAACCAAGATAAATAATATCAGAATATCAAAATAATATCAGAAGAAAGTAAGCGCTAACAGGGATTATAAGGAAAGTGACATAGGAGGTGACACCTGAACTAAATCATCAAGAAATGGACAAGAGAGGTAGAGATGAAGATGGAATATATTACTATAATGGGGAAACAAATTTCTTTTTCATTTTTTCTCCAACAAACACAAGTCCTTTACTCTTTATCCACTTCTTCACTCCTTAACATAGAGGTCAGAGGTAGAATATCAGTTTGACCAATATGGAACTTAGCACACCTATAGAAATGCAATTTATGAAGTCTCAACTGATATTAGAGTCTGATTCTTGTGTTTTATTCGAGTTTATTACACAAGCATTTATTAAATGTCTACTAGCTATTAGCTAATGCACCAATGGTGGCAGAGACACAAAGACAAAAATGTAACAATCCCAGGCCTTATATAGCTTATATAGACCTTATAAGCTTATCAGCTTATATTTTGGTAGATTCAAAAGGGATTAAATCAGGGCATGTAAATACTCTTGAAAATCCTTTTATCTTTTAATAAGCTTCATCCAATTCCTCTATCTAACCCATTTATTTTAGTTTAAGAAAGGAATACCAATTATATTCAAGGTCTATTCTTCAATATCCAAACCACTCTTCTATGCACCAATTTCCTGCCTGTTTTAAATTCAATATGTTCTAAGGTAAGGGCAATTAATATGGGGACAACAAACCCCAATAGATTTCAGAGTGTATATAAAATTGCACTGGAAAAATTACATATTTCTTTCCTTAATCTCTACTTGAAATTTAAGAAATATATACATATGTATATGCACAAATATATGTGCACATATGTTTAGTTTCCAACAAATTCTATGATTGCAGCTTGATCATTAAGAAAATCCTACTCTAAGAACTAAATTCGCATTGACCAAACCTTCATTAAAGCTAATTTGCCTCACCCACCAATTCTCTAAGCAATTTGTTTAATTCTTTAAATGTTCCACCTATCTTTTCTTATGTATATCACTTAATCCATTCAACTTCTCCAATAAATCTAATTCTTCAAAATTTACTCCCTACTTCTGTTTCTCTTTAAATCCAGGAGTAGAATTTAGTCAGTACTGTGAGTAGAGTAGATTGAGTAGGTGGTACAATGGAAAGATTGCTTGACCTGAAGTGAGGAAGACTTGAGTTCAAATTTGACCTCAAATAATTCCCAATTCTAAGGCCCTGGCAAGTCCTTTAACCTTGTCTTTCTTAGTTCCTCATCGGAAACATTAATAGTCTGCAAAAGGTATACCTGCTTGTTCCTCCAGTGAGCGTGCCAGGAGACCCACAGTTCCACTACTGGCAAAGAGAGTAAGGAAAAGAGATGCATCATAACCCACGGGTAAAAGAATGGGAGGAGGGGATAAGTGCCCATCAAGGGGTGGCCCTGCTTCAGGGGGGTTCAGCAGGAATAGCATAGTAATAAAGAGTTGGTGAAGAGACAAATGTTCTCTGTGGTTAAAGTCCATTGCTCTTTTTGCCAAGGTGAGGAGCTCGTCCTGGAGTGCTGTGGGAGGTTGGCGGTATCATCTCTTCCCCCTCTGCCCTCTTCGTCTTGGGTCTCGCCTATTGTTGTCTCTGCATCTCTTTGGTCAGGGCTGCTATGTGGGGCGTCATCTAGACAGGCAGGTCCAATCAGTGCAATCTGTGGGAAAAACACAAGCAAACCCTCTCCCTTGTGTTAGGATGGGGGAGGAAGGGAAGGGGGCAAGGACTAAGGCCAGGGCTTGTAGTTCTGCCCATTGCACAGACTGGGTGTGGGGGCTCCTATGAGTGAGTACAATGGATCCATTTCTGTAGATCTCATAGCCCAAGCTCTTTCTGTTTGCATCTGTAAAGGCTACATAAGCCTGTGGAAAGGGTGGGGGGAGGGAGATGAGAAGGGGAGCCTGCTAACAGGGAGTGCTGAAATCTTCTTGAGGAGAGGGGAGGGTGGGTAATGGTTATCAATAGACTCAGCAAAAATCTCTCATCCAACAGGAATCCGTGAAGTTATTAGCTGTTGCTGAGGGGACGGGGGAGGATGTTTTGGGGGAGGCTGGATCCAGGCGTCTTCCACAGGCAACTCAGGATAGAGAGGAGGAGGCTTTGGGGGGGGTGGTTTGTCAGGAGGGGGTCTGGGGAGGTCTTAGGAGGAGGTGGGGCGAGTGGATTTCTCATCAGTTTGGGTGCCCTATTCACAGACTTCAGTGAGGTGAAGGCCCTGGCCTTTTCTGCGTCTAAGGCTGCCTGTAAAATATTTTGAGATTCCTCTCTCCCTGAAAGGCAGGCATGAATCGCAGTGACAATAGAATAGAAGGGGAGAAAAGTCATCATGGACCTCAGTTCTGCGGGCAAGTGTCAAAACATGCCCCCAAATGTCAGGGTCCATCATATGGCCAGCCTCAATCCAGGGGGCCAAAGCCAAAACCACCTGGAATGTTATCTTACATTCTCTTTTGGAGCATTTCAGGAGATGGGAACTTAGGAGGTGTTTAAGAACCCGTACTTGGGTATCTTGGGAAGAGGGGGGAAGATTCCCCATTATGTTAAGGGACTACAGGGGGCTCTACAAGTCGTGGGGTCTCTGGGGCGGAGGGGACTGTAGGAGACCAGTTGATGTGGGGCACTTACCTCATCCAGCGAGGAGTGCGAGGAGTGTGTTCTGAGGCATCCCTCAGAGTGGGGGAATCCCAGGTTTTGGCACCATTTGTTGGGGCTTGCTTCACTTTGGGGCCCTATCAGTGACAACCTCCCTCCTGGAGGGGAGCTGAGAATAAGGAGTGAAGCCACACTACCTTATGTCTCCAGCTCAAATTTATTACTGCTTGGCTTCTAACATATATACTGTTAGTCTTCCCGGGTAGAACCAAGAAAATGAGGAAATGGGGGTATGTGACAAGCAGTCTACGTGCAGCACTTGCATTACAGGATAAGGGGGTGTGTTAGCGGGGAGGTGGTAAAACATAGCTGTGTCCTGTGCCCTTGGGCTGTGGGGTGAAAAGACCAGCTCCCGAGGACTCTGATGCACCTTATCTCTCAGGGCGGCATGCTAGCTCCTGAGATTATGTCCAGGTGGCGGGGTGTTAGAAATGACCTATGTTATGGCCATTAGAATAGCCTGTGTTCCCACATGCCTGAGATTGGATTTGAACTCAGGTCTTCCTGACTCCACGTACAGTGCTTTATTCCCAGTGCTTTATCACCTAGCAGCCCTCCTTTCATTAAGTTTAGGTAGTATAAACTATAGACTTTGAGATCTGTAAGGGATCTTAGAGAGTATACACTTTTCTAATATATATAGAAACTGAGAGAAAATTTATGTGATTTGCTCCTCTTCACTTAGTTAGACACACAATTAGAACTCTAACTCTAATTCTAAGATTTCTTGTATAATGTAATGCTTCAGAAAATGAGAGTAAATAGACACTAGAAGTTAGAGGGGAATTGAGATAGCAAAACTGAACTGCTAATAGAAAAAAAAAGTTTCTGACATTATTTTTGAGTTTAGAAGACAAAGACCAAAGCCAACAGAAACAGCAAAACTACTGAGCAACAGATTTTTATATTCTAGAGACTAAACTAAACTGAGAAGAGCAGAATAAAAGTTGTTTAAAGGGAATTAACATGCAAGATAGGAGAGGAAAATATTAAGAAAACAATTATGTTGGATTAAGTCAAGTTTCTAGTCCCATATGAATTACATCCCATATGATGAAAGAGATTGTTATCACTGAACTAAGGAATGTACTCTTTGAGGAGTCAAGGAAAATAGGGGGGAACTCAGAGGTGAGCAAATTTCTGGTTTTCAAAATGAAGTAGAAAGTGGACTGCAGAAACTATTAGCCTTTTGAGCTTGAGAATTACCTAGCTATATTCATATGCTTTGTATACATAGATATAAATATTCATATATATATACATATTCATAGATAATAAAACAATGATCACTAAGATCTTGGTTGAAAAAGGAGGGATGAGTGGCAAAGATATCTAATCTGAGTTTACTAAGTACATGTCATGATAAATTAAATTCATTTTCTCATTTAAGAGGATTTCATATTTCAAATAGGAGAATGATATTGATATAATCAATATGTATTCCTGGAAACTAATTCATAAAAAAGTCTCCTTATCCAACTGGACAAATTGATGAATATGGATTTAATGCATATGATAGCTGAAAGCATACTCCAAGAATGTTGATAAATGTCCCTCTGAAGGGAGGTCTTTAGTCATACCTTATTAAACTCTATTTTTAGCCTTATCCTGTGTATTAAAAAAATAATTTTTTGGATAAATATGTAGAAGTTATAGTTATCAAATTGGCATTTATTGACAAAGTTTACAAAGTGGTTGAATTTTTTAAAGGCCTTCACAGACTAGAATATTGGACCAATTCTTTAAAAAAAGGTAATTATATAAAAAAGTTAAATCTTTCATTTAATTTATAAGAATCAAGTACAAAAAAGTTTCTGAAAATCAGTTTATGTGATACACTTACCATTGTTTAAAAATTGACTACTAACTCTATAAGAAGTGTGAGGTGTGTGGGAAAAAAACAAAACTATTATTAATAGATATATAATAGGCTGAAAAAAAGATCTGCTCTCATTAGAATAGATTTAGTATGTTTATAAAGTTCTGTTATACTATACTATATAGAGAGCAATGGTGTCAAATTCAAATAGAAACAGATTTCTGCTATAGCACAATGGCATAGAATGACCATCGACCCCAAGATTGGTACCTCTGATCTTGAGATAATGCCTGGCAAAATAAGGTGGCAAAGAAACAGCTGAGAGAATTTAGGATATTAATCCTAGAAGAGGAAAAGACTAAGGAGAAACTCACATGTATCTTCAAATTTGGCTTGGTTGTCAAGGAAAGAGGAAGTAAACAATTCTGGGTTCTTTCATTGTTTATACTAGACCCATATGGGTAATTATAGAGAAAGAGATTTCAGTTTGGAAGACTAAGAATATTCTCTGATGTAGAGAACTCCAACAATGGAATTAACTTTTTCTCAATGTACTTAATATTCCCATCACCAGAAATATGCAAGTTGAGGTTTTCAAAGGTGATGTAAAAAAGTGTTCATTTCAACCTTGGGTCAGTTTTTTTTTAATTTTTAAATCTCAAGACCCCTTTATAACTTCTAAAATATACATTTATTGTTTTTTATTTTGCTACTTAAACAAATTTTAAGGAAAAATGACAGAATGTTCTCTTTGTGCTTCATAGGGCCCAGAGTGGGCAATTAGAAAGTGAGAGAAGAGAGAAAAAGCATCCCAGCTTTTTATGTAGGGAATATGAATGGGAGTATGTGGTAAAATGCAACAAATATTTCTAATATTGAAAACTATGTATAGTATTGTTTTAGTGTACATCTCTATTCATTAAGTGGTCACTATAAATTTAACTATGATTTAATATAAGCTTATTATGCCTGAGGACCTCTTTTATTGCCTGTAGCTTTAGTGCTTGAAGGAAAAGATTTTCCCTTTATATTTTAAAAAATTAGTGATTGTTCCTTTCAAGAGAATTTGTTTAATTATTTTATCAATTGATATTGGTCATACTAAAAATTAAAATGATTCATTATTATCATGAAAATAGTTTTAGCTTCTCTGAGCCACTGAAAAGGTTTCAGAAACCACTCTATGGCTTCCTTCTGACACTTTGAAAATCACTCCCTTAGATGAAGTCTAAGGTTTCATCCCAATCTAAAATACAAGAATTTTTTTTTCCCTCACCAGTGGTATGTATTTCACAAAATATTTGAACTTCTTCTTTCCCCCCCAATGATCTGAACACATTTTAAAAGTATAATTGTCATTTATTTCAATCTCTACCTGGCCAAAGATGCAAAGATTTGTAATACAGACACAAGCTGATCTGAAGAATGTTAATTAGTTGGCAAATAATAATCAAAGGCATTTTCAACAAGTTTAAACAAATAAGTGAGATTTGTAAACAAACATTCAAGAAGGATATATAGGTACAGGTCTTATGTCTCTTCCCTTGGATTGCAACTTGATCAATACTACAATCATTTAGATGGGAATAAACAATTAAATTTAAATTTACTCTTTCCTTGATATTGATTTATATGTATGTAGTATCCCCTTGTTAATAATGCATGATGATGATGAAGTTTTTCCTGCCATTCAATTGTTTATGAGAAAGAACTGTATAGATATAGCTTAATAGGTCCAACTTCTACTCCTTCACTCCTTTTTTCTAGACTTCAGGTGTATAGCTGACTCACTGACCATATAGAAGTAGTGGGGAAGGTGGTACTCTTCCCTCCACTTGAACACTGTGAACCCAGTATTTTCTAGGCAAACTTGTGTCAAGAATGGAACCAGCTCCTAACCGTGCTGTCATTCCTTTGGTACAGGGCCTGTGAGATTTCAAAAGGAGCACAATGTATTAATGGTAATAGTGACAATGGCAGAAGCAATATAAGAAGAGCAATATGGAAAGAGTAGCTCAATAAGAAAAGAACTACAGAGAATAGCCCATTTGGCATTGATTAAGCTGTGCATTCAGTGGAGGTGAAGTATAAAATAGTGAGCAGCACTGTGACAAACATGTCAATAAGGTTTGTCTAGTAGTCTTTCAAATGATTCTAATCATCTTATAATTCTTTTTGCTAAGCATTCCCTTTCTGTGTGGGATTAAAACTGCCTGTTCTATTCCTAATTCATGAATTTATTCTCAGTACCTTTTTATTTCCTCCTCCTACCCCCACAGTGGAGAACCTCTGATACTAAAAAGGGAATTATTACCTTTCCTCAGTAAGTTGAGTCAGACTTGGAATTGAGGGTCTGAGAACCTAGTTCTGAGTCATCCCCTCCTGTGACTTCAGTCTAATTGTGCCTGCCTGGTCAGAGTACTAGGTAAAAGTAGAACAAAAGTAGGTATTTAACCTAACCTAACCCCATGGGGTCTCCATGACTAATGGCTATGAATTTGCTTTAAATCCTTATAACCATTCAGACCAATCAGTTCTCCAGGACTCAATGATCTTGGCAGGAACACATGAAGCAGTCTAGTATACTAGAAATATATAAGAACTGGAGCATGGGGGTTCAAATCCTGACTTTTATTATTCCACTTTCAGTTTCACCTTGAGAAAAGTCACAATTTCTCTAAGCCTCAGATTCCTCTTCTGAAAAAATAATGAGGTATTCCTAAAAAAAAAAGGACTTCTGCAAATCCTGTGGTCCTAAATCTTTAATAATGGTATGTTACTGACCCATTTAGTAATGATAGAATTGCAACCAAAAAAATGAAACAAATATTTTCCAAACCTCTTATTTACAGATCTGATATTTCCTGGACTTAGAAGAAAGAAAGCTTCTTGCTCTTGCAATACTTCTGCCTTTCAGGTCAAGAGTCACATTTTCTTAATTCTCTCAAGTTTTGCCTGCCTTTTCTTAAAACCTGAAGTGTTCCATTCATACTCCTTCCACTTCATGTTCTCTTTCCTCAGAATTTTTCCCAACCTTTTTCAAAACGTAGACACAAAACACACCATTTTCCTTCTTTCACACAAGCCCTTTTGTGAAGGATGTTTGCAGTAATCTCAAAGTATTCATGACAGCTGTTCCGTTGCTGTTGAAATGAAGTAGCAGATGAATGCAAGTTTTGAAAGAGGAAAGAAAATCTCAATCCACAAGGGAGCAAAAGCTTGCTGTGTCATAGCAATATTACAGCAAGATCAGAAACTCCTTCAGGCATATTATCTTATTCTACATTTCTGAGAGTAAATAATTGAGGAACTAAAGCAATTTAGTAGAATTACTAGTATGAAATTATTGTAGAATTGTAATATATTTAAAATGTCACCATCTATTCTTTTTTGTGGAAGGAGAAGAAATAAATCTGGCTGTAGCAATTGACTTTATAAAAGAACAAAACACTTTTAAGAACATAATCAAATTAACAGAGGTAACCTAAATAAATAGACCATCCATCTAATTAATGGATCATAATTTGTAGAAATGGGAGCTCTAGGAGAGACCACTAAGTCCACCCTATTTTATATCTGAAAAAAACCTAATCCTTTGAAAGGCTATGAAGTAAAACATGTTTTTGCAAGTATTAGCTGTAGATTTTGTTGATTCCAAGGCCAGTAATCTCTTTGCCACATTCCTCTCTGTGATACTCTTCAAATGTTTGTTTTTTAAGTGGAGGACCCAAAAGAACTCAGTTAGAGCCTGCCATGAATATTCCATTTTCTCCTGGATACACATACATACACCAAAAAAAAAAAAAGAGGGGGAGAAGAAAGGGGGAAGGACTTGTATTGATTTTGTTTTTCAGCATAAACCCATTTATTCTACTTAGCAACAATCATGACATAATGGGGAGAGCTGGTCTCAGAGCAAAGATTTGAGTTCAAGTTGTGCATATGAAATGTACTGACTATGTGACTCTAGACAAGGCAGTTGACACTTTAGTGCAGGCCTGCACCTCACTCCATTCAACTTGTAGAGTTCTTAGAGTCCATGAATAGATTTCAGGAGATCCAATGGGACTTAAAGAGGAAAAATGATATTTTTATTTTACTATAATTGATTTTCTTATGTATTTTATTTTATGTATTCAAAATCATTATTATGATTAAGAGTGAAAAGGTTTTTACCAGACTGACAAAAAGGGATCCATGACCCTAAAATAGATTAGGAATCCCTTTTTGAGAAGAAGGGAGTTTTATTAACAGGAGTTCACTATACCAATGAAATTATAGGTGCTTACAAAAAGAAAATAGCCTACTCCCATCCACCCCTACCCCTCCAAAAAAGTAATCAAAGGAGATAAAAAAGCAAATAATGACTACAGGACTCAAGGCGAAGTAGGTTTGGGAAATATTCTCCTTTGATGTATCTCTGGATCACATGACTAGGCTTATCTCAAAATCAGACTTTTGAAAATATAGTATTTAACTTAATTTTTTTACTATGCCATATTTTCCTTAGACCCATTCTACTTTTATATAAAGAACATTCTACATTGATAAATAGGATAAAATTCCAAATGCACCTACTATGCATAGTCCTAATAATAAGAGATTTAATTTGTGCATTTTTCAAACCTATTCCACCAACAAATTAAATCTCTTATTATTGGGACTATGCATAGTAGGGATTGTTTTTGCAAAGAACATCCAAAATATTACCTCATTTTGTTCTCATAACAATCTTGATTGTTGTTGTTCAATAATTACCAACTCTATATGATCCCATGGATATCATCCATGGGTTTTCTTGGCAAAGATACTGGAGTAGTTTGCCATTTCCTTCTCTGATGTGTCTCCATTGAAGGAACTGAGGCAAATAGGGCTTGAGTAATTTGGTCAGGGTCACACAGCTAGTAACTGTCTGATACCTCATTTGAACCCAAATCTTGACTTTAGATCAGGGATTCTATCCACTTATTCACCTAGATATCTCCTGACAATCCTAGTAAGTAGGTATTATTATTACTTTCACTTTATAGATGACCAGCTGCTAATGGTTAGTTCTTAGCTACTTCTGCCCTCTTCCATGATTGGAAGTTAGCATTGTCCAGACCTTAATTAAATACCTCCAGAGGCACCTATTTTTTTCCAGAGAGAAACTGGATTTGTACTGATGGAAACAATAAGATGGGTGCTTCAAATTCAGATGCTTTAATCTGAAGGAAGTTGCACAATTAGGGCTTTGTGCATATGCCCTGAAACTTTGAAATAAATGTACCAACCAGTTATTAAAGGATTTATGTTTGAACTGTCTCCATCATGACAGAAACCTTAGTAGCACAGGATATCTAAAAATTCCCCAATGCTAGAGGGATTTCTGCTGATCTGGGTCTAGAAAAGGGAGGACTCTATGGTAGTAGAAGAACATATGGATCACAGTTCCAGTTTCCAGTTCTAGATCACAGTTCCTATTACTTTAGAGGTCATAAGTTCATAGAGATGATGGAGTTTCAGCTGGAAGGGATATTAAAGATCATTTGGTCCCACCCCTCATTTAAGAAAAAAAAAATGTTTTGGTAGCTTTTGTTTTCACATTACCTATACTTTTCAACATATCCACTCTAAACCTAGAGTCAAATCTTATTATTATTTATGTAGAGCTTTAAAGTTTGTAAGATATTTTACAAATATCTCATTATTTCCCTCCCAAGAAACCTCAAAACTTAATGTTATTATTATCCTCACTTTACTTATGAGAAAACTGACAAAGGTTAAGCAACTTCCCCAGGACCACCTAGCTAGTGATTATGTGACTCCAGGTTCAATGCTCTAACTTTGCCACTTAACTGCAATAAAAAGGAGTTAAAAAGAGAGTAAAGAAAGAAAAAAAAAATCAATTCAACAAAACTAACCACTTTGTCAATCAAGTACAATCTATTCATTATATTTATCACATTCATCATCCCTCATCTCTGCAAAAAATAATTTAAAAATAAAAGAAAAACTTTTATCTATCTTTCCTTCAGGAAAAAGTTACAAAGGTCTTATTTTGAGTGTTGTTGTTGTTCTTTCTATTTATATTATTGCAGTAATTGAATAAATTGTGTTCCTTGGTCTATTTACATCTACTTTATATCAGGTTATGTTTGTCTTTGTAAGTTTTTCTCTACTATTTGTATTAATATTTTCCTTTTCCTTTATATGTAAATTTCTTTTTTATTTTAAATTTAATTTATATCAACAAACAAAAATTTCTACTTAGAAAGAACAGGGAAAGACATTAGTATATGAAACTATTAATCTTTATTCCATACAGTTTGTTTTCAAGTATATTTATACTTGATGACGATAACTGCCTTCTTTGTATATCAAACTGTGTCTTCTGAACCTTCTACTATTTTTGCATTTCTAAATGTTTTATTGATCCTTTGTCTTTCTTTTATTCTATTTTTTGCATCATTATCGTGACTTATCCATTTTCCTTGAACAAATTCCCTGTCACCCCCCATAAAGAAAAGATTGTCCTTGTAGCAAGTAGACATAATCAGGAAAATAGCTATCTACATGTATTTTATCTGAAAATGTACTATATCTATCTGCAAAGATGAGAAAAATTATTCATGATTAGATACCCACATTAGTGACTTATCATTGTATTGGTTCAAGTTCTTAAGTCTTTTAGAGTTATTTTCTTTTATATTGTAGTTAGATAAACTATTCTTCTGGTTCTATTCACTTCATGCTGTATGAGTTCATACATGTCTTCCCATGTTTCTCTGAAGCATTTTTTCCCACTATTTTTTTATCACATAATAGTATTCTTATTGTTTTATGGGCTTTTCTCAGATTGGTAGAATCTTGTATACTCAGTGGCCTCATTTTTTCCCCTGCCTGGCAGGCATCAGACTGATTCCAATAGTGTCTAGATGGTTTCAATATACTTTCAGAACCTAGGGACCCAGAGACAGAATTCAGGATACAAGTTGGAAGGGTGAAAGGGTTGATGTGAGTAGAGTCAGCATTATTATTTCAGATCCTGAAGCAGCAACATTTGACTGGTGATTATTTGCATGTCAGAAATGGTGAAAAAGATAACATTAAACTAATTAAGAAGGTGGGTTCACATACCAAGACTAAGAGAAAATAGATGAATTATTTTATTCTAGATAATGACAATAATGAAACAACATACCAAAACCTTTGGGATACACTCAAGGTGGCTGTCAGGGGATATAGTATATCTTTAAATGCTTATATGAATAAATTAGAGAAAGAGGAAATCAATGAACTAAATATGTAATCAAAAAAATTAGAGAAAGAACAAATTAAAATCCCCAATTAAATAGAAATTAGAAATTCTAAAAATTAATGGAGAAATTAATAAAATTGAAAGCAAGAAAACTATTGAACTAATAAATAAAACCAAGAATTGGTTTTATGAAAAAACTAATAAAATTTATAAATCACTGGTCAATTTGATTAATACAAGAAAGAAAACCAAATTGATAGTATCATAAATGAAAAAGTTGAACTCACTACCAATGAGGAGGAAAATAAAGTAGTAATTTGTAATTATTTTGCCCAACTCTATGCCAATAAATTTGATAATCCAAGTGGAATGGATGAATATATACAATAATATAATTGTCCAGGTTAAATGAAGAAGAAATTAAATACCTAAATAACCCTATCTCAGAAAAAAAATTCAACAAGCCATTATTGAACTCACTAAGAAAAAAATCTAAAGGGCAGATGGACTCACAAGTGAATTCTACCAAACATTTAAAGAAAAACTGGTTCTAATTCTATATAAACTCTTTGGAAAAATAGGTGAAGACAGAACTCTGCTTAACTCTTTCTATGATACCAATATAGTGCTGATACCTAAATCAAGAAGAGTTAAAACAAAGAAAGAAAATTATAGACCTATCTCATTACTGAGTATAGATACAAAAATCTTAAATAAAAATCTTAGCAAAACAATTATAACAAGTTATCACTAGGATAATACATCATGACCAAGTAGGATTTATCCCAGGAATGCAAGGTTGGCTCAATATTAGGAAAACTGTCAGTATAATTAATTATATCAATAACAAACCTATCAGAAATCATTATTATATCAAATAGATACTGAAAAAGCTTTGGACAAATACAGTACCCATTCCTACTAAAAATACTAGAGAGCATAGGAACAAATGGATTGTTCCTTAGAATAACAAATGGTATCTATCTGAAACTATCAGCAAGCATTATATGCAATTGAGATAGACTAGAGGCATTCTCAATAAGATCAGGGGTGAAACAAGGATGCCCATTATCACCACTCCTGTTCAATATCATATTAAAAATATTAGCTTCAGCAATGAAAGAAGAAAAAGAAATCAAAGGAATTAGAATAGGGAAGGAAGAGACAAAACTCTCACTCTTTGCAGATGACATGATGAGAATCATGTCATGAGAACCTAGAGAATCCAAAAAAATCATCTAAAAAAAACTACTAGAAATAATTAGCAACTTTAGCAAGATTGCAGGATATAAAATAAACTCTCATAAATCCTCAACATTTCTATATATGACTAGCAAGATGTAGCAGAAAGAGCTAGAAAGAGAAATCTCATTCAAAATAACTTCAGACAATATCAAATACCTGGGAATCTACCTGTCAAGGTAGACTCAAAAACCTTTTGAAAACAATTACAAATCATTTCTCACATAAATAAAATCAGATTTAAACAACTGGGCAAATATCAACTGCTCATGGATAGGCTGAGCTAATATAATAAAAATGGCAATTCTACCAAAATCAAACTACTTCTTTAATGCCCTACCAATCAAAATTTCAAAAAATTCTAAGTAAATTCATACAGAGAAATAAAACGTCTAGAATCTCCAAGGGATTTCATGAAAAAAATGCAATAGGAGTCTCAGCCCTACTGGCTACAAAATTATATTATAAAACATCAGTCATCAAAATTGTCTGGTATTGGCTAAGAAAAAGAGTGGTGGATCAGTGGAATAGACAGATACAATAGCAGGAACTGATCATTGTAATCTACTGTTTGATAAATCCAGAGTTCAGTTATTGGGATAAAAAGTCTCTCTTCAATAAACACTGTTGGGAAAATTTGAAGTTAGTATGGCAGAAACTTGCATTAGACCAACACCCTACACCCTATACCAAGTTAAGATCAAAATGGATGCAGGATTTAGACATAAAAAAACCAAAAGCCATATTATAAGCAAACCAGGAGATCAAAGAATAGTTTGCCTGTTAGATCTATGAAAAGGGAAACAGTTTATGACCAAGGAAAAGATGGAGAACATCATTAAAAATAAACTAGATAATTTTGATTACATTAAATTAAAAAGCTTTTGCACAGACAAAACCCCTGTAACCAAGACCAAAAGAAATGTAGCAAATTGGGAAACATTTTTTACAACTAGTATTTCTGACAAAGAACTCATTACTAAAATACACGGAGAACTGAATCAAATTTAAAAAAAAAAAACAAAGACAAGCCATTCCTCAATTGACAAATGGTCAAAGGATATGCAAAGGCAATTTACAGATGAGGATATCATATGACCACAGTCATATGAAAAATTGCTCTAAATCAGTAATTATTAGAGAAATGCAAATTAAAGCATCTCTGAGGTACTACCTCACACCTCTCAGACTGGCCAATATGATCAGAAAGAACAATGATCAATGTTGGAAGGGATGTGGGAAATCTGGGACACTAATACATTATTGGTGGAGCTGTGAACTCCCCCTACCTCTTTTGGAGAGTAATTTGTTTGCCCAAAAGGCAACAAAAATGTGCATACCCTTTGATCTAGTAATACCACTAATGGGCCTATACCTTGAAAAGATTAGAAAAAAGGGTGAAAACATCACTTGTATAAAAATATTCATAGCAGCTCTTTGGTGGCAAAGAATTAGAAATTGAATAAATGTCCATCAATTGGGGAATGGCTTAATAAACTGTGGTATATGTATGTCATGGAACAGTATTACTCTATTAGAAACCAGAAGGGATAGGAATTGGGGAAGTCTGGAAGGATTTGCATGAACTGATGCTGAGTGAGATGGGCAGTAACAGAAGAACATTGTACATCCTAATAGCAATGTGGAAGTGATGATCAACCTTAATGGACTTGCTCATTCCAACAGGGCAACAATCAGGCACAATTTTAGGATATCTGAAATGGAGAATGCCATCTGTATCCCGAGAAAGAATTGTGGAATTTGAACCACCGAAGACTACTATCTTTAATATTTTTTTAAAAAGTGTTATCTTATGTAATTTTGCTGTATCTCATACTTTATGTTCCTTCCTTAAGGACTTGATTTCTCTCTCATCACATTCAATTTAGATCAATGCATACCATGGAAACAATGTAAAGACTAACAGACTGCCTTCTGTGGGGGGTGGGCAGAAGGAAGCAAAATTAGGGGGAAACTTGTAAAATTCAAAATAAATGAAATCTTTCCAAAAAAACAAAAAACAAAAAAATGAGGTAAAATATGGATACCTGAGAATTGTATTTTTTTTCATCCAAGGAAGCAACTCTCATGGAGGAGCTGATCATTCCTTACAACTGTCAAACTGCCACATCCAGACGAAGCAACAAGGCAAAAAGGCTAGAGACTGGAGGCAGGCTTTACTGGGCAAGTCAAATTACCATGACCATCTTGATGACCTGTTCCTCAGATCCTGGCTTTCAACACTTTGAACTCCAGAGAACAGGGAATAACGATTCTTCTAGGTCACTAACTCCAGCCATTGGGACAACTAGGGCAGTTGATAGAGTACTGGACTTAAAACAAAGAAGACTCATCTTCCTGACTTCTAATCTGCCCTCAAACATTTTTTAGCTGAATGATCCTGGGCAAGTTACTCAACCCTGCTTACCTCAATTTCCTCATATCTAAAATGATCCGGAGAAGGAAATGTCAAACTATTCCAGTATCTTTGCCAAGAAAACCCCAAATGGGGTTCCAAATAGTCAGACTTGACTGAAACAACTGAAAAACACCTTCAGCTTGAATAGCATGTACCCCAAAAACCTGTTCCCTTAATTTCTATAGTCAAGTAATTAAAGAGAAAGAAAAGAAAGTTCAAGAGTGTCCTTGGCAGTGTCAAATTGTTCAATTCCAAAAACCAATGTAATTTTATTAAAAAGAAAAAAAATTAATTTCTATGATCAAGGAGACCTCAATATAATTAGGAATAATAATATTTTAAGTAAGGCACTAAAAAGCTAAATAGATGGTATTAATTACATTTTTTTCTTTCTATGTAACATTTAGATGAGTCAATAATAAACCTATACTATACTTATTACATTTTATCAATCCAGATTTCCAAGAAAATGATAGTCAATAAAATACATGGTTTTGTTTTATATTTACTATAAATATAATATATTCTGAATTTACCATGAAGCCAAAAAAGAAAGAAAAAAGAAAAGTATTTGTTTACCTTTATTTTCTAATAAACGAATGTACCAAAATAATGCTCTGTAACAGGATAAATGAATATAAATATAACTCTTTTAAATCAGAATTAAATAGGGATTCCCTATAAATGGTGAGATCCTTCTGATGTTCTTGTTTACATTTGTCATTGTGCTAATTGCATCCAGCCAAGAATATTGTAGATGCTCTTAAATGAGATACATAATCATTCAAAGGATTTGGGTCTAATTATCCAAACAGGAAAAAAAAATTAGATGAGGACTTATTTATTTTTCAAATTACATTATGCAGTTGGATAGACAACCTACTGAGCTCTTTCATTAACACGTGTGTATGTATGTGTGTATCTATAAATACATAAGAACTGATCTGTTCAATTCATTGTTGCTATTTAAAGGAATAACTTCAATATTTCTGGGTTTGGGATACAATTCAAAGCTATGTATATGATGAAAATATATTGAATTTTGTGATCCAGAATTGAAGTCTCAACTGTATACATAGATAATAGCATAAACATAATGAGTCATCACTTTTTAACTTTCTTAACCCCAGGAAAAAGCAAATTCTACACAAGCTTTAATCAATGAATCTTTTATCTTTGTGCTTTGATTAAGAAAGAAATAAACTGGTTTCACACATTTTTAATTCTAGTTTACTGATTGATTAAAAAGAAGAAATAAGTAGCACAGTGGATAAATTGTTGAATATGGAAATAAAATCTCACTCCAGCCTCTGCAAAGCATTGACCCAATGTGACTTGGTTTACTCATACCTAAAACGAATGGACTGACTCATGTTCTTCAAGGTCACTCCTAGATCCAAATCTATAATCCTAAAAAAAATCCCTGCTTTTATTTTTCAAGTTTATCATTTTATTACTTAATAAAGCTTGTAATGCAGATTACTCTCTATGCTAAAAACTTTCATATGTTAGTTAAAAGAGTACCAAATTTCTCCAACTGATGCATATCATTTGACCACTCACCCTTTTTGCCTATCTCTTTCAGGCCTCTGTGTCAAGCCAAAAAAAAAAAAATGAAATTAAAGAACTTGAGACCTCATTTGTGGTGCTCACATTTTTGGGTGATTTTTCAAGCTATAGAAATTTTTTTAATTTATTTTTTATTCCCATTTTGTACAAATGTTTTTTTACATTAATAAAATATTCTTGTTTACAAGTAAACAAAATACCCCTCCCCCCATGAATATAGATAGACTTGTTTGGGTGAAAAAAGTAAAGGGGAGAGAAAAAAATTAAAATTAAAAAGAATAATAGTAATAATTGTAGGTATGGCCAGGTGGCACAATGGACGAAGCAACAGCCCTGGAGCCATGAGCACCCGAGTCCATATCCAGCCTCGTAAACCCAATAATCACCCAGCCATGTAACATGCAAGCCAACCGATCCCTACTGCCCTGCAAAAACCATAAAGAAGGGGAAAATAAAGACCCAAAATAAAATAAAATAGTAATAATAGTAGGGGTGGCTGGGTGGCAGACAGAGCATTGGCCCTTGAGCCAGGGGCACCTGGGTCCAAATCTGGCCCCGGACACCCAAAGATCACCCTGCTATGTGGCCCCAGGCAGGCCACCCAGCCCCACTTGCCCTGCACCCTCCCCCAAATAATAATAACAAAAAATGTGCTTCAGTCTTTGTTCCAACACCAACAACTCTGTCATGGGTGGATCACATTCTTTATGATAAGTCCATCACAAAAGTTACTTCCATATTTTTCCAAAGTTGCCATTACTGATCGCAACTCCCTCCTTTCTTATTTCTCCACTACTATGTACTATATTTTCTATCTCCTTTCACTCTGACTCTGCTGTAGGGTAGCTGAGTGGTGCAGCAGACAGATCTCTGGTCCTGGGGCCAAGAGGCCCTGAGCCCCCATACCACCCCTTAGGCCCAGAATCCACCTGGCCCTATGGTCCTGGGCAGGCCTTCCAATCCCAGCCCCTTGCAAGAAGTATAAAAGAAAATGTGTTATATCTGACCCCATGGTCCATCCTCTCCTCCTTTATTCACATCCCCACCCCTTCCCCCTGCTCCCCCCCCTCCTTCTTACTCCAGATGTCTATACCCCATTGAGTATATTTGCTGTTTCCTCTCCTAGCCATCTCTGATGAGAGCAAAAGTTCCCTCATTCCCCCTTGCCTCCCCCCCTTCCATATCATTGCAATAGCTCATTGTAATAAAAAAAAATCTTATTATGTGAAATATCTTGGACTATTCCCCCTCTCCTTTTTCTTTCTCCCATTCCATTTCCCTTTTTTTTCCCTATTGACTCCAATTTTACACCATATTTTATCTTCAAATTCAGCTTTCTCCTGTGCTTCAAGTATAAAAGCTCCCTCTACCTGCTCTATTAACTGAGAAGGTTCATATGAATATTATCAGTATCATTTTTCTATACATGCAGTTCATCCTCATGAAGTCCCTCATATTTCCCCCCTCTCCTCCAATCTCCATGCTTCACCTGAGTCCTGTATCTGAAGATCAAACCTTCTGTTCAGCTCTGGCCATTCCAACAGGAACATTTGAAATTCCCCTGGTTCATTGAAAGTCCATCTTTTTCCCTGGAAGAAGACATTCAGCCTTGCTGGGTAGTTCATTCTTGGCTGAATTCTAAGCTCTTTTGCCTTCCATTATATTGTATTCCAAGCCCTACGAGCTTCCAATGTAGCTGCTGCTAAGTCCTGTGTGATCCTGACTGCATCTCCATGATATTTGAACTGTATCCTTCTGGCTGCTTGTAATATTTTCTCTTTGACTTGGGAGTTCTGGAACTTGGCTATAATATTCCTGGGGGTTGGTTTTTTGGGATCTCTTTCTCAGGGAGATTGGTGGATTCTCTCCATTTCTATTTTGCCCTTTGCTTCTAGAATATCAGGGCAATTTTCCTGTAGTAATTCTTTGAAAATGATGTCAAGGCTCTTTTCCTGATCATGACTTTCAGGTATTCCAATAATTTTTAAATTATCTTTCCTATGTCTGTTTTCCATATCAGTTGTTTTTTCAATGAGATATTTCACATTTTCTTCCAATTTTTCATTTTTTTGGTTTTGAAGTATTGAGTCCTGGTTTCTCGTAAATTCATCAATCTCCCTGAATTCTATTCTTTGTCTGAAGGATTTGTTCTCCTCAGAGAGTTTTCTTATCTCCTTTTCCATCTGGCCAATTTTGCTTTTTAAAGCATTCTTCTCCTCAATAACTTTTTGAACTGTTTTATGCATTTGACCTAAGCTGGTTTTTAGCATGCTATTTTCTTCAGCATTTTTTGGATTTCCTTGACTAAGCTGCTGACTTCATTTTCATGTTTTTCCTGCATCTCTCTCCTTTCTTTTCCCAGTTTTTCTTCCAACTCCCTCATTTGATTTTCAGTCTTTTTTGAGCTCACTCATATCCTGAGCCCAATTTCTGTTTTCCTTGGAGTCTTTAGATGCAGGAGCTTGTGCTTCCTCATCTTCAGACTGAGTATTTTGATCCTTCTTGGGTTCATTTGCAAAATATTTCTTAATAGTCTTCCTTTTGTTTCTCTGCTTGCTCATTTTCTCAGCCTAAGCCTGTTTTTTGGGGTGCTTCCTTTACTTTTGGGATACTCCCACAAGGGTCTCAGTGTGTGAGGCTCTGTCCTCCCTCCCGGTCTGTGAATGACCATAAGCGCCCCCCTCTGCCACGGGGCCGAGGTGGGGGGGGGCCCTGTTGTTCTGGGGGTGGGCCTAGACTGGGATCAGGATCTGAATGTGGTCACAGCCCCAGAGTCCTGTTCCAGGGGCAGAGGACAGAGCCCTGCAGTATCTCTCTCTTCACTCCCCTCCCTCAGCTCAATGGGCTCATGCCCTGGGGGCTCCTGCTTACAGGCTATGCCTGTTTCTGTTTCCAGGTCTGGGCTGTGGAAAGACCAAGCTGCTGGCTGTGTGCCCTGAGGGCTGGGCTCCATGTGCTCGCTCTGGCAGAGGTCCCCTCCTGTTCCCCCACTTTGTGCTCGGTGCTCCCCGGGGTGCAGCTCAGGAGACTCTCCTGCTGTTGTGAGATGGCTCCCAGCGCCCTGGGGCTGCCTCCAGGAGACTGAAGTTCTTTTGCGCTGGCAGGCCACCCCTCTGGAGGGCCGCCCCTCCGACCCCCGGGAGCAGAGCCTTTCTGCTCTTTCCCAGGTTACCTTGGGTTGGAGAATTGCCTCACTGGGTCCCTTTGTGGGTTCTGTCTCTGGAAAGTTTAGTTAGAGTCCTTAGCTGATGAGTTTTTATCAGAGAGCTCCTAAGACTGGATCCCTTCATGTCACCATCTTGGCTCCACCCCTAGAAATTTTTTTCAAGCATAACAAGGTCTAATGAAAGAGAAAATTCTTGGTTTCAGAAATTCTTGATCCAAATTCTGATTCTCACTCTTCCTAGCTGTTGGTCTATGGGCAAGTCAATTCATCTTTGTGAGTCATAATTTTCTCATTTGTTAAAAAGAAATGATAGTACTTGTACCATCTACCATCTGTCACAAAGGGTTGTTTGCAAAGAAAGAATGTCAAAACTTTTATATTGCTACACATAATTTGCTAGTAGCAGGTTTGATAGTGCTAATATTCTGAGTATACTATCCTTGACCCAAATTATTTCACAAATTTTTAACTCATAACTGTACCCTGTATGAAACCTACAAGTTCTCAAAGACAGAATAGAAATCTGTCTTAACACCTTAAGTTCCAAGAAACTCTTTACCATTATTGTTTATGATTTTTTAAATTTTATAACATTTTGCAAAATAATCTTTCCCAAGAAAATAATCAATTCCTTTCTTTCCTACTACAGGTATCAGATGAATATTCCTAAATCATATGCCTGACTATTTGTACTTTCTTTTTTTCAAGAATCTCTAGTGACTCACTATTTCTTATCAAATAAAACACAAATTCCTCCATCTGTCATCCAATTCTTAAAATTTGCCTCCAGCCCATCTTGTTAAGCCTATGGCATATCGCTTCCCTTCACAGTCAACATCTCATGTAAAATACCTGCTCTTCCAAATTTCTTACATTAATAGAACCTAGTGTACTCAGTGACCTTATTTTGGGAGTGGGATGGGAAATTCCCAAGAAATTCCATGTACTATATTTATGATTTTACTCCTTCTATGTCCTGCATCTAGAAAGCATTCTGGCCTTTCTTCCACCTCTAAGGATCCTCAATTTCTTTCAAGACTCAGCTCATTTTCTACCTCCTATATTACATTGCTGATTATGGAATTATATGTACCTTTCTCTCCTTATAACTTTACTATTTTGAATGTATATATTTGTATAAATGTGATTTTTTTCCACAACAGAATATCAATGTCTTGAGGGCAGTTTCATGTTTTGTTTTTGTCATCACATAGCCTGACACCTCTATTGATGTTGAACACATTTGGCAAATTAGACAAATATGAGTAGTTAAGTGTAACAGTGAGCCAGATCTGGAGTAAGGAAGACCTGGTTCAAACCGGGACTAAGACACTTATTAGTTGTGTAACTCTGGGCAAGTCACTTAGCCTCTGCTTGCCTCATTTTTTCTCATCTGTAAAATGAGGATAATGACTTCTCAAAGTTGTTGTGAAGATCAAATGAGATGATAATGACCTACACTACCTCATACATGGTAAGTGCTATATAAATGTTAACCATTCTTATTATTTAATTGAAATGAATTGAAAATTTTCTCAAATAAAGAACATTCACTTTTTTCTGTTTCGATTTTTCTAAGTCTAACAGGCAAGTTGGTGCTATAGTAATAGGAGGTGGTCTTAGAACATCTATGATCATTTTTGATTGGTTCCTTTGCTTTCTTCTATTCCAATAAGTATAATGACTCTACTTGGTGCATCAATGCTGAACTGTCCAAGGGCAAGTATATTTGTTTGCCTATCAGGAAAGGCAACTTATCCTAGTGAGTAGCCCACTCCCTCCACTTCCACTGTGATTCCAAAATTTAACAATGCTTCTCTGGAGTTGGCTCTGTGCTGCAATCAACCAGAGTCAGCTCCAGAGAAGCATTGTTAAATTTTCAATTATAAGTATATACACTTAAGAAGTCACCAAAGGTTACAAATCAGGGTTTGGTTTATTATTTTTTTGATTGTATAGACTGAAGAAAGTGATTTGGAAAATTGTAATCATGTAGATTAAATGTAAAAATGTGACTAGGACATTTTTTTCAGTCAGTTGATAATCATTTGCCAGCATATTCTTGCAACCCCCAGTTCAATAGAAATCTGATAGGTTTGGTCTGTAATATTCTCAAAATGAAAAAAAATGCAAATCTCTTTCTCAGCTCTCTCTTGAGCCTATATTTTCCTTTTTTCTTTGACATTTTCTTTTATTTTTCAAATTACATGTTATGCAAGTTTTTCAGCATTTATCCACTTGCATATTTATGTTACACAATTTTCTTCCACCCTCCCTTCTCCACTTTCAACAGTGAACAGTCTAGTGAATGCTGAACATGTACTCATTTGTGTTTAACATATTTACATATTAGTCATTTTGTGTATGAGGAATTAGAACTATGGGAAAAGGAAAAAAAAACATGGTGTAGGAAGGAAAAACTGAGACAAATTTTTAAAAAATGAACATAATGTTCATTCAGATTTTGTAGGTTTTTGTTTTCTTTTTATTTCTGGATGTGGATGGTGCTGCCCATAACAAGTTTCCCAGGGTTGTCCTAGCTTTGTGAACTGCTAAGAGAAGCTGCATCTATCATAGCTGATCTGCTCACAATGTTGTTATTAAAGTGTACAATGTTCTCTTGTTCAGGCATTCCCCAGCTGATGGTCATCCCATCTTAGTCCCAGTTTGAACCAGGTCTTCTTTGTGAGCACAAAAACGATCTGCTACAGATATTTTGTAATATGTGAGATTTTCCCATTTTTTTATGATTTCTTTTGGGTATAGGTCTAGTATTGGCATTTCTGGGTCAAAGGGTATAATCAGGTCTTATGCTTTTTTAAGCATAGTTCCATATAGCTCTCCAAAATGTCTATATAGAGGCTTCATTTAATGTTATGTAGGGAAAAGTTCCGGGAGCATACTAGCTTTACAACGCCATCTTGGCTCTGCCCTGGAAGTCCTGAACAGTTTATCTCCTAATTTTCAATAGTTTGAATCAATCATTTTAATCATGACTATCTTCATATAAAGAATTTGACAATTCTCTAATAAAGACCATGTAGTTTACTACAACAATCAGTAAGCATAAATTCAAATAAACAATAAAAATAGCAGGTCAAATAGCAGTCCCAATGATTTTTGCAGATTGGATTGATTTTGTCTTACTTCTCTACCCCTTCCTCCTAGTCAGTTTGAGAAAAATAGAAAGGAAAGGCATTTGACAAGTTTAAAAGCAATGGGATTTCTATTCAGCACATACTGTGGGGTAATAGAGAAATAAAGAAACTGTAAACTGAAATTCCATTTATCTCATTGATAACAAACTGTTCGTTATACAATTATCAGTGAGAAAACAAATGAACCAGAAGTGGGTTGCCCCATCTCCTAAGATATCTCACTTTCTGCTTTTTTCAACTGATTCTCTTCTATTCATTTCTGTTCTGCACTGTCTCATTCAAGTCTCCTGCCTCCACAAATAGCTCTACAAAGAGATTTAAGTTCATGCCTTTCTTTGCTTTGTTCAGAATCACAGGGCCAGAATACCCATCATTCCCAGCTGCATGATGCAAAAAAGCATGGATTCCACAGCAACTTCTGCTTCTTACATCTCAGCCCACAAAGCAAAACAAAATAAAATAAAATGAAGGCCTTTAGGCAAAAGTTTTTCTGAAACAAAAGAAAGTATAATTTGAGAACTCTGAGAAATGTGTATGGCTACATGTACCTCCTAGCCAAAATGAGTCTATTTCTCCATTCATCTCTGGTCTCCTGTATATCACAGGAAGCTGGGCTATATAAGTAAAAAAAACTCCTAACACCTATAATGATATATTAGAGATTGGGAGTCTTTAGGTTAACTGTATAGCCACATTAAAGTAAAAGACACCACTAAAATCTTTTTTTCTGATGTTTCACTATGGTGCAAAGACAACTCAAAAGTTGCAAATATGGACCAAAAAAATCTGGCATACAAAAATAAGCCTAAGGTTTAAGAGAGAGGATAGGCCCCCAGATAATGAGCATTTTCCATCACAGTAACTCAAAAACTCTGCCTGCTACCAGGTAGAAGGGTTGTGATCAGCACCAGAGGAGGAAATATGTAATGATAATCAGTAATGCTTTACACTTATCACATTTGATCACATGACTAAATAAGTCCTTAAAGGATTCCAAAATAACCCAGTAGCTTAAAAAATGATATGAAGACTAAGTTTCTCTTAGGCTATATTGATATAGTAATGAAATAATTAGCTAGTTTAATGTGGGAGAACAGGAAGAAAGAGTTGTTCAAACTCCTGAAAATAAAAATAGCTGAACTTTTCTCAGAAATGGGGGTTTGTTTGTTTGTTTTTTAATCAAATGTACACAAAATTTAAATGGAAGAAATCTCGTGTTTCTTAAATTCTAATTTAGTGTCTTACTCATTCAAACATACTCTTGGGGCGCAGCTATGTGGCACAGCGGATAGAGCACTGGCCCTGGAGTCAGCAGTACCTAAGTTGAAATCTGACCTCAGACACTTAATAATTACCTAGCTATGTTGCCTTGGGCAAACCACTTAACTCCATTTGCCTTGCAAAAACCTAAAACAAACAAGCAAACAAGCAAACAAACACTCTTGGAAGATGTAGACCAATGTGGAGTTTGAAAATATCAGATCTAAAAGAGGAAAGTTACTTTAAAAGATGACTAGACATTATAGCTCATTGATAATTCTCATCAGTCATAATTAGCATTTCTTTTTTTTTTTAAATAAGTAGTATTTCTAGTACACTGGATCAAATCCAATAAATAGCAAATGGTACTGGCCTCAATCTAATCTGTTTTTTTTAATATTTTATTTTTTCATTCCTTGTACAAATAATTTTGAACAACTGTTTTTAAAATTTTTGAATTCCAGCTTCTCTTCCTCTCTCCTTAATCCCCCTCCAAAGGCAAATAAATGTATATAAATTATATATGTGCATTCATAAAAAAATATACTTACAAATTGATGTTTGTCTCTTTATATTGAAGATCATACCATCAGGGAGATGATGCCATGACAAGCACATGAATTGGATCTGAGTTTGGGGGTGCTGTGCTAAGTCACCAGCCTCACTTTTTCTTGCAAAGCCATCTGAATCAGGATGACTGGCGATAGCCATCAAGGTGAGATTAAGTGACTTGCCCAAGGACACAGTTAGTAAATGTCAAGTGTCTGAGGCTGGATTTGATCTCCAGCCTTCCTGACTCTAAGGACACTGCTCTCTTCACTGTGCCATTTTTCTATGTTCCCCTAATTTACTTATGACATCACCCCATCTCTTTGTATATAGTGTAAGATGCCCAATTTCTAGCAAACTGCTTTCCAGTTTTACCAGTAATCTTTGTCAAATGGTGAATTCTTGCACCAAACCTTGGATTAGATTACTATTGTAATTTACTATTATACTGCATAATACTATATATTGTGTATTTCCCCATTTTAATCTGTTTCTTAGCCAGTAGCAAAATATTTTCATGAATACCACTTTGTATTATAGTAGTACTGTTGAACTGTTTTCATATTTCCCCCCACTGATTCCTTTGATATCATTGAACAAAATGCTCTAAATTCCTTAAAGAAAATAAAATTAAAATAACTCTGAGATTCATCTCACACCTCTCATATTGGCTAACATGAAAGAAAAGGAAAATAACCAATGTTGGAGGGGATATGGAAGAATTGGGACAATAATAAACTGTTGGTGGAGTTGTGAACTGGGTCACTGCTTATAGAGAACAATTTAGAGTTATGCTCGAAAAGCTATCAAACTACACATGCCATCTAGGCTGGTATCTCAGAGAAATTAAAGAAAAGGGGAAAGAACCTATTTGTACAAAATTACTTATAATAACTTTTTTATGGTGACAAAGATTTGGAAATTGAGGTGATACTTATCAAAATGGCTTAACAATTTGAATTAGAGGATTATGAAAAAATACTATTGTGCTTTGGGGAAAAATGAACAAGATAGTTGCACAAAGACTTGGGAAGAACTGATACAAAGTTAAATAAGTAGAAGCATATTGTTAACAATGATGATCTATGAATGTTTTTACTACTCTGATCAAGATAATGATCCAAGGAAATTTCAAGAGTAATAATGAAAAATACCATCCTAATCCAGAGAGAGAACTAATAATTCTGAGTATAAATCAAAACATACTTTTTCCTTTTCTTTTTTTTTTGGAATTTATCTTCATGCATTTTCTTATGCAAAATGACTAATATGGAAATATTTTATGTGATTCCACATGTTTAAGCCATATATCGCTTAAGAGGTGGGTAGGAATTGGCAAGGAGGCAAAGAATTTGGAAACTAAAATTGTTTAAAATGAATGTGAAATCTTTTTAAGTAATTGGAAAATATTTAATGAACATATTAAAATATATTTTTAAAATAAAAAGTGCTTAGTTCCTTCCTTCTTCTGTTACTCTTTTCTAGGAATCTATAAGCTTATATGTTAAAATAAAACAGGAATATTTAATGCTGTATAATGTTGGTATTTTTCCCAAAGCCTCTAATTTCAGTCTCTCAGTAGCAAAGTTGAGAAATGTCACACTTTTCCTTAACAAGCAGCAGCTTTAATTTCACTCCATAGGGAACAACCATTTAAGCCATGCTGTGTTCTCTTTTCCTCTTATTTATTCCACATTCCCACCTCTCAAGAATAGATTAAGAGAGACATATAAAAGGTTGATTGACAGACATGCAAGAACAGAAAACACAGAGAGTTCTTTCATTTATCTCTGAAACAGAGAGAGTTATGATCATAATCTGTCAGCATCCTGGGCAATTTTTTTTAAGATTTATGAATAAAAATGTTTTGAGGGGGATGAATTTTTTGGTATGACAAAAAAAATCCATCCTTCTCCTTTGAATGAAAATTGCAATAGTTTTTCCTGAAGTATTTCTGGCAAATAAAAACTAAACGTAAAAATGTTTAATTTTCTGTCACATATATCATGACATATATGCACATATGTTAACATTGACATATATTTTGTTGTTAACAGTGCTGTTCAGTTGTTTCTCATGTCCAAATGTTATCTCACCACTGGGGTTTTCCTGCCAAAATTAATGGTTTGCCATTTCTTTTTCCAGTCCTTTTTAGCAGATGAGGAAACTGAGGCAAATTGGATTAAATGACTTGCCCTAGGTCACACACAGCTACTAAAGTTTCTGAGACTGGATTTAAACTATAAACCTGGAGTTTTACCTACTGCTAATTAACTACCCTCTTTATTCATTCATTCATGGTTATATTTATAGACATTGACACCATTTTCTGAACAAAGCAAGAAGACATTAAAATGCTTATTAATTCATGAATTAGTTGAGATGGTAAATAGAAAAAAAGTTAAAAATAGGAATTTATAATTTTATATTGAATTTAACTGCACATTGTTGCATTTTTACAACAAACTAAATGTCTTCAAAGAATACTTCCTATAGATTATATCAATTGCAATAAGAATAGTTAAGCAATTACAGTCAAGAATTCTACATTGTCTTATTAAGTATTTGTAAGACTAGGGAAATTTGGAACTAAAAATTATTTGATCTATAACTGACTAAATAAAGACAAAAATTCAAACTCAAAAGCAAACATAAAAATTATACACATATATTAAATGTTTTTCTTAAGTATTATCAATTAATCAATGGATATATTAAGCAACTAGTATGTTCCAGACTATGCTAGATCCAGGGATACAAAGACAAAGAATGAAACAATACAAACTCTGAAAGAACTAAAAATCTGAGAGAACTAGCATGCATAAATTTCTTACTAGTACTAAAGTGCTAGTGAAAATAATTAATGAAGGACCTTCATCAAGAGTAATTCAACCAAATCCAAGGGCATGAACAAGAATCACAAGATATGAGAAGGTGGATATAGATTTTCACCTGTACAGTGAAACTACTAAAAATCATGTGAAAATGAGTGATTCATCCATGTATCATGTATGTGGAGCTGTTAGATGGTACAATGGATAAAAGGATTCTTGTGAGGATCAAATAAGATAATAGTTGATTGATTGGTTGGTTCCTGTCCTTCATTATCGAAGAAGACCAAAATGACATCACTATATTTGATTTAAATTACAGTGTGTCTGACTGTGACTGCTCTGATCATTATGAACTGAAATTCTCTATCACAGGTTGGGCATAAATAGTCCAATGAATACCTTTAGTACTTACTTTAAACTTGCAAATGTCACATTTCTGTTCAGCTCCTTCAATTCTTCCTTCCTCAGAGAGTGTAGCACCCTCACTGATGAGAGTATGCCATGCCGAGCAGTCCTGTGCCAGTGTCTCCTTTGCTGTACAATCAATTCTAAAATTCTTCAACGAGACATCTAGGGCTCTCAGTATTGCTTCACCAGATCCCCTTGTGCTTGCTCTGGGTGAGGTCTCCATAAAATAGGGTTTTTTTGCAAGTATTTCTAACAATGTGTCAAATCCATCATAGTTGCACTCTCTGTAGTAATGTTGGAATACTAGGCAGTTTAGCTCAAAAAAAGAGCTCAGTGTCTGGTCTCTTCTCCTGCCAGGTGTTCTTCAGACAAGATAATAGCTATATAATGATTAACAGAGTAGGTATGTGTGTGTGTGTGTGTGTGTATAAATATATATGTATATATATTCTGTATATATGTATACCTACATATATATACATATAGACCTACATATATATGCATACATATGTATATATATTATATATGGTAAGAACTATATATAGTAAGAACTTTTTCAATGTTGAATATTATTACTATATCAAAATACTTAGATACTTGATAAAGGTAATTTATTTTCCCTAGATTATGCAAGATTTAACTAGAAAGTTAAACAAAGAAAGCTATATGGCATTAGACTTAACACCTCTGTAGTTCTACAGTACTTAGTCTTCATAACTCTAAAATAAGTACTTTGAACTTGTGGACAATAATGCACCTTTATATTCTACTAGTCTTTTCCCTTTAGAAAAGAGGAATAACAGATATATTTCCTAATTTTTAACTATAGCATCATTCTTTTGAGGAAAAACAAATAATTTTGTACGTTCTTTAAAATTTTAAATTTATTTACTTGTTTATATGTTAGAATACTATAAACTTAGTAAACTCCTTGAATATATATTGTCCCTCTGGGTATTCATATTCCTATATTCTTGTATAATATCTGATTCGGTAGTTATTGAATTACTTGTTTTTTGTTTAATGTGCTAAATTTAACTGGGGATAAATATACAAACAAATAGGCCTATGTGTGACTATTATGCTAATTATATGACATTTATGATTATATGTCCTTTTCTCCAACTTATAGTTTTATTTTATGTCAGATTCCTATCGAAGATAGGAGGCACTACTTTATTCCTCAATTCTGTCAGCCGCATTTTCCTTTTAATAGCAAGCTCTAGCATTAGCTTGTCCATTTCTTTCCCCTCTTCCATACGCACATAAACACACACATATATATTATCTCTCTCCTTGCTATCTTTCTCTTTATAAATATATATATATATATATATATATATATTATGAAAAAGGTGTGTGTGTGTGTGTGTGTGTGTGTGTGTGTGTATTCCTCTCTCTCTCCCTCACCCCCCCCCCAGAACTGGCCAGACTGGAAATGTAGTGACCACTCACAAGCTTGATACCAGAACTGCTCACAATGGAAAATTTGACCTATTCCATTTCTCCAACTTGGGCCAATTAAGTCTTCCCTTAGTGGTCTTGTGACCCTTCACTTCCAGAGGCTCAGCATAAACTTAATTTAGGGCACATACTCCACAGCTTTACCTCCCAACTCAAAGCTTCTCAACTCAAGTGATCCACCAGTTTCACTTTCCCCAGTAATAGGAATTATAAATGGACACTGATATGTCCAGCACAGGCTTATATTTTAATAAACCAATAATTCTTTAATTATAAAGATTTGATCTCTAATTCTTCATTTTCAGATTATAGGGAAAATACGTCTCATAACACTATGCAGTAATCTGTCAACTCCTAAATTTATTCTGGAACGTAAATTTGTTCTGACACTTCCAACACCTATTCTTCCTAGTAAATAATTATGACAGTTTCTTTAATCTTTTGGACTAAATGGTAGAAAAAGAATTAAGGAAAGGGAAGAATATAAGGGAAAAGGGAGAAAGGTGGAAAAAGTTAAGCAAGTACTAATATACTCCTACAACCATAGATAATTTCTGTCTTCAAAAATGGAGTTGGGTACAGAAGTGAACTGTGGGACACAACCCACCAAAAAAACCAGAGTGAAACAAGTTCTCAGTTCAAGACATCATAGAAGAACTTCAATAAAGTTCTGTCTCATATGGGTAAAATGAGAGTATAGCCCACCAAAAGGCTGAGGAAAAAAATGGAAAATGTAAAGTAACTCTTAAGAAAAGTGACCAACCTGGAAAATATAATTTATGACTCATTGATCTAATCTACCTAAAGATCCTCAACAATACCTTTTTAGAAAATTATCATGGAAAGTTGCCACAATATCTTAGAACAAGAATACAAAATAGTCCTTGAAAGAATCTAATGATCACCCTCAGAAAGAGATCCCAAAATAGAAACTCCAAGGAGTATTTTAGCCAAATTTCTTGGTTCTCAGTTAAAGGAGAAAGTCCTATAAGCTACCAAAAAGGACCAATTTAAATGTCAGACATTCACAGTCATGATTACACAGAACTTATCAGCTTCAGCATTAAAGGACTGGAATGTCTAAAATTTTATATTCTGGAGGACAAAAGATCTTGGATTGCCACTAAAAATCAACTACCCTGCAAAATTCAGCATATTCTTTGAGGGGAAAAAAGATTTTCAACAAAATAGAAGACTAAAACTTACCTGATAAATAGACCAGAACTGAATAGAAAATTTGATTTTTAAATTCAAGACTTTAGGGATGCATAAAAAGGTAAGTGGAAAGGGGAAAAATATTAGTCAATAATACTGACTTGTCTATATCCTGGGAAGACAATACTTGTTACTCTTGAGAATTGTATTTCTCTTAGGACAGTTTGAAAGGAGCATACTTAGATAGAGGGTATGGTTATAAATCAATTATAATGTGATGATATTTTAACTCAGGGAGGGTGTGGGTATAAATTGATTATAATTTGATAATGATTATGGTTCTTAAGAACTGTATTTCTAATGGGTCAGTTGAAGGGAAGGTTCTTGGACAGAGGGTGTGGTTCCATATAATGGTATAATTATGATATAATGGAGCTTATAAATCATCAGTCAATCAATTAAAACTTGAGAATTATACTTCTATCAGCAAAGATAAAGAGGAATCCTATTTGACAGTGGGTATGAGTATGAGATATATATAAAACATTTAAGTAATGAAAAAGAGGAATAGATCAGGCATTAGAGAATAAATATCACCAGTACATGAAGAGACACAAAGGACCTATTATAGTAAAGGGAAAGAAGGAATGATATGAACATTAAGTAAATTTTATTGTCAACAGATTTGGTTCAGAGTGGGAACAATATACATTCCCAGTTGGGTTTTTGAAATTTATCCTACCCTGGAGAGAAGTAGGGGGAAGGGGGAAAAAAGGAAGGAGAGGGGCCTATAAAAGGGAAGGGTAAAGTTAAAAAAAAGTAAAATTAAAGTTAAAGTAAAAAACAAAAAAAGTAAAAGATGAAAGGGAGAAGAATAGGGAAGAAGACTGATAAAAGGGAGAGCAGATTGAGAATAGCAGCAGTTAGAAACAAAACACTGATGAGGCGGACTAAAGGGAAAGGAAAGAGAAAAGTACAAAGAAGGATAATATAGTTCGGAGGGAGATTCAGAGTTAGTAAAATTTCTTTTTTTTTTTCTGTTTTTCAGACAATTCTAATTACTCTTTTACAACATGACTAATATTGAAATATGTTAACCACTATTAAACATGTACAAGTTATTCCAGATTGTTCACTGCTGTGGGGAATAGGTAAAAAGAGAGTGAGAAAAATGAGGAACTCATAAATTAGTAAATGGATAAATGTTGAAAACTATCTTTACATGCAATTGGAAAAAAATAAAATGGAAGAGAAAAAAGGAAAAAGTAAACTTTAATCATGTTTTGGAAACTGTGATTCAGTATTAGAAAATTAATAAAGGTAATTAAAAAACTTCATGTTTAAATAGCATGAATTCTTTCTCCAGGAAAAGGATTGGATGATAATAAATATGATGAGCAGATTATTATAAAGATTATATAAACATAAATTATAATATAAATATATTTATCATAGATATATAATATAATTTATAATATAAATATTATAAATATGATGAGCATAGAAAAATAAAAATTCAACTTTCTTAGTAAAAATGACTGGCGTATGATATATGAGTTATTTCAGAACTTGTTATCTATGAGTAACATTACGGTCATATGTGACATGTAACAAATTTTATGAACAAAACTTTATGGGTGCCATGGGGTCATCATTTCATGATCACCACATTATACTAGGAACTATGAGTGAAAGCACTAGAAAAAGTACATAGGGTAAATTCTCTATAAATAATTTATGAGAGGACACAAACAAAATTCCTACAGGGTTTGATAAAACTAGATTGCCATTAAAGTAAGTACCCACATCTATTCATGAATATACTGAAATGTTAAAGTAGGAGTAGAAAGGAAGGAATGTAATATAAGCTCAATAAAAATGAGATGATTCATGTTGACAATCATAACAGGAACAGAAGTTGAAACTGAAGGACTTTGTTCACCTGCCATATTTGTATGGCAGTGAGTCGGAAACCACTGAGACAGGGATAGGGAAATTTTATTCATTAGGAGTCCCAAAATCTCCCCTTATCATCCTACCTACTAGGTTATCAAAATCATATTCCTCTTTGTGATTGTTTAGCTGAATATGCCAAACAAACAGAGCTACTAAAACAGTTTTAATTAATGGGCAATTATGACTGAAAAGAGCCCTCCTTCTGCCTACTCCTGTCCTCATTAGCAACTGGCCCTTTATAATTCAAGTACTATTACCTGATTATTTTAGAAGTAACCAGTAGCCCAGAACCTTGAAGGAACTAAATAAATACCTCTGAAGGAATTTATATTTATTTCACATAGCTAGAGTAGAAAAAAAAATAACTAAAACAACCACGAAAAAAACCAAAACACTCTGGACCTACATGAATGTAGAAAACTTCAGTCATTACCCAACATTCTTTCACAACCAGCTACTGTGTACCCAGTAAAATGAATGTGTACTCTCTCACCCCTCTGGCTCCAAACTTGCTGTTGCCACATTCCTTCTGTTTTGCCCAAGCATTGCCCTTATAGTGGGTGGGAGGAAAATAAATGGATTATAAGGGGTAATTTAAGATAGAAGAATTTCTTTAACTATTTCTCTTATCTTGAAGGTCCTCTAATAAAAATGGTTTACCTCCACTAAAATGATTGATAATGGTAAGGCAGCCTGCTGAGGAGACATCCACAATAAGATTTCTCTCAAGTACTAGTAAGAATTAGATCTTTTGGGAAGAACCTGATCTGAAGAGGTTAAATGAAATATATTTCAAAGTAAGGAGGAAATAAAAGGATGGTTCTCTGAAAAATAATTGCCACTGTAAGGTAGAACAAGCAAAAAGCATTTTAGTGCATATTATTTAATAAATGGCTAAAAACTTTTGGTTTTAAAATTATGATCATTTTCGCTATAATGTTGTTCTGAAATACATGTAAGCTATATTCCATCATTGGACTAAATGTGATAAAAATTTATCCTCATAATGATATCGCAAGAGAAAATAAACCACACACGAAAAAGAAAAACCTCAAGCAAAAATTTTTTTCAACCACCAGGTGGCAAAAGTTATGTCATTGATAATGACAGATTCTGGTTATTCCATTGAGATTGATAAATGCCTAATGAAAAACTTCATCTTTCTTTTTCTTAAAACCTTCAGCTTACAAAGATATTCAATTTAAATAGTCCAATATGTGCTTAATAATATCAATTTCATTAAATTGGAACAGGAGATTCCTCAATTGATAAATGGTCAAAGGATATGAACAGTTTTCAAAATGAAGAAATTAAAGTTATACATAACATATGAAAAAATGTTCCAAATCATTATTGATTAGAAAAAAGGGAAAATGATCAGTGTTGGAGAGGTTGTGGGAGCATTGGGGCATTGATACATTGCTGGTGATGTGAATAAATCCAGCCTTTCTGGAGAGAAATATAGAACTATGCCCAAAGAGCAATAAAACTCTTCATACACTAACCCAGCAATTCCAATTCTAGGTCTATATCCAGGAGAAATTATAAAAAAAGGGAAAAGTCCTACATGTTCCAAAACTTTCATAGCAGCTCTTTTAGTAGTGGCAAAGAATTGGAAACTAAGGTGATGCCCATCAATTGGGGAATGGCTAAACAAGTTATGGTACATGAATACTATGGAATATTATTGTTCTATAAGAAACCATAAATGCTCAGACTCTAGAGAAGCATGGAATGACTTACAGGATCTGATGTTCAGCAAAGGGAGTAGAACCAAAAGAACAATGCACACATCAACAAAAACATTGTGAGATGATCAACCTTGATGGAAGTAAATCCTCTTAACAGTTCAGAGAGCTAGGAAAACTGTTTTAGACTAGTTATGGACAATGTTATCCCCATCCAGAGGAAGAAAAACCAAAACACACATACACACACACACACACACACACACACACACACACACACAAAACACCGAATCCTTCAGAATCTGATGAACATTTTTAAAAAAATCATTCTCTCTCTCTCTCTCTCTCTCTCTCTCTCTCTCTCTCTCTCTCTCTCTCTCTCTCTCTCTCTCTCTCTCGTTTTTGCAAGGCAATGGGGTTGTGACTTGCCCAAGTTCACACAGCTAGGTAATTATTAAGTGTCTGAGGCTGGATTTAAACTCAGGTCCTCCTGACTCCAGGGCCAGTGTTCTATCCACTGCACCACCCAGCTGCCCCTATCTCTTTCCTCTTAATCCTAATTCTTCACCCCCAAACTAACTAATCTGTAAACATGTTTATCAAAAATTTGTATGTACAATATGAACTTTCCTGTTTGTTGCTGAGGGGAGGCATTGGGAAGGCAAGATGGAAGGAAATTTTGTGACTTTATAATATGCTTTTGCATATGCATGAAAACAAATAAATAAATAAATAAACATTTTGAATAGGATGGTCTGTCTATGTCATCAGTACGAAGGGATCATTTTGAAAGTGCAAAATAATCTGCATTCAGTGGGGACATTAAACATTGGCCAGGTCATCTGTTCTTCTTGTCTAAAAATGATCTAGAGTAGTCTAAACTAGTTTCAGTCATTTAAATTCCCAATAACCCTTCCAAAAGCCATAGCTGAGATTTTTTTTTTGACTCAAGGAAAGTACTATAAAACACTACCAGGAAAAGTGGCACAAAGTGACCTCTTTTGGAAAAGGTCATTGAGAATGGCATGTTTTTCAAAGAATTGACAGTCTCAACAGTGTGGGTACTCCTAATGAACAGACTTGAATCCCTCCATTTATATCCATGCTGATTCTCAAGTCTGTTTTTTTTTTTCTGTAAATCCCCCAGAGGAGTTCCACTCAACTAACAGTTATTGTTTACTCATTTCAGCCATGTACACTCTTGTACCTCATCTGGGGTTTTTTAAGTAAAGATAATGGTGTTACATTTTTTTAAGTAAAAAAAAAAATAGTGTAGTTTGCCATTTCCTTCTCCAGCTCATTTTACAGGGGAGAAAACTGACAAACAGGGTTAACTGATTTGCTCAAGATCACAGTTAGTATGTGTCTGAGGACAGATTTGAATTCAGTAAGATTCATCTTCCTAACTCCAAACCCAGTAGTATATCTACTCTGCCACCTCACAGTCTTCTCTACCTTACTAACTGGGGAATTTAACAGAGCACATGAATTCTCTATCAGAGACAATGAGGTGACAGATAGAGTGGAGTTTGCTCCAGAATCAGAAAACCTGAGTTCAAATGTAACCTCAAATACTTCCATGTAATGTAAACCTGGACAAAATCACTTAATCTTTGTCTCAGTTTCCTCAACTGTAAAATAGAATGTACATTGAAGGGATGTTATTAAGAGTATCAAATTCAATTGTATTTGTAAATTACTAAAGTACAAAAGGAACATTTGACAAATGTTTGTTTCCTTCCTTCCATTGATTATCCTCCCATCTCCCTCCATGTCTATCTGGCCTATTTTCCCAATCATGCAACTCACTGATGATAACTTTTATACAGCTACTTCTATAAAATTATTAGTCATACACATGGATCACAGTGCCAATTTCTTATTGATAAAAGTAGAAAAACAAGCATTATTAGGTACTCATTATGTGCCAGTCACTACCTTATGAGCATCACAAATATTTCACACATAACAATCAGGGATTATCAACTTCAGGTCTAAGGATAGATTTCAAGGACTCTGAGAACTTGGATGGGGAAAAGTTACAACTGTTCTAACAATATTTTCACTTTTGGAGAATGCCAATGGAATTATCAACTTTCTGTTAGTTATCTGATGACATTACTATCTGACAAGCACAAGTTTTCCCAGCGATATATTATTTTAATAGCTTTCTTGGGATCTTTTTTTTCCCTAGCTCCTCATTTATACTCTCATGCATACTTTTTATGCCTACATTGTCACTCTCTATTACCCTCTGGGTGAGTGGCAAATTCAATTCATCAAAGATCATGGTATTCTATTATAATACCAAGAAGGATTTTGATGTTAATAAAGATAATTATCTAAGGAAATATATGAGCTTAATAAAAGATGATGACAATCCACCAAAGACAATTTCCCCTGCATTACTCCTCTTGCTCATTTGTGAACCCAATATATAGATACCAAAAATATGTTTCATATGAGCAATTGAAAGTTCTAATTTCTAAGGATCCAGGTTCTAGAAATTGCACCTTTTCTCTGTTCCTCCAAATACTAAGAGACAATGTCATATAATGGAAAAAGAATGGGATTAGGCATCAAGAGGTTAATATAAATATTGGTTTTTTTCCCCACTGATCAACTTTGTGTCCTTGGGCAAGTTACTTCAGTTTTGTAGTCTTCATGTTTCTCATCTGCAAAATTAGATGATTAGAGTCATTCATTCTAAAGAAATTAAGAATCTAGACATATATATTATTATTCACAATAAGAAAAGATTTCAATTCAAACCAATGCTCCTAAAAGGATCATAGGTACACATATCCCATCGAATCATTTAGAAGCCATTATTCTCACCTCTGAATAACACTCAGCTGTCTTAAATTCTGCATTATGGAACTGACTCACTTTCAAAATACCTTTAAAAATTCTAGATTCTCTTTTTGAATGATTTATGTGAAGGTCAAAGGGGAAAAAATCCTTCCCAATCAGTACGTCAGACACCTGGCTCCAGTTACTAAGTATACTATTTGTCCTTCACAGTGTGTGATTGCCTGAAGGAAAGGCATTTCAGATTTGTTCCAGACCCTCTCCTATCTTTTCTTTATCTTTCACGCTGTGAAGCTTTTTAATAAAGGTGTCTTTTGAGATAGAAGAATTTGAACCTAAACAATGTTCATGAAAAAAGAATTGTTTGACTTCTTGTACTGACCTCTTTCCTTAAGCCTGCCAAATATTCCTTGCAAAATAAGTTCATTTTCATAGAATGAATTTCTGTACACTTCAACCTCCTTGGCACTGTACTTTCTTGTCCTTTCATAATAGTACTATCTTCAAATTAAGAAACAGTAAAATGTTTTCTGAAGCTGTATACTTTTGTAGCAAGTCTTCTCTCCTTCTTTCACTCATATCTTCTAGTCAGACCAGTTAAAGAAACTGTTTGAGATGCTAGTGGTAACTATATGGGATTGAGATATTTATAATGCTTTTGGATCAAGCCCTAATTCAAACATACTCTTCTTTCTAGAGCTATCAGTGATAAATATCCAGCTCTATTTAATCTATTAATTTCAATTAGCTTTTACAAAGTACTACTTAATGCAAAAAACAATGCATGAACAGTGCCCAGGAGTGCGTGCTCCCCTTTACCATCTGAGTCTCTGGAGAAAGTGGGATCAAACAGTTTTGTCATCATCATCATCATCATCATCATCATCATCATCATCATCATCATTGTCATCATTATAATAATAAATAACTCTTACTATGCCCCTAACTTGTGTCAGGGTCTGTTCTAACCTCTAAAGATAAGGAAAAAAAAGTTCAGACCTCAAGGAGTTCACCCTATAATGTGAGAGAGACAGCATAAAAACAAAAACAGCTAGTAGATGGAAGGAATGGGAATGGAAATTATTTAAAATGAAGGCAAGTTTGTTGCCTTTGGAACAAGAATTCCAGAGATTGCCTTTCCAGAGATTTCCAGAAATTATGCAAAGGCTGGGTGAAATTGGGTTGAAATTCTGAGGCGGCAAGGTTGAAGGGAATGGAAGTGGGAATCAGGTGGTAGGGGATGGGAAACAGGATTTGAATGATGCCCTAAAGTTATTATATTATTTTATTGTCATAACAACCGTAGAAGATAGGTGCTACTATTTCCTCCCATTTTACAGATGAAGAGATTGAGGTAAACAGAAGTTAAGTGACTTGTCTAGAATCACACAGAAAGTGTTTTAAGCCAAATTTGAACTCAGATAAACCTGACTGTAGGTACTGTGCCATTAGCTATGTATTTTCTCTACTAAGTTTATTTCCAACTATATCATGACTGATGAATAGTTGAATCAACATCTTTCTAATTGTTGAGCTGTTTCATGAAAGTTGTTCATCCCAGAATAGATCACAGAATGGATCTTAATTCCTGGATTTCTGATGTCTTATTCTCCTCACCTAATTAAGTCATAGTCATCTCTAATTTGCTTTACTTAAAAACAGGTCAGAACTAACACAAAAGTTACAGAACCACTCATAATCCTCATTATGACAAGTTAAGTGAAATGATAAAGATCTGAGGTCTCTGAGCCCTCTAAGAACATATACTATTTCTTTCCTCTTCACTATCATAAACTCAAGCAAGAATGAGAACAAACTTGATTTGGCTGATGAGTTCCTTTTGAATTTAGTCAATCAAAAACTATCTTCTCATCATGTGGTTAATGGAATGCAATTGAATAGCAAAGCATTAAGTCAAACCCTTCCAGAAGCAGGCTCTCCTACTTCTTACACTTGGGGATCACTTCACGTAGCATGTTAAATGTGTTCCTTGCTACATTTACTGAACTTAAGAAATGCCATAGTTTGAATAGTAATAAAATATGTTCTTATTCCATAATCATTCAAAGGACTATTTCACAAATTGTGTGTCCACCAAGAAATCCATTGTTCTATTGAACTATTCCTGATAGTCAGCATTTAAAATAAGTCAGGACAGTAAAAACTAAAAGATTTTACATATTTATAAAAGAAAGCAGTAATACAAAAATGCTGTGATTATAACATTTGAGAAAGACCTTCAAGGATCCCAATCAACACAACAACAAAGAATTTACTGTCTTACAAGATAGCCAGTTTCATTGCTAGAGAGGTCTAGTAATTAAATAATTCTTTGGTAATATTTCTTCTTTTGATGTCAATGCAGAAAAAATTCATCCCTTTTACATGGAAACCTTTAAAAGATTTTAAGCTTATATTTAATTTCTTCCTCTATAATTTCTTCATAGAATCCAGCAGTTCTTTCAGATACCATTCATCTAGTACAGGGTGAACTATCTTTGTTGATGTTCTTGTTACTTCCCCATTTTAATTCCCTAAAGTCCTTCCTAAAATATACTACACAGAAGTGAATAAAATATACATTTTTGTTCATTAAAGAGTACAACAAGACTATTACTTCCTTTGATGGAAGCATTAGTCTTAGGATCATAGGATCTATAACTAGAAGGGGAGTTAGAATTTAATTCACAAATTTATGAAACCTATAAACTAGCACCAGTGGGTATAGTCCTTTCCACAATATTTAAGCCTACAAATAGCCATTCAGCATTCATTTAAAGACCTTTAAAGTACGGGAAGACATTACCTAAAAAGGCAGCCCATTTCTACTTTTGATCATTAGTAGAAACTTTCCTTAAATCAAACCTAACTCTGTCTCTGTGCTACTTCTACTCACTTCTCTTTTCAGGTCAAGTCTGATAATTTCTATATGACAGTCATTTACATGCTTGAAGACAAGTACAATGGTGTTTTCTCCTCCTCCAAACGAATAAAAAGAAAAAGGATTTAATTATTTTCAATTAATCTTTCTATGACCTAAATCTGCTCTTCTAAGTCCTTCCCCAAATGAGCTTTCCTGTGCTCAAAAAAGTACTCCAGGTAGAACTTTACTAGGACAGAATATAGTTAAACATCTCTGATCATTGACACCATGCCTCTCATAAGGTCAGGTTTCCTCTGCCATGTCTTTGGCACTATCAATTAATATGGAATGTTCACCCCATTAAAACTGTCCAGATGCTTTTTTTCAGGAAAAAATGCTATCTAACCACACCTTCCCCATATTAGATTTATGAAATTGATTTTGGAAACTCAACTTTAGAAACATGTGTACCATATACCTATACAAACATACACATATGCATACACATTTCTATGTTTGGATTACAAATCAACACCACAAATACATGTGCATACACAAACAATACATATGTGTTTGTGAAGGTGAGACATGAATATATATGTTGTGTGAGTGTATATCTATATGTGTGTATGAATATTATATGGGGGACTATATATATAGATAGCAGGGTAAAGAGAATATACATGTGTGTGAGGTGTATAGTCTATGTGCATACACATACACGCAGATATATATTATATATATATATATACATAAAATGTTCATATATAATGTGTCCACATATATATATATATATGTTCATTTGAATGCTAGGTGAATGTATATATTTGTCTATATGTATGTATGGTGAATGTCTATAGAGATACATAAATAACATGTGTGTATATCCACACTTTAGATAAATTGCATTGTGAGATATATATATATATATTTGAGCATCTTCACATTATTATGCACACATATATTCTATCTATACATACACATACATACACCATGCACACATACATATATATGTATATATATATATATATATATATATATATATATATATATATATATATATATACCCTCATTAAAATTCATTGTCTTCAGTTCATCATTTTAAACTGTTGGGATTCCTTTGACTCTACATTAATTTTCAACACTTGTTAAGTGATGTTGTATTCATATAATTTGTAAATGTGATAATCATACTATCCCTGACTCCAATCCAAGTCAATAACAATGTTAGATTTTATAGCAACAAGTTGAACTGTATGACCCTCTGACAAACCCAATGACTCTTTGCATCTATTATTTCAAAGATTTCTCAAACCAACTACATATACCTTCACCTTACACTTACTGGTTCATTTCATACATGAATTTAGGATTTGTCCTTGGTCCTCAGGTTTTTGTTCTTTTAATATTTCTAAACTTAATAAAAGAAAAAAGCGTTCTTGGAGTCAAGAGATTTAGGTTGGAATCCTATCTCAGTCACCTTTTATCTGTCAGCAGTTTCGCTGTGTCTCTTTGTCTCTGTCTCTGTCTGTCTCTGTCTCTGTCTGTCTCTTCTCTCTCTCTCTCTCTCTCTCTCTCTCTCTCTCTCTCTCTCTCTCTCTGTATATCAAGTCAGTTTTCAAACCCAAATTGTGCTCTAAGCACCTATTTTCTTAGTTCTAGACTATCTGGTTTTTGAAGGTTCCTGAAAATAATCTTTTTCTAGCACTGTAATTCTAGAAACATAAATTCAGAGGTGAAAGAGACTTAAGAGATCATTTTATAGATGAGAGAAATGAAGCTTAGAAAGAAAACTGCCTTCTATATAACCATAGAACTTATTAAAAGTGCATGTTAGAGTAGAAATAGAGATTGGGTCTTCAAACCAGCTTCATGGCCATCAGAACAAATTTTTTCATTTGCCCATTTATCCAGGGAAAGTCTTCATGCAGGCACGCACACATATAAAGATACATTTACATATATAATACACACATGTACACCCACATATATAAACTTTTGTGTTTGTTTTGCCAAGTCATGCCTGCCCCTTTGTGACTCCACTTGGCATTTTCTTGGCCGAGAAATTGGAGTGGTTTGCCTTTGCCTTCTCTGCGCCATTGAGAAACTGGAAGCAGAATTAAGTGACTTCCCTGACAGCTAGTAAGTATTAGACAAGATGTGAACTCAGGTCTTCCTGACTCCAGGCTCTACATTATATCCACTGCTGTATGGCACTAGCTGCCATATGTGTGTGTGTGTGTGTGTGCATGCATAATTGATGGATGTATACACACACACACACACACACACACATATGTCCCTTTATATGATGTCTCCTCAGGAATAATATAAGCTCCTTGGGGCAGCTAGGTGGTACAGTCGATAGAACACTGACCTTGGATTCAGGAGGACTACAGTTTGAATCCAGCCTCACACACTTACCACTTACTAATTCTGTGAACTTGGGCAAGTCACTTAACCCTGATTGCCTGGCATCCAGGGCCATCTCCAGTCATCTTGATTCATATCTGACCACTGGACCCAGATGGGTCTGGAGGAGAAAGTGAGGCTGGTGACTTAGCACAGCGCCTCCTCACTCAAATCCAATTCATGTGTTTGTCATGACATCATCCCCCTGATGTCATGGTCTTCTTTGAAAATGAAGGACAAACATTATAAGCTCCTTGAGGGAAGGAACTATTTTTCCTTTCTTTGTATATCCAGTGGTTGGCATGATGCCTATGACATGGTAAGTGTTTAATAAATGCTTGGTGATTGATGGGCTGATTGAATCAATTAACAATTTCAGCTTACAAATTTACATGAGGATATTCATAAAAAGTCAGATGCTAGCAGGTGGTTTCACACATGAATATCAATTTGTACTCTCATGATATATTAAAATTAAACATACATTTTAGGCTCCATAGGAATCTATCAGGTAGCAATCTTCTTAATACAAACTAAATCAAATTTTGGAATAGAGTATTGTATATTATATGAATCAAATTGTATAAAGTATTCAGGAGTTTACATTTTATATAAGAGAAGAAAGTCATCCTATAAAGAATAGATTGTGAAGACTCCCCCCCCTCCATCCCAGAAAGACACATAGCATCCCATATCAGATGGAGAGCACTAATTTATAGGTAAGAATTATTAACAAAAATAGTCCATGCCATCTTGTGCTTAGTGAATTAAACATTTTGTTTTAAAATGTCTTCTGTTTTGCATCAGGTAGCATGATGGGTAAGTCAAGGGAAATAGACAGGTTTTTATTGGCATAAGGAAATCCAGGTTAATCAAATTCCTCTATCAGTACAGTTCAGCACTTTCTCAACAATTTATAATCTTAGAGAAATACCTAAAATACTGAGAGGCCAAGGGGTTTATCCAGGCTCTTACTGTGAAAATTTATTAAAGACCAGAATTGAATGTGGGTCATACAACATTAAATTTGACTCTCCACTATGCCACATTGTTTCTTATGGCATTTAAAAGTCAATAAAAAGTAAATTCTAGGGGCAGCTAGGTGGCGCAGTGGATAGAGAACCAGCCTTGGAGTCAGGAGTACCTGGGTTCAAATCCAACCTCAGACACTGAATAATTACCTAGCTGTGTGGCCTTGGGCAAGCCACTTAACCCCATTGCCTTGAAAAAAAAACTAAAAAAAAAAGTAAATTCTATAATTACTGCTACCAATAACTCTGCATAATGAAATTAATGGGTCTTCAAAAGCAAGACCCTTTCAGGTCAGTGAGATCCAGAGGATAAAAATAAAGGGTTTAATATATTATGATCTTCACTTTAAAAGTAGACAAGACAAACTAGATTATACTAAAAAAAACTTCAAGAGGTCAGAAGCAGACTAGAAAAATGAAGTCTTACTCTATAGACTCTATCCCTGAGTCAAGACTTCTAGAAACAAAGCAATTTTGAATGTTACAAGCACATGCTCATACTGCTGATAACACAGTTTATTTGTTTTGTTTTAAGGGAAACTTCTTTAAATAAGAGGGAATGCAAATTTAAATCTAAATTTATTATCTTAAATTACATGATGCTCAAGACTTTTGTATCTTGACTTTTGCTCAAGGCTTTTTGCAAAGTTTTCTGTAACTGATAGTTCAGTTAGATAAAACATAATCTTATTGTAGTCAGATTCTCAGAACTTAAAAAAGAGCATAATTTAATAGATTCAAATTCAATATATAAATCTATTTTAGTTTAACATGTACGTATAAATTTACATGCATATATAGAAATACATGTGTGTATGAGACACCTTCCAGAGCTTGTCATATGTTATGAATACCAATGCAATATTAAAACTATCCATGTTAATCCCATCTCTTATCACATGACTCTCCCTCCTCATTTTCATAAAATATATTTACTGAATAATATTAATAATATCCCTTATACAACTGTGGGAAACAAAAATTAAAATTACCTCTAATTTCAATCATATTCATTTTATGGGCTTTTTATTTTTATACTTGTTATATCTGCCTGAACTTGTCTTGCTTAGGAATACATTTTTCCCTCCTGAGTTAGTTTAAAGGTGAGGTTGAAAAGAAAATATTTTATAATTCATACCATTGACCCCTGGGACATATTTTGTTGTTTATAAATCCCATAGACTTAACTTGATGTCACACCCCCCCCCAATAGACATGTTGCATGTCCTTATGCAATTAGGAGAAGCTTGATTTCCTCTAAGGAGACTGCAAACCTAGTAGCATTGGTCCTAGACAAGAATTGAAAAAAATCAATGAACATTCCTTAATTGTCAAAGAGGGCTATGTTTGGTCACACTAACTTACTTTTCCTAGTATAGACAGCCGAATTGTTCCAAAACTACAAGAACAACTTCGCTCCTTCCTTGTTAGTCAGTTTAGAAGGTTACCCCCCCCCTTATCACTGGGGTCCCTGGCTTTGCTGAGGTTGCCAGTGTGCCCCATTTTGATATTAGTTATTTATGTCACTGTTAATAAACTGTCTTTGCTCAGTTGTATCTCAGTCTGTTATATTTCCTCACCACACAACTTTTGAACCCTAAGCCATTATTGGGAATATAATCTAGTCTATTTGTACCCATCATGAGTTTATGCCATTTATATGGCATTTTCAGTTTTGTGGTAAAAGGAGAGGACTTAAAAACAGGACACTTTGGAAAATGATATGTTAAATTTATTATATTCTTAAAAAGAAAAAACATTATGCATATTAAAAGTTTCTCTATACTAATGATAATATATAAGTGTTTGTATTAGTAGTTTAGTTAAAATATGATCCTTTTTTAATTACAAAAATGAAGATAGGTCTTTGCATCAGAGCACAGCTTGAGATCAATAAAAATAATAAACAATTTATCAAATACATTATTATCTTACTTCTAGATAGTGCTGAACCCAATTAATTGCACATCTACAGTGTCTCCCAGATTACATAATAGATAGTTGGGTAAATTGAGATTATATTCAGATAGATTAGAGATATGGGTATAGACAAATATGCTGACATCCTAATTTAATGAGCTAATCATTAATCTGTGAGTCAGAACCAAGGTGGTAGACAGTTTTAATTCATATGTTTTCTGTTTGTTTTTTTCCTGTGTAGAATTCTTGGTCAATTCCTTTTGAAAAATCACCCCTCTCAATGACAAAACCTTGCAATGTTCTTCAACTTCAAGAGATCAATACAATATAATCTACAGTTGAGATCATCTGGACAATGACACCATCTTTAGGGAAGCCATCTTCCATTTGGACAATAAGACATTCTCCAATACACTGAAAAAAATTCTCATTATTTTTACACCACTTTATATCAGGTGAGACTATGAGGCTCAGCCTATGAATCATGAAGCATAAGCTCCAAGAATCAACATTGAGAGGGACACCTGATAGATAGCTGCATGGTAAGTTTAAATAGACTCTCATGTTGTGAATGACCTATTGTGATACAAAATATTAACAAAGATTGATGAGTACAAAAGTTGGAAGACAAATGAAGCAACAAGAGGAAAAGATATAAATCCTAACTATTGTACCAGTAATGTTAAGAGGTTCAGAGGCAACCCTCCTGAATGTGATATCACAAAGTTAACCTGGAATCACCTGATAGAAACTCAGGAGCCAGCTGTTAAATTTTCAATGTGAGCCTTTAGAAATTAGAAAATACTCCAAATAAGGGCTTGATTTATTGTTTTGTTGATTGTGTAGATTTAAGAAAATGATGTAGAAAATGTTAATCATGATTTTGTTGGGAAGTAAGAAAAATATTTTTAGTTTTATATTCACATAGAATGAGAAAAGTTCATAGATTAAGTGGAATATTGAAATCTTAACATAGATTATCTTGCTGAATTCTAGCAATGATAATATTGTTAATAGTAAATATTTAAATATATGACTTAATTTATACTACACACTTTGCTATATTCTTTATAATTATAGCCTCATTGGAACCTCACAAAAACTTTGGGAAGTAGGTGCTTTTGTTATACCCAAATTTACAGATGAGGAAACTGAGGCAAACAGCAGTTAAGTGACTTGCTCATGGGAAAATAGCTAGTAAGAATCTGAGACTGAATTTGAACTTAGGTCTTCCTGACTCCATTACCATCGTATTATACACCATCTAACTCCCCTTAATAACCCTATCAGACAATAATATCTCTATTTCACATGTAAAAAAAAATTTGAAAAGCAGAAAAGTTAAAGGAATTATTCAGCCAGATAATCAGGTTAAAAACTCAAACCAGAATTCAAACCTCAATCAGAATTCTTTTACTACATTGTACTCTCTTAAACATAGACAGTAAGGGGCTTTGAATATAGTCTTATTTTCTGCCATTAAGGTGAAAAACACATGACAATAAATATTTTGTTGTTCAATCACTTTTCAGTCATGTCCCTTACTCTTCGTGAACCTATTTGGAGTTCTCTAGGCAGAGTCCTTTGCTATTTCCTTCTCCAGCTCTTTTTACATTGAGGAAATTGAGGCAAACAACATAAAGTGATTTGTCCAGGCTCAAATATGTAGTAAGTCTCTGAAGTCAAATTTGAACTCAGGAAGACAAGTCTTCCTAACTACAGGTCCCACATTCTAACCACTATTCCACTTAGTTGCCCTCTTAATGAAAATTAAACTAGATAAACCAGAATCTGTAAATAATGAAAAATAATAGTTACTCATTGGAAACCTTTAATTTTAACTCAGAATAAAATTAAATAACTGTTTTGGTGAGTGACTCATTCCCTAAGCACATCTTCTGCTTTTCTGTGAATTGTATGCACTTCAGAATCCTAGATTAAATAAATGTTTCATGGCATTTGCAATCAAAGGTGAGGACCAGGGATTAGTTGATAGATGCTGATAGATGGGAATTAGCAAGGATTGAAGCCATTGATAGATGCTATTTTTAAATTAGTCTCTTCAGAGAGAGCACAAACAACTGCATATCGTGGCAATTTTTTGTCAGACATTTATGATTCATATGACTGCTCTCCATTTGTTTATTGAAAAAAGTAGACTTTTGCTTTCTATCTTTCAGATCTCATTGTAAAATGTCTTAAAAGTAAGGTGCTATGGAACAAATGGTTATATTTTTAGAACTTAAGAGTTATGTTTCAATGTCATTTTAAACCCTGCTTCAAAAACCACAAAGCTGAAAGGGGAGGAGGGAGGGAGGACTCGTATAGAGCTCCTTGGAAGAATCTGGACGAGTCAAGCATTATTATAATATGCCATACTCATTATTATTAGCAGGAACAGTGGCTGCTAGACTCATAAGTAATATACTAATTAGTAGGGCTCAAAATTATGTTAGCTTACTACTTGCAACTGACTCATTTAACTCAGAAATCAGACCACAGGGATCTAAATAGAGAGTTGGCAAACACTCTTCTACCCCACCTCCATCTCATGTTTTTTAGCCAAATTTGGCAATCCACCAATTTTTTCAGCAATTATTGGAGTCTTTTTAAAAGAAATAATTCTAATATTTGGCAGCGTCTTTCATGTTCTGGTTAATCAAATAACCAGATAGAAAAGGGGGACTATTGGAAAGAACATTCAATTAGAAATAATTCTACTTCTGTCTCTATCATCAATCTCAATCCCTCTGCTTCTCAGTTTATTAATATTTAAAATAAGGTGGATCAGTTTATCTCCAAAGTCTCTTAAAAATCTACTCTTCTATATCTCAATGATAAATTCTGATTGAACAATGTTTACAAAGTAACACATAGAAGTCATAATATTTTGATGAATCAATTAAGTCATCAATATGATTTCAACTCATCTATGTAATTTCATCCTTTGTGATTCTTGCCATCTAGTTAATATGAAAGAAGCCTTCCTCCAGATAATTTTGAATTCCACAATTGCCAAGGGAGTACTTGATCTGTCCACCCATTATCCATTGTTCTCACTTTCTCCTTTCCAAATTATATATGAATTATCCTTTAATCTTTCTTCTTGAGCATGTCTTCATTGGTAGTAAGCTACAGACAACGTATGCCTGCCATCTGTCTTTATTGCTTTTTAGGTTATTTGAAATTTAATTCTTTGGAAATTGTGATTTGAAGCAACATAGCATGAAAAAAATTGGTATTAAAAATGTTTGTTTTTGTCAGAGATCAAAGAGTCAAATAATTTCCTATAAACAATTTAGTTCATTCTCATCTTACTATCCAATGTTTAGGGTCAACTTTAATAGGTGTCCAAGATATATGTATTTATGGATAAACTCAGTGGACTATTCATTTGACTGCATCTCCTAATCCAGAGAAGAGGATTTTTTCACTTAATTTGTTTGTTAATGTGTTGATTTGTTTCTCAAAAAGAGTTGTTAGGTTACTCTTTTTTATGACCTTAGATCTCATTCATCAGATGCTGTAGCATTCTGGGAGGAGGAGGCAGAGGGGAATCTCTAGAGGCAATCAAATTTCAGTTCAAAAAGTGCAGTCAAGTGATGCAAAATGAAATATGTAAGAGAAAGAACAGGGGCCAGAATGAATGAAAGAAAAAGTAAATTATATTTTATCTGTATGGAGATTGAATATCCTAAGTTGAATCAGTAATGCATCCTGCTGGAAATAATACACTCTACTAGACAAGCAACAGCTGGATAAATATATTAAATATATTGCTTCCATCAGATATCACTATACAGCAAGTCTTTTTCAAGGCTTTACAGTCAAGACACACACACACACACACACACACACACACAGAGAAGAGGGAGATTTGGCACATAGTCTGAAACAAATTTAGATAGGTAGATTCTAATTATATCTACCTAGCTTTTAGTAAAGTATTTGATAAAATGTCTAAAATGTCCCATACTAATATTCTGGTCAAGATGAAGAGATATAGGTCAGTCGTTGTTACACCTAGGTAATGACTAGAGAATTCCTAGGTATGAGTTGGACAAGATAATTTTTACATTATTTTCAACTGTGAGATTTTGGCAAATAAGTCAATGATTTGTGTTTTTTTAGGTTTTTTTGCAAGGCAAATGGAGTTAAGTGGCTTGCCCAAGGCCACACAGCTAGGTAATTATTAAGTGTCTGAGACTGGATTTGAACCCAGGTATTCCTGACTCCAAGGCCGGTGCGTTATCCACTACGCCACCTAGCCACCCCTAATGATTTGTTTTTAAGATCAAAATTAAAATAAATTTAAATTGCTGTTTTTAAGATCAATAAAGGTCCATGATTCTTCTCATCCCCTTCATATATCTGGAAAGCAGATCCATCAACTACCTTAAAATGAAGAACCTTCCAACATGAACCATTTCTATACTCACCCATTCAACAAATGTTTATAATAGGTATTAGGTGATGCTATGTAGACAAAGTGCTGAATATCTGAATTCAGATCCAGGCTTAAACATGGCAGTGTGATCCTGGGCAAGTCATTTAGTCACTGCCTGCCCAAATTTATTGGTTTCATGGCACCTTAGTCTCAGTGTCATTGTGAGGATAATAAGATATATAAAGGCTCCACATACTTTAGTGTTACATAAATGCAGGCTATTGTTACCATCACTACTTTCTCTAGCAACATTTCTACTTCTATATGAAGTGCATTCAAATAAAAATGTGCTATTTTCACTATCATCAATAAAGGAGTTTAATTATAGAAATAAATACATAATTATACTCATTTTCCATTTTTGTCTTCCTTCCAATTTCATCTTTAAATGCACTTAGGATAATCTGCCTTAATTGTGTCTCTTACCAAACATTTTATAAACCTAATTTTCCCTCCGTTTTTCTTCGTCGTTTTATGAAACAGTACAACTTATTGTCTTCCTTAAGCTTTTTTTATTTTTAATGATTTTTTGTTGCCTTTTGTTTTTATACCACAAGAAATTTTCTTTTCCTTACCACTACTAGCCACCATGAATACATAAATGGAAGAAGTTAACGCACAATAGTAAAGATACATTCTCTTTTTAATTTGTTTCTTGCCATAATCAGTAAGTTCTTCACATACTTGTAATAAAATACTTCATACTTCGAGAAACTGATCCTCAGAAAGCATTCCTAATATTGTTCAAAGATTATAAACAAGATCTTTTTCAGTGTTGTAGAATTTCCATACTTTTCTTTAAAAATGCAGAATGTTATTTTAAAAACGTCAATAAACTCTCTTATAATTTCCAGTTTTCTACATAAGCATGAAAGATCCATCCCTTCTGATTTTGTTCAGTTTGTAAACTAAAGCCTAGGATTAAAATTTAGCACCTGATATTCAAATTTGGTTATAAATAATCCACTATATTCAGAATAGATAATTTAAGGAAAGCCTAAGGTTTTCATTAAGTATTTAAAGTCTTAAGTTTTTGCTTTCTTCATTTTGAGGGAATCATAACTATTTCAAAACTTTAGGTATTTTTAGTTAATATCTCACTTGTCTCACTTTAGGATCTACCCTTGCAGCTCCCTCTCACTCAAATCCAATTCCTGTGCTCGTCATGGCATCACCTTCTTGATGTCATGATCTTCTTCAAGTATGAAGGACAAAATCATCATCATCATCATTATTAGGAATGCTATTGTTTCGTTGATGCTAGTCTGACTGTTGGAAGAGTTTCTTGTTCTATTTTATTCTCATTTCATTTTAGCCTTTGCATTATATTCCCTTATTCTATTCTTGATCAATTCCCCTCACATTGACCTCTTTCATCTTTTTTTAACCTGTTGGGTTTTTTTTGTTGTTGTTTTTTAATCTAGGTATTTTCCTTCTTCATTACACTTGACTTTTGTAGACTGTGGGTTCTCATGACTGTTTTGTCTGGTCTAAATATAGGCTATAATTCATATAATCATAGTGGCAGTCACTGACTGATATATAATTTTAAATGATATCCTAATACCCATTCAGTACACACAAAAAAGGATGAGTAGACACTATTTAAAATTCATCCAGTTTTCTCAGTACTAGGAAAACTATTTCGGATGTCAGTTAACTTGGAGGTTAACCAAGTTGACAGAGACAAGAGTAAGAATAAAATATATGCTTGAGTTTATTTTCCCTTTTATCTTTTGGCTTTTCTTCATGCATTTTCTCAGTAAACAAACCTTGTTAAAAAAAAGTCTTGTAAGAGAGCATATCAAGTCTCTGTCAGTACCCTTTTACTATTTCCTTTTCTCCATTCTTTCTCCACTCCTCTCCTTTTCCTGTCTTCCATCCTTCCCTGACTTTTTTCTTTCCTTCCTCACTCCCTTCCTGCCTCCCTCCTTCCCTCCCTGCCTCCCTCCCTCTCTCCATCCTTCCTTCCTCCCTCCCTTCCTCCCTCCCTCCCTCCCTTCCTCCCTTCTTTCTTTCTTTTTCTACATGTTTCCCCAATCACTGAATTCACAATTCTGGACCCAATACCAGAGAGTAAAGTGTCCTTACTCTTCCAGTGTTGACAATGAACAATTTGACAAGGGCCACAATAATGTAAATAAGTCTGAAGTAAAGGTTTTTCACTTATAAAATCTTTTCCTGAATTGTCACTCAAAAAAATTAGCACTTTATCTTCAAAATTGCAACAACACTTGAGAATAAACAGGTAATCCATCCATTTTATGAAAGTTTAAGCATAGTTAAATGTTAGAGATAGGAGGGACCACACATCACTACCACTAGTGCCAAAATTGCTAAGTAATGGACTAGAAAATGCCTTCATTTCAAATAGGTCAGTGATTGGGCTCCAAACAAAATCTCTGTAAAATAATATTCTTTCTGTTGCAATAATTCATGAGCCTGTACATTCTGTGCAGATTCATCCATTTAGCAGTTGCTATGTGCTGATAACTTTGCATTCCAAGTACACAAACACCCATTTGAAAAATTCAACAGTTGGCAGATATTTTAAAACAGTTCCATAATGACCTTATGCACTAATTTGCTACTTCCTCTCCTGATGAGGTCAGCTAGTGATTTCTAGCTCAATTTGGGCTAATAGAAATGTCAAACATTTTTTCCTACTATGGACTTTTTCATTAAAGGAGAGTAGAGAGGTGGAATAATCAGTAGATGAGCTAATCAAGCACACTCAGACTTCCACTGAGACTAGCTTTTTCTGTGGCACTGTCCCTTAAGCTCTGAAGCAGGATCTAGCAATTTCTGACATAGACTTGCCTTCTTTTCTTCCTTTCTGGGGAAGGAAAAAGAGTTTAAGAGGTGCTCTCAAGGATACAGCTGTCATTGCCTTTTTTAGCTTATACTCTTCCGTAACTTTCTAATGTTCTCTGTGCAAGGTTGGGGGGGGTGGGGAAGGGATATTCTTAACTGAGTTAGGATAACTCTTGATTTGACTCCTAGATTTTTCACTTGTTGATCTATGACTTTGACTTTCTTAGATTCAATTTCCACATCTGTAAAATAGGAATAATATATATATATATATATATATATATATTCATTCTATTTCTCAAAGAGTTAAAGCAGTATGCAAATGTGAGTTATTATTATTTCAAAGCAGTGTGATAAAAAATATCTTTCCAGGGACACACAGACAATAAGAAAATGCACAAGGCAAGGGAAGACACTCAGGAATACCACAACCCTAGAGTTTCACTACTCTACATTAAGAAATCTCTTTTTTCTTCCAAAACATTTAATTTTTCCTAAAGGTTCAGCTTAAACATGGACTCAGAGACCTGGGAATCTCTCTATATTTAAAACAATCTAAAACAGTCTTGAAGTAGGTGGAACTTGATTGTTTTTAGTTTAGATTAATTGTTCTACCACATTCATTATTGTAACATCCATCTTCATAAACCATTGCTTAAGAACCACCAAACCGAAAAATCTGCTATAAACTATTGTTTTTCAGTTATTCAGCTGTATCCAACTCTTCATAATTCCATGGAGCTTAACAGGCCATACCTTCTATTCTACACTTTTTCCAGATCTCTATATAAGTTCACATTCTTTGGTTTCATAATGACACTATCTTATCCATCTCATTCTCTGTGATTCCTTTTTCCTTTAATCTTCAATCTTTCCCAACATCAGGGTCTTTTCTAATTAGTCCTCTCTTCTCATTATATATCCCAAATATTTAAACTTCAGCTTCAGTATTTGATTTTCCAATGAATGGCCTGAATTAATTTCTGTAAATAATGAATAATTTTATATTATTTCTACCCAAGGGACTCTCAAAAATCTCCTCTAGCATTAAAATAAAAAAATTTCAATTCTGTGGCACTGAATTTTCTCATATTACATCTCTCACAACCATATGTTTCTACTGGAAAAACCATGGCTTTGATTTATATGGACCTTTGCCAGCAAGGTAATGTCTCTTTTTACGTACACTATCCAGTTTCCCTTCCAAGTAGCAAGTATCTTTTAATTTCATGGCTGCAGTCATTTTTTGAACCAAAAATATAAAATCTGGCATTGCTATCATTTTTTCTTCTCCTATATGCCAGAATGATGGGAACAGTTGCAAAGATTTTAGTTTTTGGATTTTTTTTTCTGTTTAATTTCAAGTCAGTTTTTACACTCATCCTATTTTACCCTGGTCATGAGGCTTCTTAATTCACTTTCTGACATGAGAGTGCATATCTGAATGTGTTGATATTTCTCTCAGCTACCTTAATTCTGACTCTTGGTTCATTCAGCCTGGAATTTTACATGATGTACTCTGCATATAAGACAGATAAGCAAGGTGACAATATAGAGCCTTGTCATACTTTTCTAATCTTAAACCAATCAATTATCCATGTTTGATTCTAACTGTTGTTTCTTAGCTTATAAACAAGCTTTTCAAGAAACAAATAGGAAGATCTGGTACTACCACTTCATTGAGGACTTGCTACATTTTGGTATGAGCCACACAAAGATGTTTTCTGGACCTATGTTGATTTCTCCATATTCTAGCAAATGTTGACAATTTGATCTCTATCTCCTCTGCCTCTCCAAAAAGCAGCCCATTGTTCTAGTAATTCTTAGTTCACATATTGCTAGAGGCTACCTAGTTTACAGAATCTTAAGTATAACATTTCTGTTACTTAATTGTTTGGTAATTTAAATATTATTTGGCATAGCCCTTCTTTAAAATTATAATGTAAACTGCTTTTCTCTAATCCAGCTGCCAGGGTTGAATTTTCTAAATTTGATGACCCATTGAATGCAACACTAACAGCATCATCTTTTAGGATTTTAAGTGGCTGAGTTGAATTCCACCACCTCCACCAGTCTCATTGTTAGTAATGCTTCCTAAAGACCACTTGACTTCATTTTTGAGGATTATTCGGTTCTAAATCAGTAACCACACCATCATGCTTATCTGTGATATTAAAATATTTTTACATAAACTGTAATCCATTTCTTAATTTGAAAAATATGCAACAAATAATGACAGAATTGATCTCATAGTCTTTTCAGGTTTTGTTGCTGTATCTGGATATAAAAGAATGGAACTGGGCCAGTAGGAAAAAATAAGGACTTTGCTCTGGGGCTTAGTATTGTCTAAACTAAGAAAAAAAAGAGGGAAAAAAAGAGGCTTGTAGTTGGTAAAATGGGAAATTCTAAATACTAGAATTTGATGGTAATTATTGAAAAAATAACAATATAGTCGAATCTTCAGTAATATATTTGAGATGTATGGAATATTCACCTTGAGTCTTAGTGAGTTTAAACATAGGCATTTCAGATACAGAGACTGGATAGTTTAGATTTTAAAATTAATTATAATAAACCTAAGCATATTAAGAGAAACTTTTTTTTTGTTTGATTGTTTGTTTTTGCATTTTAACTAGCTTGGTAACTGGGGCTATCACTAGCCAACTAACAATCCAATAGCATTATTCCTGTGACCTGTTGGACAGTTTCAGGGAAACCAAAGTCTTTGAATTCCAGAACAGCATGGTTGAAACTGTAAGGTCTGAGAGGAAAGGCCAAACTGAAGATTAGTCCATCAAGAGACAAGTTTGAATGTACCAGATTGTTGCATTTCATCACCAAATATTATATGCTGGTACTTTCCTAGCATTGATGGTAAGCCATGGTGCCTAGTGGATACTGGAGGAAGAGAAAGCAAATTCAAAAACCAAGGGACTCTCATAACATCCAAACCACCTGCCAGTTTCTTATTGAATCAGCCAATGGGGGAGAATGGTTCTGGAAAAGGCAAGTGAGAAGGATATCTTTGTACAACATACCCCTCACTATAACGTGCAAGTCACACCATATTTAATTTGGTAGATGTGGTCTTCTTTGAAATTGAAGGACCAGTACTAACTGGGGCAAAGAATCTCCTACTAAAGATAAACATCTGCTGTCCAAGATACTATAGAAAGGAAAAGACAAATGATTATGTGAAAGGAAAAGGGAAAAAATGGCAATCTACTTTTTCTTAGCATTTTCTTAAGATTAAAGCTAGGAGAGATGACTTCTTCTAGTTATAGAAGGACCTCTTCTGATATTTACAAGGATATAGCAGAGATAGTTGCATACCTAAAGATTTCATCTGAAGTCAGAAGTTGGAAGCAAAGGAAAACTCCATAATTCCATATCCAATAGGACTGCCTGGAAACATCCAGTAGAGATAGACTCCATGACCAGTAGATCAGTATCTGATGGAGAGTAGCAGGGACTAGTTGAAGAAGTATAATGACATCACTAAAAGACATCACCAGCACTGTGGTGTTGGAAGCAGGGATTTCTACTTCCTGAATGTTCCCTGTGTGTAGGTTTCTTAACTCATGCTTGATATATGTCCACTTTTCTGACTGATAACATATATTTGTGGGAAGGTATATCCCTCCCTTCATCAGAGGTCTATGCTTTAAATAATTATGATTTCTGGTTAACTATGTAAAGGCAAATGAACAAGATTTAAATGGATTTGGACCCACAGAGAAAAATCGGACCTGGAGTAGTCATCTCTGGTAGAACTGATTTGCAAGTTGGAAGACATCTCCAAAGTTATAACAATCAAATTCTCACTCTTTTTTTTAAAGAAAAAGCATGAATGTATGTAGATGAATTAGTTCCTAACAGACACAGTATAAGGTAAGCTTTATGAACATTAAAGAACAAATAGTTACAAAATATAGGACCTTTAATCTCATCAACTACCACTCTTGGTACATATTGTAAAAAATATTGCAATAAGTGTAAAAAGACAGGGAGCATTTTGATCACTGAAGTTTGAGGTTACTGAATCTAACATTTTTCTGATGTTATATTAAAGATTCATTATTATTTGGGGGAATCTAAGGGTACCTGTACTATCTCTATAGAACACTTTAAAAATTAAATTAAAATTCAAGAGAATTGTAGTATCATCTGGGAACTGTTTAATTTTTCCACCAAAAATGTCCTTGGAACAAGTCACATCCCATAAGGCACAGCATTTTCAACCTTGAAATCTTAGATCATATTCTAAAGCCAGAATCATTACCAATCCAATTTGCCAGGCCATTCGTGAAGGAATGACAAAGGACAAGAGAATTCTGAAAAACTACACAAACATGAAAGGCCAGCAAAGGAAACACTTTTAAGATAAACTAGAGTTGAATCTAGTACAATTTGATGAACATGAAAGGATGAGGAAAGACAGCAACGGAGAATCATGCTAACACACAGTAATCAGAAATGAAATGGTTCAGCACCAATATAAATGCTAGCCTGTCTGTAAGAAAAAAATGGTAGGAGTAGACTAATTTACAAGGAAAGAGCTAGTCATTGATCAAAGTACAGATTACAAATTAAATCAGCGTTGAAAAGATTTAGGACACATTTCTCCTTTTAGTTTTAATACATAGGAATTCAGCCTCACTCCAACAAGTGGATTGTGAATAAAACACTCAATGAGATCAAAAAGAAGAGAAAGAATCATTAGTATAAAAACTGTCAGAGAATATTCCTAAATAATAAATAATAAACATTATTATCAGACTAAATTTATTTAAAGCTGGGGGGGGGGACTAAAAATCTTCTGATCATCAGGAATCTTGGACTGTTTAATCCAACTCCAGACTTCACGGATGAGGAAAATGAAGAAAAGGAAGCTAGGTGATTTATTTGTCCAAGGTTACAAAATTAGTAAATTAAAGAGGTGGCATTTGATCATGGTAACCAGTGTTCTTTAAATTGTACAAAATCATAAGCCCATAGATTTAGATCTAGGAAAGACTTTAGAGATAATCTAGTCTAACCATAACATTTTACAAGTCCCAGAGATGGTAAATGATGATATAAAGATCCCATTGAATCCAGTACTCCTTCCTCTGCACATCTCTAATAGTTTGGAAGTATTTTGATATTCCTTTCCCCATTTTTCATGATAGGGAGAAAAACATAATCCTTGTTCTGTACCTAATAAAAATTACAAAGGCACCTGAGGTCTTTTGGCTGTGTCTTAGGATAAAAACTATAGTGTTATGAAAATGATGCTTTCCTTGGAAACAGAAAGACCTGAGTTAGCAATAATATCCATTAACTGTATAACCCTGGGAAAAGTCACATAGCCCTTACTCTGCCTCACTTTCCTCTCTGACAAACTTGAGGTGCAAATACTTATATTGCCTAGCTTATAGGACAGTAGAAAGTATTTTAGAAATGAATTATTTTTATAATAACATTCTTCCAATACTATAAGGGACAAAATGAGAAATTCAGAAATCATTAAACAGTTAACAAAAGGAGGTTTATTTTTCTGTAACACATCAAATTGCTGAGAAGATGGTGTTCTGAATTGGTAGGAAAAGCTCCACAATTAGAGTTCTCTGCACCAATGAAATCATTGATCTGGTTCATAGGTAGTTTGAAGGGAAATAGTAGACCATAGGCAATTTTTTTTTTCCTGATAATATGATCATTGTACAAATTGCAATTGGAACTGGGTCATATTTAATATGAATTTATTTTGAAAAATGACTCTGCATTTCTGCCTTTATAAGGAGAAATGTTTGTCTCAATATGTTTACTCAGACTAGGATTTCACAAAAGAAAAGTATTTTTAAAAAGTGAGCTTTCATTCTCTATGAAGAGAAAGCTGTATATATTGACTTCACTAAGATGGACCCTATTGTCTTGCCTCATAGTATGAGCTGAGTTTGAAGTGAGGAGATGAGGCAAAAAAGTGTTAACAAAACACAAAGAAGGATACATCCTCCATAGCTTTTCATTAAAGGGAAAGAAGCAGAGAAAATTTCTCTAGATTATATCTTCCTGGGTCTATACAACTCATTCAAAAAATAAAGTTGTTGAGGAAAGGAAATTACAAAGTGTTCTGTTTATATAGATTTGGAGGTAGGGGAGGGACAAGTTTAGGAGAGGAAGTCAAAATCATTGTAATAAGTAGTGAATTATTTCCCAACTAGATTAATATTTAGTTTTAGTAGTGTCTGAGATTAATCAGATGTAAAGCTATAATAACAACAACAAAAACAAATTTATATTGCTTCACTATATTTAACTCCTTAGAGAGTTGGAGAGGCAGTTTTCCTTGTGGTCCCAGAAAAGAGTATTTTCAAATCCGCAAAAATATATATTTTGGGGGCTGCTGGGTGTCGCAGTGGATACAGCACCGGCCCGGGAGTCAGGAGTACCTGAGTTCAAATCCGACCTCAGTCACTTAATAATTACCTAGCTGTGTGGCCTTGGGCAAGCCACTTAACACCATTTGCCTTGAAAAAACAGATATATGTGTGTGTGTGTGTGTGTGTGTGTGTGTGTGTGTATGTGTGTGTGTGTGTATGTGTGTGTGTGTGTAATTCATCATTTAACAGAATGTCTTTGCATAAATTTTTAACCATTCCCATCTCATGAAATATTGATGATTTACTATGTCAACATATCAAGCAAAGCAATTCAGCTTTAAGTTATCCAGGTGTATGCCTGTGTACACACACACGTACACACACACACACACATCTTATAATGTCATTCTTTTCAACATCATGTTGTCTTTTTAGTATATTTATTAACAGTTATATTAAAGTTTAAAATGTTATTTTGAGGCAGAGTGACACAAGAAACCACTATCATCATATGAGAGTGATTCTTCACATACCTCTATCAGTTCCTTCTATATCATTTTTTCAATATACTTTGAGTTTGTTCAAATAAAAAAAAAGGTTGAACCCTCATTTTGGTGCAAATTCATGCATAATGAATTGAAGTTTCCATATCTTTCCCACAATAGATGTATGTTCTAATTATAACAATCACATAATCCTATTCTATCCAGTGTGCCATAGTAGGTGACACAGGCATATAGAGTGCTAAATTAGAAGCAAGGAAATCCTTAATTCAAAATCAACTTTAGACACTAACCAACTCAGCCTTGGTTTCTTCATTTATTAAATAAGGGAGCTGGACTTGATTTTAAATTCTGATTATCCTATAATGTTATGATTTCTATTAAAGTCACCAAGTAGATTAAGTTACAGACTTAAAGAATGCTCTTTCATGGGTTGATTTTCACTTTTTATAAAGGTCTAAGTAAATTCTAAATTGCTCTGTTCTAGTCCAAATTACAGTCAGTTTTCATCAAAGTAGAACAAAAAAATGAGGCACAAAAAGCTGGGCAAATTTGCGTGCAATCTGTTTGCTGCTCCAGGAGTAAAGTAAATATTTGTGGCTAAGTGAAAAAACATACCCTAAAGTCTTAAAACTCAAATATGAGACTGAATAGAGGCTTTTTTTTCCCCTAAGTGCACAAACAGCTGGCTTAGGAACTGAAGTATGTGAGGCTTGGCTAGGCTGTCTTAGTCTTGGAAACTGGGTTTACTTTGAGTAATTGCAAGGAATTTGCAGTGTCAAGATACTATCTTCCATGCAATCTACATAAAATGCAAAATGAATGCTGGATTGATTCAGTAATAATTAATATTTTGCTTTTTTTCCCCTTTTAATTCTGATAGGATCATCACTGGGTGATGGGGATACTTGGTAATAGAGGTCACCCCAGACCTTTGAAAAACAATGGATTTAAGGCAATTTAGTCTGAGAATAAGGGCATGAACTATGGGCCTAGTTTCTTGCTACATGAAGTGACTTGGTAAAAATCTAAACCAAATTTCATGAAAAATTAGGGAAATAACAAAAAATGCACTCTAAAGGGAAATTAACAGTGTACCCCTCTTCAATATAAACACATGATCAATAAAAATTACTAACAAAAAAGCTGGTAAGATTAATTTTATTCATAACATTTTTTCACAGGATACAAAATCATCTTTTTTCTCCTCTGACCTAGGAGTGAATAGGAGAAAATAGAAGGAAAAAAGAAAAGACAACTTCAATTATAAGCAAGTATTACCAAAATTTGGATGTCAGAAGTGATAGGTTGAACAATAGCTATTATAAACAACATTATACTTTTCTAAAACTATGCTTTCACTTTCAATGAAGAAAGTTCCTCCATTAATAAGCAGCAATTATGCTAAAATTGGTTATCTTTCGTATAGCTATGTGGGATAGTGGATAGAGAATCAGCCCTAGAATCAGAAGAATCTGAATTCAAATCGGCCTTCAGACACATCCTGATTACATAAAGAAAAAAAGTTGTCATCTTAGAGAACTGCCAATGGAAATCAAGAAGTTAAGTGAATTTTTTATTCATTTTAAACTAAACATTATTAAAATAACTACAGTAGAATATCAAAAAACTGCAAACTAAAACCAGGTCGAAATTTAACAGAAATGCAATATTGGGTCAAGATCAGAAAAACTACAAAAGTAATATAGTAGCCTAATAAAAACAACAAACATAACCTGATTATCAATAAATTCAGAAAAAAGCTTTTGAGAAAATATATCTACTATTAAAAGCATGAAATAAATAGTAATAAAGGACTTTTTGCCTAATATGGTAAATTGTATCAATTTAAAACAAGTTACCATTATTCATTAGTTAAAGGCCTTTCTAATAATTGTAGATGTCCATTATCGATACCATTATTTGACATAGAGCTAGAATGGTAACAATTGCAATTCAATAATAAAAAGAAATAGAACAAACAGCCAACAACAAAGAAGAGACAAAAAAGTATCATTTTTTTTCAAATGAAATTAGTTCTACAGAATCCAAAAAAAATCAGTTAAAAAGTAAATGAAGTAAAGTAACAAGATATAGTCTTTCTTCTTATTGGTAAAATAAAACATTGAAAAAATAAATAAAAATAGAAATTCCAAAAATAATCTGAGACTATATATGTAATTTTTAAGTAATTCACTTATCCCACAAGGCTCAGAATAAAACCACAAAACAAAATTAAAGACAAACCTAAATAACTGGAAAGAAATGCATTTTGGATGTTACTGTTATCAAAAATTATCTAAATTATCTAAAATTTTCTAAAAGTTAATTTACTTATGCCATAGCAATCAAATTACATAATATTATAAAACTAAAATAGTAAGAATAATAATTCATTTGAAGGGGGAAATAGATAGGGAAGCAATAATAATAGTGGGGAAAAGGTAAGTGGAAGGGATCCTAGTAATCTCAAATTATCCTACAAAGCACCATTCATCACTATTCTTTGGTAATGATTAAAAAGAAAAAAAAATTGAAGAGATAAGAGGTGGAATAGAATAGGTACACAAAACACAGAAATAATCAAACGTGATAGTATAGTCTTCCATAAACCTAAAACTTCATCTACTTAGGGACTCACTAGGCAACCAAAAAAAAAAAAAATTCAAACTGCTGACAAAGCAGTCTTTAAAAACATTGCAAGTTATATGTACATGATTTTATTTTCTTATACCTACGCTGCTGGTAAGATCCAGTGGAGATAATCAATAGAATGTCTACATTGTCCAAAAATGATAAAAGTCCCCAACATCTTTAGGAATTTGAACTGTATAAATTTATGTTTGGTCTTAAGAAACCAGGCATTCGAATACTTGACTATATGGGTACTTTGTGCCCTTTCCTCTTATAGTATTTGTGGAGAAGGTTCTGTCCTGAAGAATTCTTACTTCAAATTATCATATGCACTGGCCTCTAAGCAAAATTTTACTTATAATAAAAATTATTTAAGATCTTCACTATGTGGGGCAGCTAGGTGGCGCAATGGATAGAACACTGGCCCTGGAGTCAGGAGTACCTGAGTTAAAATCCGACCTCAGACACTTAATAATTACCTAGCTGTGTGGCCTTGGGCAAGCCACTTAATCCCATTGCTGTGCAAAAGCTAAAAAAAAAAAACTAACTAAAAAAAAAGATCTTTACTACTGCTAAAGAGGAGAGTTAAATTAGCAATTAGTATATAATAAGAGATAGATATAGGTCAAGCAATTTATTCCTCCTTTTAAAAAATTCTAAAAATAAAGGAATAACATTATTCAAATGGAGAATTACTAGAATAGTATTCAGTATCAATTTTTAATTGCAATTATAATTTGCAATACTAAAATTTAAGCTTCATGGAACTATAAGGGAAAAAAAAAGTAGTTTTGAAAAAATGTCATTTTATATTTCACTTCAGCACCACACTGTTCACTGTAGACACTGGTCTGTTTTTAAAAACGGGAGAATTTCAAATATTCTTCTTATTGGTAGACATTCTCATTGACCTGAGATCTCTGGAATTTGACTATAATATCCTGAGGGTTTTCATTTGGGATCTCTTTCAGGAAGAGATCAATAATTAGATTCTTCTCATATCCATTTTACTTTCCAGATATAAGATCACAGAACAATTTTCCTTGATAATTTCTTGAAATAGGGTATTTAAGCTCTTTCTTTGATCATGGCTTTCAAATAGTGTAATAATTCTTCAAATACCTCTTCTGAATAGATTTCCAAGTCCGTTGATTTTCCAATAGATATTTCACTTTTATTTTTCATTTTTAAGTCTTTGAACTTTATTTTAATTGCTTCTTTATGTCTCATGACATCATTAGCTTCCACTTGCCCAATTCTGATTTTTAAGGGACTATTTTCTTCAGTGAATCTTTGTATTTTTTTCATTTCATTTGATCTGCTTGCAAAGATATAGTGGATTTTTTTGCCTCTTTTACCATTTAGTCAAGTATTTTTCTTAAAGTGTTATCTTATAAGTTTTGTGCCTCTTTTACCAAGTTATTAATTCTCTTCATAATGTTCTTGAATAACTCTCACTTATTTTCTCATTTTTTCCCTCTGCCACTCATCTCTTTCTTTAACTCTTCTAAGAATTCTCACTGGGTTTGGATCTAATTAAGATTTCTTTGAGTCTTTTTTGGTAGCTATTTTCATACTGGTGTCTTGTTTTTAATCTTGGTCTTCCCTGTTACCATAATAATTTTTGTTTTTGTTTTTGTTTTTGTGGTCAAATTCATTTAGATGTTATTGTTTTCTTATTTTATGTTAAAGTTGGACTCTGCTCACTTTGGAGTAGGAAAGCACTGTCCTAAGCTCCAGGCTTTTTTTTTTTTTGGTATTATTTTCAAAGCTAGTTTTGCTGCAAGTTTTTGGTGCTCCCAATGTGATCTCATCCTGGCAGAAGTATGGTCACTGTTCTTCAGGTGTGTGCTCTAGTCTTTAACCAGGAAAGATCCCTAGTCCCCTACAAGATACAAGCCCTAGAACTGCTCTTTGCTTTGGAATTATGCTTAGGGTGCTGTCCCCCCCCTTAATCATCTTCTTTGCCAGCTCAACAGACAATAAGAAGACTCTTTGTCATTACCCATTGCAAGTCTCTGAGTAATAGAAGGATAGATAAAGTCCCCAAACTCTCACATGATCAACTGGAAAAAAAGTAGATAAACATTAAAATCTTTACATCTTTCTAAAATATTTAGCAGTCATTTCATTAATTTAAAAATAAGTTTAGGTGATTATAATAATGAGTTGATATAATCTATAATACCCAGTTTAGGCTCTCAATGTCTCTAAAGGCATAGTTAACTCTGGATAGTTGAGTCTACAATCAGAAATCACATTCTTTCCATTTGTAAATGTTCTTCCAAATGTCACTATAATAGGAAAATCTGAGGAGATATAAAAAATGAAATAAATAAAGAAATTACTGTAAAATGAAAATGCAAATGAAAAACAATTAGGGGCATAATCCAAAGGTAACAAATATTCTATCATCAGATTCTAGAAGAATGGTCTTTAACTATGATTCTGAGATAATTGCATATGGTATCTGTCATCTTTGCTAGATTAATCTTATTTTTGCTTCCAGTAGTATGAGTTCTTGACCTTGCACTAGTACAAATTTCCTTAATAATAAAAGAATCTTATTATTTCATGGATGGTGATCTGAGGCCAGTACTTATACACCATATATTAAAAAGGTCAGTTATAAAGTCCCTGGTTTGGGAATCTTCCCCATCTTGCAGTTCAAGGAACCTAGAAGCAGATACAGGTTGCTTGCTCCTTACTACATGAAAAATCTTGAATCAGTTACCTAGCTTCTCAGTGCTTCAAGTCCTCATCTTTAAAAGACATCAAATTATCTTTAAAAGATTCCTTCTAAATGCTCATGTCTCACTCCAGTACCATCAAACACAAGATGTTTTTTCTTAATTTGGAATAAGTTTTGGTTTGGTTTTTATTTTGCTCGCCTGCTTTAAAAGGATAAATATGATCCTCCTTCTTTCCCAAAGTTTATTATGCATGCTGATTCAAGGGCTCTATCTGGAAAGGCCCTGTTCTCTGGTAAAACCTATGACCAGAACTGAGGTCTGATGTTTAACTGGGAAGAACAGAGACTTCTATAAAATCTGGGTATATTAAGAACAAAAAGGAAGGACTAACTATATATTTACAACTTGTCCAAAAATGGAAATAAATCTATTACCTGATAAAATGTCATATCACATAGACACATTTCTTTTGACCATGTTTCCAAGCAATATTTTTTTCTTTTACAGCTTATTTAGCAGGTAAATTTTAAATGCTTCTAAGTTCCCTAAGTCTTAGTTCAGGCACCTCAGTTAGCCTATAAGTTCATTAAATTTATGAACCAAGACTTTACCTTTTTTTTTCTGTCCATCCCTAAAACCCTATCACAGGTCTGGCTATACAGAGGTAAATACATAAATGCCTGCTGGCTGATATCATTAATCAAGAAGACTAAGAAGTCAATTTGCATACTGGTTCCATAAGTATTTTCATTAAATCATAAGTTTCAAGTTGGGAAAAGATTTGGTGATCACCTAGTCTGATTGACCCTCAGAGAAGTGACTTGACAAAACTTGTTCCTGGTCAAAGCCAGAAAGGGGGAACAGTAATTATTTGACCAAGGGGATTGATTTCTGTAGGTTGTTTGGAGGGTCGTAAAGGGAGGCTGCCACTTTCTCACACTTAAAGCATATCTAGCAAACCCATCATTTTCTCTTTACCTTGTTTCAATCAAAGAAGCAAATTGTTAGAGACTTGCCCAAAAACTTAGTAATGAGGAGGAAAGAAGAATATCTTTTCAGGGAAATCACTTTCTAGTAAACAGATCCTGAGATTTAGAGTTAGAAGAGAACTTAAAGAGAATCTGACCTAGCTTCATCATTTTTACATAGTTGGAAACTGAAGCTCAGTGTAGAAATGTAATTTGCTCAAGACCTCAAGTCACAATTGGGTGACCTGGGATTTAAATGAATGTCTTCTGCCTTGATATTCATTGTTCTTTCTAATGATTGAACTAAACATCAAGCTATAAAAGAGGGTAACACACTTCCCTTTGCCAACTACTGCTAAATAGTGTGACTGTTTATCTCTATTGCCACTTTAAGGGACTTTAGTCTTTTTCCTGTAACAGGCTAAAGAAGGTAGAGTTGTGTTATTTTTGAAAATATATATTACTGCTGACTATTCCATCATTTTTCTGTCCCATCAGAAATTAAAGGGAGATCATTAAATGTCTAAGAAGTCCCTGGATAATTCTGTCCTCCCTGAGGGAAAATTGAATCCATTTTCAAAGCAGTCTCACAGTCAAATTAAATGTGTATATACTCAGGGATCAGAAAGAATGAAACAATCAAAATTTACTATGCATGCTGAGTCAAGGGCTATATCTGGAAAGGCCCTATTCTCTGGTAAAACCTATGACCAGATCTGAGGTCAGGTGTTTAAATGGGAAGAAGTGCTTGAAAAGTCACACTAACCCATTGTTCAAAACACTTCCATATAATTTATCTTTCAAACTGGATTAATCTATAATTGATTTACAGGTTTAAAAAACTGGTTTCTTGTTAGCAGTGAGTCAGAGTTTTTCATCTTAAGGACATAATCATATTCATGAGCATTTTGGAAAGACTCTACCATTAAGAAACTATATTATATGCGAGGATAACCTTTAAAAAGATTAAATGAGAAACCTGCTTGTGAAGCCTCTGACTCATGACTAGATCATAAAACTAGTGAAGTCTAACTCAAGTTTATACCTATTAATAAAGGCAGTGAAGCCTAAGTAAGATTTTTGTCCATTAAAGAAATAGCTGATGATTTTAGTCCTAAGTTGTAAGGTTAATCATGCAGATAAATTATATTTGTTGCAGTTAGAAATTGTTTTCACAAAAATAAAGGATCAAAAATGAATTACTCTTTAGTACTAAGGAAGATGCCAGTCATATACAACATAAATTACATAAATATGAACAGTGCCCAATATGCTCACATATGAAGAAACAATAGATCAATTGACAATATTTATTAAGCACCATTTGGACACATTGTGCTACATACTGTAGATAGAAAAGAATACTGAAAATGACATGAGTTTATATTCTACCTAGAAGAACAATAAATACATATGTAAGTATATAAAACAAATTCAAAATGAATCAAGGTCATTTGTTGGAGAAGGCAGTTTTAGGAGATAAGGAAAATGTTATGGAAAACACGGTGCTTGAGGCATGTTTCAAAGAAAATTAGACAATGTCTCAGAATTCTAAATACCCTGAGCCAGGTAACACATGTTACCTGGTTCTAAGGAGTCAAACAGTAATTCTTTCTAATTCCTATTCTCAAAGAACTTTCTAAAAAAGGAAACTATCTCATACACAGAAAAGGATGATATGAGGTAGAATGTAATAGGACTAAAAGTCAGATTCTGGCAATGTTTTTGAAGAAAATATAAGGAAAGAGAACAGTACACTGAAGGAATCATGGTGTCACAGAGGGAATAGCACCTGAGTTAAACCTTGAAGCGAAACAAAAAAGACTTTAAATTTACCATATTTCTCCATTATAAGACACATCCTTTTTGGAAAAATTTGGGGTCTAAAAAACTGGGAGCATCCTATACAGTGGGTGCAAATTTTTTTGCTTGTCTTTGCATTCATTGTTTCACATTCTTACTGGTATAATAGGTTATGCTTTGCCACATTTTGCCCAGAAATGGCTCAGAAAAGATTTTCATACAGTGCTGAATTTAAGTTAAAAGTGATCCAGTTTGCAAAAGTGAATGGAAATCATGCTGCTGAATGTCAGTTTGGTCCCCCCTCCAACTTAGAAAACAATTAGCTATGGGGTGAAGAAACCCTACCGAAAATGCCATGGCAGAAGACCATGAGAAACAAGTCAGCAAAATGACTTAAAGAGGAAATTGAAGCTATGGATTGAAGAGCACAAGGCAATTGGAATTCCTGTATCCACATAGATGGTTAAGCCATGAGGCAAGAAGAATTGTTGATGAAAAAGAAGTGACTGATTTTTAAAAAGGACACAATTGGTGTTTCACGTTCATTAAATGGAACAGACTAAGCATTCATACATGCACCAGACTTGTCCAAAAGCTATTTGAAAGCTATTAGCAGAAGTCCCTTGAATCCCTTGAATTTCATGGTGAATAAAACTTGAATTCAATAATTTTATGTAATACCATTTTTTTCAAATGTGGGTTCCCAAATTAAGGTGTGTCTTATACATGGGGAAATATTATGTGTGTGTGTGTGTATCTTAATGAAAACACATAATAAACATTATATGTTTGTGTCTATACATGTGTGTATATTTCACCCCTGCACTATAGTTTTTTTTAATCTATACTCTGGGAAACTGAGTGAAGGGGGTAGTTTCTTAATAAGTATGGTATGAGTTGAAAAAGTTTTTTTTTTATACAAAATCAGAGTGCCATGGTTTCATTCCTTAGTCTGTCACTGGAGTGGTATGAACTGAAGAAATTATTTGATTTCTCTAAACCTCAGTTTCTCATATGTAAAATGAAGGGATTGGACTAGGTGACATTTAAAGTAAATTTCTATTCTAAGTCTATGATTCTATGATCTTTCTAACTAGATGATTGTATTCTTTTATCTCAAAGGTACAAGAATAGAAAGATGAATTATCAGAAGGCAGTACTGATGATGGAAGCTCATATATTCACAGGATGTTTTAAGATGTACAAAGAAGTACCTTCATGACAATGTGGTCAGGTAGACTAATTATTACTCTGATTTCAAAGGTGAGAAAAATGAGCCTCCAATAGTCTCATTTGACTTGTTCAGGGTTATACAGCTAGTAAGAGTAAAAGTTAAGTCTCTAACCCATTGCTTTTAACTCTAGAATCAGTTCATTTTCCATTGCCCCATGAGTGCTCAAAAAGCACTTCTGAATGTTGATAAAAATCAAAGCAATATAATCCACTAAGTAGACATTTTGACAGGAACAGTCATTCACTTACTATAGTTTTCTTCTTGTCAACACCATCACTGTGTAATTACCATCACTTGATTCTTCATTTGATTTTCTTCTATACATACTATAATGTCAATTTGCATTCAGCTATGGTATATAAACAGAGTTATAGCTTAAGACATTAAATAGCTTTGGGAGATAACTTTTCAGTAAAAAAATAAAAATCTTAACATACTTGATGTTATCGAAAGGTTCCCTAGGTGATATTAACAAAGGTATTCCTTATACTATACCTTACACTAACCTGCAAAGCAATATAAGAATAATGAATCAATTAAGATTAAATATATTTGACAGCTCTGATCCCATACATTTTAATATGAATATTTGTGGTTTTTCAGATATTTAAGTCAGCATTAACTAATAATAAAGTCAGTCATCTCTTCTTGAACATCTTACTCTATTGTTTCATACTAGCTTAGCAGGAAGTTTGTATTTGATTCAATTAATCAATAGGGAGCCATTTGGAGTCTTTGGTAGAGAAAAGACTTCATTAAAGTCTGTATCTTCAACTAGCCTCTAACTATTCAATTCTCATGTAGATGATATATTGGATATGAACTGAGAAGTCATTCAAGACTAGAGAAAAATTTACTTTTTACAGGTTCTAGTTCATGCCAGATCTCAGTTTTACATCCCAAAGTGAGCTGAGACTTCAGCTTAAGATTTTTGTCTCTTTTTATTTCAAAATTGACCCTACTGGAAGCATAAGCCATTCATTGAATAGTCATTCTTTGTTCACAGAGAAAAAGCATTAGAGCACTAAACAAAATTAAATTATAAATTTCCCCAAACTCCTGGGCTTTATGCAACTTCAGTTCACTCTGGGGAGTTTCTGCTATCTAGGTTTACAGCTGGTGACCAAATGTTTGGTAGATATTCTATAATATATTATTTTCTTATTCTTTGTTTTTGAATTCTATGACATAAAAGAGTAAAAACAACTTTATACACTATCCAAGTATATTTGTTTGCCTATGTACAGAACAAATTTTATTAAGCTAAACTCAAAGGACAAAGGTTCCATGAAATAGTGTATGTTCAAGAAGGAGGATGGGATTTTTCCAGTAGATTTAGGAGCTCAAGAGCTAATTTCTTGTTAGATGAATACAAGAATCCAAATACCCCTTTAATAATGCTGACAGAACAACATACTTGAACTAAGAGATAGATAGTTGCTAAATCTCTGAGCCAAGGAAAACATAGTATTTGCTCATTATTTTTACTCAACAGATGTGCATAAATTGCCAGGGTAAGGATGAGAATACCAGAATCTAAGTCTTCAGAACAGAGAAAGATCAGGTAGTGAACTATTCATAGAGTGTGCTATGGACATAGAGAAAAAAAGATGGCAGAAACATTTCAAAAATTAGATAGAAACTAGGAAAAGGAAGTGACTGAAAAAATAGTAGTTTCATTCCCAGAAATGGGAGGTTTGAGAACAGGAATGAGTTTAGCAGAAAGTTATGAAAATTATTTTAGATTTGTTAAATTTTCTTCCTCTGAGATATGTCAGGAGAAATGTCATATAGAACCCTAGAAACGGAGACAACAAAGTGGTGCAATGGGATAGTGTGGACATGGAATAAGAAAAACTTGAGTTTAAATACAACTTCAGTTTCTTTCTAATTGTACAACCTTTTACAAATCATTTAATCTCTGTATCCCACTTCACAGAATTTTTGTAAGGATCAAATGAGAAAATATATATGAAGTCCTTTGAAAACATCAAAGCACTTATATAAATGCTGGCTATTGCTATTGGGGCAGCTAGGTGGTACAGTGCATAGAGCACCAGTGAGATAGATTCGTTTTCCTGAGTTAAAATGCAGTCTCAGATATGTACTAGTCAGATGATCCTGGAAAAGTCACTTAAACTGTTTTTCCTCAGTTCCTCATCTATAAAATGAATTGGAGAAGGAATAGAAAACCACTCCATTATTTTTTGCCACGAAAATCACAAGTGGGCTCAAAAAGAGTTGAAAGTTATGGAACAACAATAAAAATAATTTATCACATTTTCAGGTGCACTTGACAGTTTGACACTCTCTAGTTGGAAGTCATTAGCTTCTGTCTGAAAATAGTCACTTTGACATAAGCCAATTAACTAGCACTTTACTTATTGAACACTTAATATATTATATGTCTAGCCCTTTGCATGTCTAAGAAGTTGGGAAAAAAGTATAAATGACCTCTGAACTTATGGAGGTTACAATGTCTTTAGAAAGAAAAGACTAATGTATACCCAAAAAATGTGGGTGGGAGCAAGTCTAAATACTGCTAGAGAAAAGAGATAGGAGTGTGAGTGGAACAATTAAAGAACAAAAGAAAAGTCAGAAATTGCAGAGTGCTATCTGGAGGATGAGGTAGGAAGAATTGTGAGTGAGGAAAATATTATGATCAAAGGGACAAAACAAAACAAGAGAATGTGGATAACGTGAAAGGAACAATAAAATAGCAGAACTAAATGGATCAAGAAGTGCAGGCTAGAACAAAGTTCTCTAACACTGACATTCCCTTCTTTTCATCAATCTTTTCATCTTTACAATCTTACATCTCTTCTCAAACTGCTCTTCATCCCTCTAATGAGATGTAAGTCCTTCATCCCCTTTATTTTCTTTAGCTCTGTTTTTATCAACCATAAGTTGCAATGAGAATAGCTGGCTTATATGGCAATTTAAAATATGTACCTTATGTACATCATATCCTTTTATCCTTACCACTGTCCTGTGTAGTGGACAGTATGGTATTATTAGGTCCATTTCATTAATTAACTAATTAGGAGAGGTTAACTGATTTGCCTTTGATTAAATAATGAATAATAGTGTTTCCTCAAGTTTATTTCATTATAGGTGGAGAATCTCTCATGCAATAGAAGATAGGTTCCAGTCATAGTTCTCTAGCAACCCACCTTTATATATTCTTTCCTTAAATATGAAATTAGTATAACCATAACATTTCTACAATCTATTTCAAGGAGCTACTATATGGTTTAATTTAAATAACATATAGAAAGTTATTTTTAAATTTAAAGCATCATGTAAATGTCAGTTATTACTATTTTGTAGAATTGTTTTATAAAATGTATTTTATTTGCTTTATCAGATTGTGAGCTCCATGAGTGCAGGAAGTGGCCTAATTTTATGAACACATACACAAACAAGCATATATATATATATATACATATATATGTATCTTTATATGTGTGTGTGTATAATTTCATGTAATTATGTATTATAATCAAATACACACACCTACCCACAACTATATTTGCATCTATATCTATACATCCATATGTATATATGGATGGATAGATGGATGGATAGATGAATGAATTCTTGTCATGATGTCATGCTACATTACTTACATTACTAAAAAAAGTTCTGTTGCATTGAATCGATAGGAAGGGTAAAGCAATATAGCTTACAAAGAGCCTTAAAATCCAGTTAGTGCAATTTGGAATCTCTATCTAAATCCAATTGATGCAGGGAAAAGAAATAGAAAATTATGAATGTAGCAGAAAAAAAATCCATCTGTTAAATCTTGCTAAATAGTTGGAGGTTTCTTGTTTTTGAGTTGTAAATTGACTCCCATTATTTCATTGTTTAATGTAAAATTTGTATCCTGATCTCCTTAGTCTTCACCCTCTACCTAATTCTGGTCCAGTAAAGGGGGAAGGAAATTCTTCTTTTGCCCTCTGGGTGAGGGACAAGACCATAAAATCTGAGTTGGACTTCCCCTAGAGGCCAGTAGCCTCTCACTCTCTGGCTCAGTCAACTCAGCTTGAGTATTCTTTTATCTCTGTCTCTCTCTCTTTACCTATCACTTTCTTTTGTGTTGTAATTTCTTTTAATAAATCTCCATTTCTCTATTTTCTTCCACACCTGCATTCCCGGGTTTGACACAGACAATAATCAAACTCAAGAAGCAGCTACACAGTAAGGTAGGGTCATGGGAACTAAGGCTAAAAACCATTCCAAGATTTTCTGAAGACTGATTTTGCCAATTATTGTTCATTACATAATTATAAGCAGAGATATCTGTAAAGCAGTGTAATGGAGGTCTTTCCTAGGGCACTAACATTTAGAAAGTGTAATTGCAGTTCTACCATGAAACATCTAACCTTGTTAACCTAGGTAACAAGAATAGCTACAATAGGAAAAGATGTCATGTGCATCTTCTGTCCTCACAGTCTCCACACTAGTTGTTGCACTCTAGTTGAGATCATCGCATTTCAAAGAGTATCATTTGATTCTTTGTACTCTGTCTCCCCTTAGGTTAGCACAGTGCTTAACAGTAAGTAGGTATTTAATAATACACTTTGAATGAATGGTTGATACTACCTTTCCTGGCCTTTTGTTACCACCAGAACCATCTACAAAGTGTCACAGGAATAGTAATGGCTTGGGGGTGCCTTATAGTTGGTAATCCTCTCTCTCTCCTCCCTACCCCAACAACTAAATTGAAGGCATATTTCAAGTTATTTTTCCCAGGATCACCAATACTTGCCTTGAACCAGGGCAGCCCAGAATAAAGAAAAAAAGGTAATAGTTTCACATCTATAATAAATCACATTACATTTTTTCTATACAATTCTCCAATAGAAGAGGTCATGCGGACTCATTATTCACATTTTAAAATTAATGAACCATGGTTCAGAGAGTATAAGCAAGTTGCTTTGTCAGTAAATATAAAAAATTGGATTCAAACCCATGTCTCCTGGCTCCAGGTTCAATTATTCTTTCCACATCAGCTGTTTATATCATTGTTCCAAAGTCTTCTACATTATCATCTCTGTAACTTAAAGCTTCATTTACTTATACTTACTTATACAAATATTTTCAAGTTTCATTGATATCTTTTGTCTTTCTATTAGAAGCATTTCCAAATATAGTCTCTCACCCACCCTCATATTTCCACTTCCCTTCTCCAACAGTGAATCTACCCTTGTTACAAGAAAAACAGAAACTATCCAGCCTGTCAAATTCATATTCCTAGTCCTTCAGAGGACAGGAATGAGGTATATTTTCTTACATATTTTCTGGAACCAAGATTGGTCTTAAAATAACATTAAACATCTTTTTAGCATTCTTTTTCTTTTCATTACTTTAGTTGTTACATAAATTGTTTTACTGATTCTACATATTTGACTTTATATTAATTAATGTAAATGTTTCTGTGAGTTATTCAAATTTTTTCTAAGCACCCAGTAATAGTGCATTACATTCATATACACAGAAAAAAAATGTAAAATGTTTTACTGGACTTGATGTTAGACGACTGGTGTTGTATTTCTAGATCTTCCATTTTTACCTGAGTGACCTTGAGTAAATCACTGAACCTTTCTGGGCCTCAATTTTCCTCATCCATAATATGAGAGAACTGGGCTACATAACCTCTATATTTCCTCAACTCTAAATCTCTAAAATTTCTAGTCAAGGCTTTGAACATTCAAACTTTCCTTGTCCTGTGAAACCTTTGAGTCACCAACAGAATCCATCAGGGTTTCTAGGAGGGAGATTATCCAGCCATTTATTGTTACCAACTCCCTAAATTGTGACTATGATTGAAATACCTATATATAGGGTTTGACAAATGGAAAAGGAATTCTGCTAGTAAGCTTCTAAAAGGTTATTAGAAACTTGTCTGAGTTGTATTGTCAACCTGACTTAGATTTTAAGCCCTAAGGATAGGGATTGATGTCATTGGAGGTGAAGTAGATGGCTAGGCATCATGCTACATTTAATAAAATAACTGTAACTTTGTAGTGACAAAAAAATCCAAATCCCAGATTATAAACTCTCACCAAAGACCTGTGCCTTTTCATTGTGAATTCATTGTGAATTATTATTGTTAAATGTGTAACAAGCAGAATTGGGCTTTAAAATGCATTTTATATATAAAACATTCTAAAATTCTAATTTTATGAAGGTCATGAAACTATTCAATTCCTCATGAAGCTATTACAGTTATTCAGTGGCATTCATAGTGGCTATGTTAATTGACCAGTTTCTTTATTTCTATATTAATCAGGACTGCTCCCAATATATGCAGAGGAGTCAGGAGGATGGGAGTTCAAATCCAGCTTCAGACCTTTGATATACTCTAGCTGTGTGACTTTGGGCAAGTCACTTAACCCTGATTGTGTCACATCCAGGGCCATCTCCAGTTGTCCTGATTCATTTTTGGTCACTGTCTCCAGGTGGCTCTGGAAGAGAAAGTGATGCTGGCGATGTAGCACCACACTTCATCACTCAAATTCAATTCATGTGCTTGTCATGACATCACCTACCTGATGGCATGGGCTTCTTTGAGAATGAAAGACAAGCATCATCATCGTCATCATCATCAAATCTTTAATAAAAGTTCTCCCTTTTATCCAGCTGCCCATGTCTGCTAATTCAGAACTAGGCACTTTGAGATAAGGAATTTCTTGGCTCCTCCAGGTCTTAGTTTTCCATTTCTTCTAAAGAGTGATTGGCAATGACCCCCTCACCTTCATCCTTTAAGGCAGAACTTAAAGAAGAAGAATCAATATTCTTCTTTTATATAAATAGGTGATATGATATTTCCTTTTAAAAGAACCATCAAGCTATCCGGTGTTCTAGCTCAGTGGCTAATAAGAAAATTTTTTCATCATCTTCAAAGTACCCAAGTATTCAATCATACATGGACAATGCTTAACACATAGCAAGTATTAAATAATGCCTATTGACAAACTGCTCAGATATACCAAGGAAATTGGCCCCAGCTCTGAGATAGGACACATAATCAGTCAAAAACAGGCAGGGAATTTCCATATATGCCCTTTTCAGTTATTGGATACACTAGATCTTGGGCACACACTTTTTGTTTAGCTTCAATCAGTTGGCATTCACTTGGTTCCTAGACTTTTTCCTATCCTCCCCTTCATACCCCCCCCCAAAAGGCTATTAAGAATGTGGGAACTTGGTTCCGTTGTGTATATGCTGCTGTGGGACCACTAATCACAAAGTATGAAAATTTCCTTTGCTTAAAATTCTGGAGGGGGGAGGGCGCATTCAGAGCTAGGGTGGTCTTTGTTTTTTCAGGAATCACAAAATGAACCGATTTTAGGTAAGACAACCATTTTGATCTCACATCCTCTAGAGTTTTTTAATTAACTTCTGAATGCATTCGAGGGTGGTCCAATAGTATTGTTGCAAGATCATACTGAGCTCCAAAGCACAAAGTGTTCAGGTTTTCCTATGTGTCATAGTGTTTACACTGCAGCTGTGGGTGTGTTTCTTGTTTCAGTTCATTCCTACCCTTCTTCCTTTGAAACCTGCTCCAAATTTCAGATTCATCAGACATGCAAGATGCACTAAGACACATCCACTTTCCCACTGCTATTATTCTTATCCAAGTGTTTGCAAAAGGCTCAACTCTCCAGCTGGCTCAGGAGACAGTGTTATTCACAGTTTCTTTCAGTGGAGCCGGGCATCAGCCAAATGTGGAGTCGGGAATTGTCATGGAACACTGACATCAGCTTTGACATGAAGACACAAACAGCAGGGTTAGATGATTTGTAGACTTTCCAGAATGTGGGCATAGGGAAATGGGAGGGGAATATGCTTCTAAAACAGGAACATTCAAGCTAATCCAAAATGCAAGCATCCAACAAAGGGAATTATATAGGCAACTGAAAATCTGAAAGGGTTGTCCAAAGTGTCACATTCCTTAAGTACTGCTAATAGCTTCCGGACATTTCTTTTGATGTTCTGCATCTAGTGTCTGTAAAGTTTCACTGATGCTTTTCTTTCTTTTTGCATCATTCATAACTATCCACCAGCCCTGCAATTTCCCTTCCCCCTCATTCCACCAAAGCCCTCCCTTGTCACAATAAGTATAGGCAAGAGAAACAAATTGACATGTTGATCATGAAAAACTCTCATTCTATACCTACAGTTTATCACTTCTCTACCAAGAGAAGGGAAGTGTGCTTCATCTTGCTTGCCTGTAGTTATTACCAAGTCATTGGGCTATTATTTTTCTTTACAATATTGTGATTATTTTGCAGTCTCTGTATTCTGCTCCCTTCTATCTGCATTAATTCATATCAGACATTGTGTTTCTCTGCAGTTGTCTGTCTTGTTAATTCTTATGGCACAAATTATTAGGCGAATTATGAGACAAATTTAATGCAATATTATCAAAGAAGAGAATATTTAGTAAATCACTTTGCATATTGTTGGGCAAATAGTAGGCACTCTTTATTATTCCTTTCCCATTGCCTCATATCATCAATTGTTTAGTCATCCCTCAATTGAAGAACACACTCATTTTATTTCTTTTCTTTGTTTTTTTATGAGGCAACGAAGTTGTGACTTATCTAAAGTCACACATGTATTAAATCAAGTGTCAAATGTCATACTTGAACCCAGGTCACTCATACTCCAGGACCAGTTCTCTAACTACTTGTACCACCTAGCCCCTCCCCCACTCATTTCATTTCAAATTTTATACTATAACACAAAGGGCTGATATAATTTGTGCTTTCCTCTGTCTTTCTGCTGTCTTTGAGATAGAGATCTAATAATGGTATTGCTGAGAGTCAAAGACAATGTAGTGTTTAGAGGTTCTTTAGGTATAATTCTAAACTGTTTTTTTAATGGTTGAGGGCAATTTACTGATCACAAAACAGTACATTAGTGTGTTTGTAATTCCGCAGTCCTTCCAACTACTATCTTTTTTTTTTTGGTATTTTTACTAATTTGATGGTTGAGAGGTAGAATTTCAGGGTTATTTTAATTTGCATTTCCATTTTTTTTGTAATTTGGAACAGTCTTTCATATGTTCTTGATAGAATATATGTTTTTTTTCTTTTGAAAACTTCATGTTTACATTTTTTAACTATTTTGAAGTGAATCTTATTCACATTTAGTTATATAGATATTTATGTCTTGGATAGCAGACCTTTATCACAAAAACTTGCTGCAAAGAAATCCCCCCAACTCAGTTTCCCATTATCTTTATATTTCTACTTATATTGAATTTGTTTCTGCAATAAGACATTTTAAATTATACATGTACACATACATAAATAAAATTGCCTATTTTCTATTCTAAGTTTGGTTAAGAACCTTTCCCCTGTCCATTGGTTTTCCTTTTCATCTCCAGTTTCCAGAACACACACACACACACACACACACACACACAAACAAACAAACAAACATACATTCTCCTATATATGTGTTCACCTGAGTTTCCCCTAGCTTTTAATTGTAAAAGAAATCATTAAAATTAGGCAATAAAAAGACATAATTAAAAAAACACTGAAAAAGTAGATTGTGACCAGATTGTTAAAGGCATTAAATGAGAAAATAAGGAATATATTTAAGTCAATAGGGAGTCACTAAAGAGCTTTGAGAAAGGGCCTGACAGGATCAGATTTCTATGCCTTAGAAAAATTATTGTGGCATCTGTGTGAAGGAAGAATTAAAAGGAGAGGGAATGATGACAAAGAAACAAATTCTGAGTAATATTATAGTAGTCCAAATGATAGGAAAGAGAGTGCTAACTAGGATGATGATGGAATAAGCAAAAGGATGGGACAAAATTTATGATACTCTAGAGGTCAAATTGACAAGACCTGACAAGTGATTAGATATGAGGAGTGAAAGAGAGGGAAAAGTAAAAATGCCATATGTTTGAGGGGAGGATAATAATCCTCTCCAAAAAAAAGGAAAAGAAAAATTTGGAAGAGAGAAATATTTTAGGGGAAAACAAGATAAGCTCAATTTTGGGTAAGTTGAATTTAAGGAACAAAGAAGATATTTAGGTGGAGGTATTCAATAAACAGTTGGAGATGTAAGACTGTGGTTCAGGAACTAAAAGGAAGAGGATAGTTGAGAATTACTCAGTCAATCATTAGTTTTTATCAAAAATCTATCATATGTCTGACATTAATACAATTAAAAGATAAAGATAAAACAGTTCTTGCCCTATAGGAACGTACATTCTTTTTAGGATTATGGAGATGTTAATGCATGGAGTACTAGAGAGCAGTTTTAGATAAGTAGTCTCCATTTTTTTCTGCAGTTAAACAAAAATCAAGATCATCTTAGGTAGGAAAGGAAAATGAGGTTGTGATACTTGGAGCTTGAGCCCCTTTGAGGAGTGATAAGCTAAATCAGAGAACAGTCATTCAATGTGTTTATTTATTAGGTATTTACAAGTTTTAGATATTATGATAGGTGAAGAGGATACAAATATAACTAAACAATCCTTGTTATCTAAAAGCTAGCATTCATTTGGGGGAAATGGACAAAGGGATTGCTGTGTATGGGGGATGGGGTGATACAGTTGAATATAATTTGAATGAATATGTCATAGATTCATTTAGTAAGGTTTGCTACTTTCCTCCAATATTGTCTAGAAGTTTAGCTATAGGAATGGAGAAGTGAAATATGGGGATTTCCCCCCACATAACAGTGATTACTGGATTGTTAGAAAATATGGGGAAAAAATTCTTAAGTAAATGATATAGTAGAAGAAAGGGCACCCCAGAGTTCAATGGGTTTCACTCTCTTGTGTTTTATATCTGAAAGATGAAAACAAAATTCAATTCAATAGATATTTTTAAGTGCCTACTATGTATAGAAACCTGTGCTAGGCACTAGAGGTCCTTTATAAATTTTAACATAACAGTCTTTGTTGGTAGGCAAAATGAGCCCCAGGATACAAGTTGCTAATAAGAAAAGACAGATGCATTCAACTAAACAAACCCATATGGTTACACATTCTTTCTCTCCTCCTTCCTTCCTATTTCTCTCTCTCTCTGTCTCTCTGTCTCTCTCTCTGTGTCTCTCTCTCAGTCTCTCTCTCTCTGTCTCTCTCTGTCTCTCTCTCTCTCTCACACACACACACATACACACACACACACACACACACACACACACACACACACACACACACACACATACAATTGGAACCAGCTTTGCCTTGGACCTGCTTTCTATGAGCCAGCCAGGGTGGCATCCTACAAAGGCTGAGAACAATTGACAAGAGTTGGCATGAGCTAAAAGGGAAAATATACAGACCAAAGTATATACAGATCAGAACAATTCCATTTAAGTCATCATACCAGATTTGTGGAGGGCAAAAGAAAAGGGAGAAGTGGGAGGAGCCCAGGCAGCTAAAGATATTCTATAATTGAAGAAAACCGATTTCAAATAGCTTTTTTTTTTACTTTTTAACCAAATGTTTGTGCATAAAGCTATAAAATCTTAAATACTGAAAACAGACTCAGAGGTCCTCATTCTTAGACATAAAGACACTCAAAGATAATTTGAAAATAGATTTAAAAAATTGAAATAGTAAATAAGCATCTAGCTCTTATATCCAGAGAGAACATTTAATATTAGAGAGAAATCATATTGATTGCCAACTTTCTTTTCTCTTTGGATCATTATGATAGGACTAAAAAATATTTGGGATGTCATACCCCAGGAAATAACATTAACAACAGCTGCATACCACAAAAGAGAAAACACACATGCATAGGCATTATGTATTTAATTTTAAAATATTATTCAAATATTTTACAAATTATTATAATATTATTTACTTCATTTTTGTATTTTTTATTCTGGGTCTCAACAAGTTTGCAAATTCAATGTAATTCATATTTTAAGCAATTGGATTCGAATTATTGTATAGGAGGCTAGCCTCGATGAGAAGGTCAATAGGAAGAATGTCCCAGTTCTCCAAACATCTTTTCTACCTTCCCTAAGCTTTGAAATGTGGGAAATTCTATCATCTGAGATTTAGTACTTTGGGTTAATAAATGTATCTTCTTTCAGCTACCTATGGAGGACTACTAAGTCAAGCTAGAGGAAGGAAGAAAATGCCCATTATATACCAACTATATACCAGAAATAATTGTAACCACTTTCCAAGTATTATCTCATTTTATCCTTTCAACAGTCTTGAGTGATAGGTTTTATTATTTTCCCAATTTTACAATTGAAGAAACTGGGTGGAGTTTTAGTGAATAATCTCATTTTCAAAGTATCTGTGAGTCTTTTTTTGACTTCAGGTAAAATGCTCTACCCTTTGTGTTAGAGAACTGTCTAATTTGATCTAATGATTAGAAATTCATCTCTTTTTCATCATTATTCCTAAAACTAGATGAGATCATCAAAGGAAGAGAATGAAAATTCTGATCTGGTAAATATAGAAAGTATGGGCAACTTTGGAGCTTGAAAGTTCTAGCCAAGGAAAACATGCTGGAAGGGAGACTGGGAGAGAATTTCATTGGGAGTGGAATATATACACTCAGAGGCTGAGAGTGGACATATTAGGAGGAAGAGTTGGACAGAAATCTCTGAAGACACACTGCCACCCCTTCAGGTTGCAGAGGAGTAAAATGCTATTAAGAGAAATTTAGTACATCAATAGCACTTGAATATTCAGAAAAGACAAAATAGTCCCATTGTCATCAATGTATCCCATTCAGAAGATCATAAATTTAGAACTGGTTCTTAGAAGCTATACAGTTCAATTCTTTCATTTTACAGAAGAGAAAAATGAGGCACAGGAATGTTAAATAACTTGCTCAGGAGCACTCATGGCCTAAAGCAGATGTTCCTGACACCAAGTCTGACACTATCCATTCTAAAACCTAGCTACTCTGGCTACATTTTTTCCCCAAAGATCATCTGGTGGGAAGGACTCCATAATATATTATTTAAGGAATGGCAGATTGATTTTATATAAATGGAAAGACAAAGCAGATAATTACCATTGACAATTGTCAGGAGGAAGTCTTACCATAGCAATTTTATGGAACATGCAAATTGTTTGTTTACAATGAAATTTTGTTATATTGAATGTCAAGACATTATATTTATAGTCTGACAGACTTAGAGAAAATCTATCATTTTGTTTAATATTTTTACTATACAAAGCTTTGATTTGTATTTATTTGTTTCTTTGTCTCCTCTCATGAGATTATGAGCTATTTGAGGGCAAGGACTGTCTTTGCCTATTTATTTAGTCCTCACATTTAGCATAGGGGCAGGCACTTAATGAAGTGTTTAATAGATAATTACTGATATTAAGAAAAAGACTCAGATCTACTTTTTGATCTTCTTACATTTAATTTAAAAGTTTAAAGTGATTGAACTTTTTGTGAAAAAAAAATAGGTACCAGTTATACAGTGTTATTCTTAGACCTTTTCATTTCCACATGCTGATAACTATCTCTACATAATGACATCATCTTTTTATCATTCTTTTACTTGGTTACCTAATAAGGTCCCATATATTTACTTTTCATCTCTATGCAGGTGACACCCCCATCTAAATATCCATCCCAGGTACATCCTCTGAGTTCAAAGCCCATATCATCAACTACTGCATAGAACAGAAGTGGGGAACCTATGACCTGCATATTGGTATGGTGTTGCCAAGACAGCCATAGGCAGGGCTTGAAGTTCAATAAATCTAGCAACATTTTAAGGGTGAAGTAATTAAATGTTTAGCCAAATATACCTTCAATTGATTTATAAATATCCAAATGACTCTTGGCAGAAAAGAGATTCCCCATCCCTGGCCTAGAGACAGCTCCATATAGATCCAAATTGCAATTCATTATCTTTCTTCCCTAAACCCAACCTTCTCCTTAACTTCCTCAGTCTTGTCAAGGGAACTAATGTTCTTCTACTCATCCAGTTCAAAAAATGTTAGTAACATCCTGAATTCCTTTCTTCTTCCTCATAACAACTATTCAATCAGTTCCCTTCATCATCCATCTCCTAGATAATTGCGATAACTTCCCAAATCTTTCATACTCCATTCAAATTTCCACTTAGAGTTAATGGGATTTTCCTTAAACTTCAATTTGACTTCCCTACTCAGTAAATTTCAAAGATTCCCCAATGTATTTATAATCAAATATATATTCCTGTTTTACATTTAAAGATCTTCATAAACTGACTTCATTTTAGCCATATTACTACTCTTTACACTCTCTCATCAAGTCAGAATGGCATTCCTATTCTTCATATACAATACTACTATCTCTGTGTCTTCAAACTGAATGTCTTCTAAACCAAGAATGTACTTTCTTCTCACCCCACTCATGAGCTCTCTTGTCTTCTTCAAACCTAAGGTTTTCCTGATTTGTGTAGCTACCTGAGCATTCCTGCCCCCCTCAAAATTACTTTATTTCAATTTTGTAGGTAAGGTGGAAGTTCCTTCAGAGCAATAATCATAGTAGTAATCCAGGCATGAATTCCACAAGGATGCAGTGTGATCTTTTTGTTTGTTTGTTATTTTCTTTTTAGCTTTCTCCTGTGCTTCAACTATAAAAGCTCCCTCTACCTGCTCTATTAACTGAGAAGGTTCATATGACTATTATCAGTGTCATTTTTCTATGCAGGAATACATGCAGTTCATCCTCATTAAGTCCCTCATATTTTCCCCCTCTCCTCCAATCTCCATGCTTCACCTGAGTCCTGTATCTGAAGATCAAACCTTCTGTTCAGCTCTGGCCATTCCAACAGGGACATTTGAAATTCCCCTGGTTCACTGAAAATCCATCTTTTTCCCCCTGGAAGAGGACATTCAGCCGCGGGGTAGTTGATTCTCAGTTGCATTCTAAGCTCTTTTGCCTTCCAGTATATTATATTCCAAGCCCTATGAGCTTCCAATGTAGTTGCTGCTAAGTCCTGTGTGATCCTGACTGCAGCTCCATGATATTTGTTATTTTCTTTTTAGACTGATCTTTTAAACTATAAAAAATTTTATAGTAATAGTAGTACTAACTAGTGGTGTTCCACCTCCACTTAGACTTTGACTGGGTCCTTGGAGTTCTTCATGCAAAAACAATTGCAGTCATGACATTGATGGAACATCAGTTGTGGTTAATGGAATGGATTTATGCAAATAGGAACCATAATATTGATGTCCATTATATCATTTGAAAATTAACAATGCCAGTAATATCTCTGCTGTTGCTTTTTCATTTTTGTACTTTACATTATAGAATCTGGTATTGTGCTTTTATTGTGTTTCTGCTGAAATTCAAAATTTGACATAACTTCAGATTTATTCTATTTTTACTAAATGGTGATAGTTTTGCATGGTATGCTGTCCTTCTAGATTCAATAACATATTAAAAATGAAAATATCTTGTGGGACAAGTGAGCTATAAATGAAAATTGGGCAAACAAAACACTTCAACACCATGTTCACCGTTTTTATAATCATAACACAGTTGTCTTAAATACCTAGACTTTCAAAAAATATTCTACTTCTACTTCTACTTGTATTTTTGTTTGAATTGGTAATTGTTGTACCTCTGAGAGTTCCATTGGTTCTGACACTTCTCTTTCAACTTTGGCAGACCACTTCTGTCTTTGTTTTGTTAATGCCTATCACATTGATGGGCACATGGTAGGCACTTAATAAATTCAATTGATTGATACTATTCAGAAATTTTTTTATTTCATTATATGTTTGACTGAATAATTTTAGAAGTTAGGTAGATGTTGAACATGTATAGTGGAGAATCACTGGTCAGTTAAAAGGCAACTCTAAAAATCTAAGTTCAGTTCAGCTTAGCCATCTTCTCTTCTCCATTTACTGCATTATTCAACAATAGTATTCAGTCTAGTAGATGTTCATTGCTTCTTTACCAGATAAAATGGGTACTTTATGGATAAGTGAGGAGGAATAAAAAAATAGGGCATAATCTCATATGACAAGGAGCTTATAATCTAGTGTGAATATTATCTATACAGGAATTAACTTGTAGAAAGTTTACAACAATACAGGTTCTTTCTTCCTAACTAGCAAAAGGAAGAAAAGAAAAGAGACTCCCTAACTTATGGAAAATATCTCTTAATCCTCCCAGATATTGCTGGTCTCTCTTCTAAAACTTCATTGTATTTTTTAATCGGTGGACTATTGCATATCTTCCCCCTCATAGAACTTAAGCTTCTTAAGCACAGAGGTTTTCATTTTTGCTTTTTTTTATATCCAATACCTGGTACTATGCTATACACATAGTAGTAATTTAATAAATATTACTTGAATGAAATTAGAAAACACTCTCGGTTCAAAACCTTTATAAATGGGATGGTAAGGTATTTATTATCTCAGTTTCAAAGTCACAATGAGGAAGGATCAAACAATTTAACTGACCTGCTCATTGTCACGTAGTCAGAAAGGGACAGAGTCACATTAAATGTTGTTTTCACTCTAACATGCTGCCTCAAAGGTATAAACCACTCAACACTCTAAAACACCATTAAAATCACTGCCTTACAATAGATTAGAGCAGACAGGTCTTAAGGGACTTAGGAGATTACTTTGTATTAAAGTAGCTCTTCCAAGTCTTATTTCTCAGTCCATAAGACCTTGGGGGAAATCAAGTTCTTTTCCATATCCTTTCACAGGTACAAAGTAACATCTGCATTCTAATGGAAAGCTTTTGCCCTAGGAACACTACAGCACACCATAATTAAACTTTAAGTTGGGCTCTCATATTGAAGAGACCTAAAGAATATGGATGACGGACAAAATGGAATTTTCCTAAAGGAGAAGATCCACTCAAACCCACCACAAACCAGCCATGTAGAGTCAGGACTGACTCAGAAGCTAGGTCTCCCTTCAGTAATGGGTTCCTTGAAAACAACTTTCACCGCTGCAGCTTCAGGTCATCCTCCAGAGTGAGGCTGTACTTCAGATAAACCTGAGGTGAGAAAGAATAAGCAGAGTAATGTTGCTTAATGGAAATTTGATGATTTGTTATCTGCAATCATCCTTCTGACTCAGTTATGAACAAGTGTATTAGCAGGTGGTGATATAGTTACTGGAAGTGGCTAGTGTGCTGGCTATATTCCAAAAGCTGGACTATAATTTCATGCCTACTGCAAACTCCTCTCTAAATTACACTCACGCCCTCAATCAGCTGCAGATGGCTTTTGTGACCATTTATAAAGGGCACCCTTTCAATCACCTTATAATTTAGCTTGTAGCATTTGCTGGAAAAGCTTTAACAAGTATGCATTCCAGAGCCCCTTGTATGACTGTGTATGCCGTCTCAGTTCTCAATGTGGAACACATGCCCAATCATGGTAATTAAATCAGACCAAACTAAATTTTGGCTGCTATTATGTGACATTTCCCATTTCTCTGAAACTGTAAACAAGCTTGGATACTCCAAGCCTTGAAAAATTAATGATTGCTGAAACAGCCAAGTTTAAATTGGTCTATATCTGCATCTATGAATGTGAAGAGAATGAGGCACCAATGAATTTATGTTCCCTGAAATCTAAGAAACATGGGATGTTGGGATTTCTCATTCTCGACTAGTAGGCAGCAACAGGTTCTTAGAAGAGTACCTAATGACTTAAACCAGTGACAAAGACTGGGCAATGGACTGGCGAAAACCAGGAGATGGTGGTTGAATTCAATTTTGAGTGAAATTCTCTCTTGCAGAAACCAATAGTGTGTCTATTTCTTATTGAAGAAAGATTTTTTGAGGAGATACCAGTCTTTGGCATGTACCTCAAGGATATATGTGTATATGTCTGTAAGTATGTATGTATATTTATATACATTTTTGTCTGTATGATTATATATGTTTGTGTGTATACACACATACACAAACATACATATACACAGAGGGAAAGGACAAGAATTTATAGAAACACTTTCTGTAGTACCAAAAAACTGTAAACAAAAGAAAGTTCCTATCTTTTGGAGTAATAGGTGAAAAAATTGAGGTATAGGAATGTAAAGAAAAATTATGGTGCCATAAGAAATGGCAAATATGATAGATTTAAGAAATAGAGTAATGTATATAGAATAAAGCATGAATTCTTTAGACCTTTACTCAAAATGAAGATTCCAGGGACAATTCAATAATTGGAGAAGGGATCTGTAGGGATCAAGTTAGAAGGCAGCTAAAGCATGGAAAAATCAAACAAAACAAATGAACAAAAAACTTCTTCAAGCCTGATAACGAACCACAGTTCCAGGTCTTATCAAAGGGGTAATGGACTAGATGTGCAGAAAGAGAAATGCATCCTCAAACATGGTGACTGTATCTGAATGAAAATGCCCTGACTAAGCACTTAAAAACAAATGCTTTAAATGCAAAAATAAATAATTTATGTTAAAAACCTAATTAACTTTAAAAAGTACATTAGTATCCTATATTAATTGAGTATTTATTTCCTTCTTGTTTTTTAAAGAGCACACAACCTAGTGGAATCATTGAGTCAGTGTCCCAATATCAATACTAGTTAACTGGGTGAGTTTGGACATCAATTCATAGTAGTTTCTTCATGCTTCTCAAATTCGTCAAATTAGGCAAATATGTCTTTAGCATGGCATTGCTTTTTGGATGATAATACATAGCATAGATTGATAAACAATAGTAAAAGCACATCAAAAAGAAGCCAACGTTAGTAGAGAAATGGTCCCCAAATGCTTTCATACATTAGCAAAAGCAACTTAATCACCTTATTATAATCTATGATCTCAATCATTTGAGTGCTCTCCTACCTCTAGAGATCACAGTTTGCTCATTCTCCTTATCCTGTGGGAATTAAGATCTATAAAAAATAAAGAAGGTTTTATTTTAATTATTTTCAACATATGGCAAATGATATATCATTCAGGATATCTTTTTGAATGACTAACTAATTAAAAACATGACATTCTCATTTTCTTTCCTAAAAATATATTTCTTTGATAAATTATTCTATCCCATATTTTACAAATACATCTTCACTGATGGTGTTGAAGGTTTATCCCAACCATGTCTTTCTACTGTTCTTTGGGCCACCTGAAATATGAATTCACAAAACCATATAAAATCAATGAGGAAATACTGATAATCAAAAAGATTAGTTTTAAAATTTGGAAGCATCTTAGGATCACTGAAAATGCTTTGCAGTTTTTGATATGCAAGTCAGCTCATTCTCTTATTCAATTCTGGTCATGGTTCATTGTCATCTGCATATTTCTATTCATCTGTATGCAATTTCTAACCAACATATAAATACCAATGGACCAATTTAATTAGTTGCATTTTCATCCACTTTTTCATGTGTGTGGATTATTAAGCCAATTTCTTCTCTGTAACTGTGAATCTGAAACTTGGAGGGTTTCACATTATCAGAGTTATCATCTTTTTTTTTTTTTAGGTTTTTTTCAAGGCAAATGGGGTTAAGTGGCTTGCCCAAGGCCACACAGCTAGGTAATTATTAAGTGTGTCTGGACCAGATTTGAACCTAGCTACTCCTGACTCCAAGGCCAGTGCTTTATCCACTATGCCACCTAGCTGCCCCAGGGGTTATCTTCTTCCATTTTGGTTTCTGTCTTCTGTGACTAAGACAGTTTGCAAATGTATATTTCCTCTTTTTTGCTGTGCTTATATAACATAGCAACTGTTACAATGTGGCATAAAACATTAGGAATAAAAACACACAATTTCATACAAGAAACATATGCATCAGTTCACACTATCAGGATTTTCTGAAGTCATCTCTCATCACTTCTTAGGGTATCTTAATCTTGCATGATTTTCTCCAACTTCTAATTTGGTTATGGACTATGGACTTGAACTCAGAAAGACCTAGGTTCAAATCCTCTTATAGTTAATTATTAGTTTTATAATTCAGGCCAAGTAAGGAAAGGAACTTTTTGTTCCTTTATGCCCTAATATGTAAAACAAAAGGATTAATCTCAATAGCCTCTAGGTTCTATACCACCTCTAAACTTATGATCCTAAGAATCTCAAGTTTCCTCCTTGCAATGGGGCCATCTCTCTAATTTTCTCATTGAAAATTCCAGTTACCCCCAGGGCTGAAAAACTAACAGCATGAAGAAATATCTCCCTTGATTCATAACTCAAAAATCCTACTATATTTTAATCCATTCTCTCTCCTTTTCAGTGACAAATTATTAGAAGGAATCATTCAGATGTTTAATATCTATGCTGGCACATTATAAGTAAAATTCAAGCTGAAAAACCTTTGATTTCAAGCCCAGATACAGACTATATATCTGTCCCCTGAGGATCAGCAGCCAAGGCAAATTCATAAATGTTTATAACTAGCATACTGACCTACCATTTTTGTTTTTTTAAGATGTAGAAAGTAATTAAGCTATATACTAAAAATGGGTAAATTGCATCCAATCTCCATTGACAAGAGAAGCACTATAGTAAAAAACAAACAGATCTCTGAAGTTTTTAAGTAATAGTGTTATATATAAACAGATATAATAGACTTCTCTGGTTTGTCACCTAGAAAAACTAGATAAAAGAGAATAGAGTTTCATGTATAAGATTTTCTAAAACAAGCAAGTAAATACAATGTCTCCTTTCCTATCTTTGTCCTCAGAACACTCAGGAAAAAAACCTAGTGCCAAAGTCAAAGAATGACTTCAACTCTGTCCTTATCTCAGAATCATTTTATAATGTTTTGATGACCTGAAATTTTTCCCCTAGGATTTCTAAAACTTGCTAAACCATTCTCCTATTCTGGTCAGTTCCATAAAGCAGCTCTTCCAGAACTGGGAATTATTGAACTTCTAATGTGGAAGTTGGCATTTGGGAGCTTAAATAAGACACAACTCTTCTAAATATAAGTTGTCTTTTGAAAATCACATTTTTCTATAATCAGGAATACCATCCACCTTCTGACTGAATTCTGGAAGGCCACAAGAACTATATGATACACTCACACCCCAACCCCTAAATCCAAAGAAGAGGTTAGTATATCACTAAATACTGAATCTTGATTGGGCTTATAAACTCTCTAGGTCAAACTCCCCCCCAGCTCTTGACTTCTTTGATAAAGGCTTTCCTGGACTTCACAGGTCCAAACAAAAATATCTGTCATTAGAACTTTTATTGTGTTTGAAACACTTAATCACTTGGTTGTTTTTTTTTTGTTGTTGTTGTTGGTTTGATTTAATTTAATTTTTTCATCCATGTGCACATATATATTTTTAAGTAACAAAATTTCCTTCCATTCTCACTTCCCATCCCCTTCCCCTCATCAGTGAATAGTCAGGTTAGCATTACATATATACATATTTTTGATAAGCATGTTTACATATTAGTTATTTTTGGTAGGAGGAATTAGGATTAAGGGAAAGAGATTTATAAGAGACAATTTTTTGTATAGTATTCATCAGATTCTGAAGTATTGCTTTTTTGGTTTTTGTTTTGTTTTTCTTACTCTGAATAGGAATAATATTGTCCATAACTGGTCTAATATGGTTTTTTGGCCTAACTCTCTGAACTGCTGAAAGATGCGGCTTCCCTCAAGGTTGATCATCTCACAATGATTTTGTTGATGTGTACATTGTTCTCTTGGTTCTACTCCCTTCCCTCATCATCAGATCCTGTAACACATTCCATCCTTCTCTAGAGACTGACCATTTATGGTTTCTTATAGAACAATAATATTCCATAGTATTCATGTACTATAACTTGTTTAACCATTCCCCAGTTGATAGGCATCTCCTCAATTTCCAATTCTTTACCACTACAAAAAGAGTTACTATGAATATTTTATAACATGTGGTACTTTCCCTATTTTTTATGATTTCTCCTGGATATGGGCCTAAAATTGGAATTGCTAGGTGAAAGGGAATGAACATTTTTATTGCTCTTTGGGCATGGTTCCATATTGCTTTCCAGAATGGTTGAATCCATTCATAACTCCACTAGCAATGCATTAATATCCCAATCCTACCACAATCACTCCAATATTAATCATTTCCCCTTTTCTCATCTTGGCCAAACAGTTAGGTGTGAAGTGATACCTCTTAGTTGTTTTAATTTGCATCACTTGTTTTTCTTAAAGAACCTCTACTTTGCTATATACTAGCTATCTGCTTTCTCATTCCCATCAAAATCAACTTACCCATTCAAAGTCTTCAGTTCTTCCCACCTATTCCAAAGTGCTTTCAGGATGTCTACTACTTAATTATTGAATTTCCTCTAATCTTAAATCTCTCTTTCTCACTCTTTCTAGATTCTGGCATTCAATAAATCAGAGATTCCTCAGTACTATTTCTCTGGCTAATTTTTAAGTATTAGACCCACTTTTTCTCATATCCAAACTCAATATTGCGTATCAGAATTATCTTGCTCTCCAAAGCCTAAACTTCTAGACTTAGTTACCATTGACTACAAACTATTTTGGATTTCACGCACTCCAAATGCATCATCCTATCCATATCCCGAGAGCCATTATTTAAACATCTCCCAGGATATTCTTCCTTCTTTCTCAATATATTCAGTGCCTAATTCACAGTTTTCTTCCCTACCTCAAATGCCATCCTCATAACAATGAACTTCCACATAAACATTTATTTTCTTCAAATGCTCGATCTTTTCAGATCCTAAATCACTACAATTACTTTGACTTACCCTTTACTGCATCTCAACTACACAGTAAGATGGTAATATCCTTGTTCTTGCCATTGCCCTTAAGTTTCTTTTTTCCATGGTAATAAGCTGCAAAGTTCCTTTATCTAATCACAATGTTTAATCATTCCAACTTTCCCTGTGGTTATAATCCTTATCACAATCTTTGTCCTTCCTGTGATCTCCAATTCCTTCATCTCTCAGTATTTTACTAGAACATCACCCTTGCTCTCTAAGTCTATATTCGCCTTCCTTCCTAGTCTCAAATGTTAGCAAACTGGTTGGACTCTGACTGTATCCTCTACTCTCAGATCCTAAATTCCCTGGCTCTACTACTATCTAGCCTTGTCAAACTCCATTCTAACTATTCTAACCATTAGTCTCTGTTGTTCCCACTCATGGGATAATTAATGCACTTAAAGGAAGCAATGAAACTATGTTTAGCGAGTGCAGTATAAATTTATGTTATCCAATTTCATCTAGATTCCTAGTGGTGTTGCTGTTGTTCAGTCATTTAGTTGTACCCAAGTTTCTATGACCATGTGACCATATTGTCCTTGGGATTTTCTTGCCAAAGGTATTAGAATAGTTTTCCATTTCTTCCTCTAGTAGATTCTCACTAGAGCCAGGCCATACTGTTTATCCCTCCCTAATTAATTATTTTCCTTTCCACCTAGAGTGGTTGTTCTAAATAGCTTCTCCCTGATCCTTTTAGATAAAGACTATACTGCATACTTCAGCAAAAAGATTGAGATCATTCACTCTCAATTTCTTCAAATTTAGAAGTCTAAGAAATGGTTCTACAACCTTTATTAGAAGACTTTTGGTGAGATAAGCCTATTGCTGCTTAAGATGGCTCATTCCTCTAGCAGTTGGAAAACCTTCCCTTAAATCAACCTAAAATTGGTCTCTTTGCAACTGCACTCATTGTTCCTAGTTGGAGATTGTGAGGGAGAATCAGGGAGTGAGGACAGGGAGGGAAACTGGAAATAAACTTTGATTATCTAAAAGTTTTTCAATTACTTGAAGGCAACTTTCATATATTATCTCAGTGTTGAGTATTGAACTGTTCCAATAATTGTTATGGCTTCCAATCACTCAATAAGTATTAATGAAGTACCTACTGTGTATGTGAGGCACTGTGCTAGGCACTGGGGATGAAAATAAAATAACTGATAAAATTAAAAGTTTACATTCTAATGAGGGAGACAACAATTCTATAAGTATATATGGAATAAATATAAAGAATAAATGCAAAATAGCTAAACTCAAGATATTATGGGAGAAAAAGCATAAGTAGTGATAAGGTAGTGAAAAAAAGATTTGGGTAATGGAAATTTAAGATAATTGGAACATAAATATTTGATAAGTCATTGTATATGTGAGGTGAGAGAAACTAAGAACAAGTGCCAAGGATATGAACCTAAGAAAATGGGAAAACAGTGGCACATTTGACATAATTAGGAAAGTTTAAAGGAGATTAAGGTCTGGAGAAAGATGGTATTCATTGTGGGGCATGGTGAACTTGAGATGTCTCTAAAATATACACCTTGAAATATCAGTTCCTCAGAACTGGGGTCTGAGAGTGAATATATAGATCTGAAAGCAAGCCGTATAGAGATAATAATTGAATCTATAGGAGCTTTCAATAGAGAATATAGAGAAATGTAGGAAGACTATGCTAGTATCCTTTAAGAATATCCCTAGTTAGAAAATGCTATAAATGATAAACCAGTTTAGATAGGAGTAGCAGGAGAAAGTACTGTCACGAAAGGCCTAAAAGGAGAGGCTACCCAAGAGGAAAGTATAATGAATATCATGAAATGCAGCAAATATTTGAAAAGCATGAAGAATGAGAAAAGAAAAATCAGCTTTGGCATACAAAATATTAGGTGAATGGGATCAAGTTTACATCAGAGTAGAGAGTGAGGTATAGCAACTTTAAGAGAGAAGAGACAATTTGGGGGGTGGAGATGTAGTGAGAGAGATTCGGAATCAGTTTCAAGGGACAGACACTAAATTTATGATTATATTGGTATAAAGGACTCAAACTAGTACTTGTTAGTAATTTTACTGTACCTTAAAGTCTTCAAGGATTGCCCAGAGCACAAACATTAATTAACTTGTCCGGAATTATACAATCAGATGCAAAACTCCTCCTACCACCACTACTACTACTATTACTATTATTACTTATTACTATTGCTATTATTACCATTATTATTATTGTTATTATTATTATTATTAATACTACTTACTATTACTACTACTACTACTGCTACTAGTACTACTACTACTACTATTACTACTCCTTTTTTAAATAGGGATCATTTAAACTCTAGAATAGAATATGTTGCTCTTCACACATCTTAATGACAGCTTAATCTAGGATCCTGGATTTAACCAAAGTGAAAATGAAATTACAGAAGAGCCTTTGAAGAATTATTAGGTTGTCATATTTCTTATTAACTAAGGAAGTACACATTTTGGCTAAGGATGAATATTTTGTCAAATTAAGATGAATAACAACAGATTAGTAGGTAATGAGCACAGCAACTACATAACAGTTTGTTCTTGGCAGGATCTTTAAGTGCTGTTGCTCAGTAATACTCTGAAGATTCCTTTTCCTTTTTGTTTAAGGACAAAATATGCAGGATGCAGCAGGAAAACATATTACTGCTCCCTAGAGTATAGAGCCAGAGTCTTGATTCTCCTTTAGTCAATGAATTTCTATTAGTTCTGTTGAAAACTGGAGAAACAATGAAGAAGCAATTCCACCCAAACTTCTGAATATAGACTACATATGACTTCTCAGTACTTTCTCCAATGCTAGATTCTTAATCTCATCCACTGAAATAGAGTTATAACTAGAAAATATGACACCCCAAGACACAACCCACAATTCTGCCTTGGGCTAAGCAACACCAAAAATAATAAATTGCTTTTTTTTAAGTTCCAGTGATGGGGCAGATTGTTGGGGAGGTTGGGGGAATCTCAGACCTTAAGATATAAGGCTTTATGTAGGGTTAAAAATCAGAGACACCATTTGTGACATGTTATAATAAAGTCCTTCTGCCAGTCATAAAATAGCTAGCAAATAGGGAGAAAGCCTAAATGCACCAGGGTGGGACTGATCAAGTAAATGCCTACCTGGAGATATTACTGTGGCATTTGACATAATTTATTATCTCAATTCATCTTCAATAAATTACTTTCTAGTTTTCCCTGTTTTATAATCACTCATCATAATGTTCTAGGATTAACTTCAAATTTCTGGATAATTGGTTTAATATATCACCTTTGGATGCTCATTTTCTAATTACATTAACTTTGCCCTGCACTTCCAAGGCCAATAATTTTCAAATTTGATTATACATTTTAATTTTTAAATTATTCATAACATGATTCTATAATCTGGCCACTCCCCAAAATATTAAATTCAATAAACATGCATTAAGTACTTACTATATAAAGCATTGTACCTTAATATACAGTTAAACTATAATAAAGTTGAAAATTAACCAGAGAAAGATGAAAAAGAAGGGAGGAAGAACAAAAGGTAGGGAAGAAAATGGGAAGGAAGAAAAGAAGGAAGAATTTAAAGAAGGGAGAAAGAAAGAAAGGAAAGAAGGAAGGAGGTGATACAAGGGAGAGAGGCAGGAAAGATTTGGGCTTAAAATAAGGAAAACCTTTCTAACCAAGATTTATGTTTTGTTTTGTTTTCTATTAAAGGGTTGGAGGTAATGTACTATCATACTATCTATGACTAGAGGTCTTCAAGACAGGGGTATATGATCATTTCTCAGGAGTTCTTAGAAGGGATTCCTTTTCATTAATATCTCTAAAGCCTCTTCCAATTCTGAGGGACCAGGATTCTATGAAGTGAATACCTCAAGAATACATAGATAGGGGGGTCAGACTCAAAATGCCAGCATGAGGGCAGGAATTCCCAGAAACTCATCCCCCAAACAACTCAAAAATTCATCATATTATGACTCTAGCCAAAATTTAGAGGGGCAGATTCCACAGAAAGACTGAGTGATACAATTTTCCAGTCCAAGACAACTTAGAAGTTCTGTAGGAAGGTCTGTTTCACCAGGACTGGGGGGGTTAGAAAGACATCATCACAGATGGGTGGTAGCACAGCTGGATCAGAGCAAACCAGTCATCCATGAATTGCCCTGGGCTCTGGACACACCTGGATCGGTGACAATGGGGGTGGTTTCCAGACCTCTGGACCTTGGGATCACAGGAGACAGCTTGATGGAGTAGTGAGAGAGCTCTGCTATACCAGAGCAGAACCAGGCCAGCACCAGCTTCAGAGCAGCCCTGCAATGGCACCCTGCAGAGCCATGCTGCACTTCCAGAGAGCTCAGCCTACAGAAGGTAAGGGGGTGGAGAGAGACTGCAGAGATCTCTTTGCTATCCCTGGGGCAGGACTCTACTGTTTGCCCACACTCAGATTCAGGTCACAGTCTGGGTATCTAAACCACCATAGAGGAGCAGGAACTGTCCCCATAGCTCCAGGGCAGAGGGGAGGGATTGTGGTCATCCATAAACCAGAGGAGAGGCAAGAGAGCAGTCAGAACATCTCATAAAACCTTGGAGGAATTGAGGACCCATTAGGGTGTCCCCAAAATCCCCCAAAATGTTTGGAAGTGCAGTAATTCAGTATAGACTGAAGAAATGAGCAAACAATAGAAAAGGAATAACCTAACCATAGAAAATTACTTTGGTCCCATGGAGGACCAAAATACATAGTCAAAAGATGATGAGGTTGAAACTTCCATATTCAAAACCTCCAAAAGAAATAAGAAATGGGTTCAGGTTATGGACAAGCTCAGAAAAGACATTGAAAAACAAGTAAGGGAGGCAGAAGAAAAATTGTGAAGAGAAATGAGAGCTACATAGGAAAATCATGAAAACCAAGTCAGCAACTGGATGAAAGTATTACAAAAAATATTGAAGAAAGTAACATGTTAAAAACCAGTTTAAACCAATTGGAAAAAACAATGCAAAAGGCAAATGAGGAGAAGAATGCCTTAAAAAGCAGGACTGACCAGCTCGAAAAGGAGATAAGAAAGCTCTCTAAAGAAAATACCTCCTTCAAATGAAAAATGGAGTTAAAGGAAGCTGATGACATTGCAAGAAATCAAGAAACAATAAAACAATACTAAAAATGAAAAATTAGAGGAAAATGTGAAATATCTTATGGAAAAACAACTGACCTAGAAAACAGATCCAGAAGAAATAATTTAAAAATTATGGGGCTACCTGAAAGTCATGATCAGGAAAAGAGCCTAGGCTTCATTTTTCAAGGAAATAATACAGCAAAATTGCTCTTAGATCCTAGAAAGCAGAGGTTAAAATAGAAATTGAGGGAATCCACTGATCGCCTCCTGATAGAGTTCCCAAAAGAAAAGCACCCAGGAATATTATAGCCAAATCCCAAAACTCCCAAGTCAAAGAGAAAATACTACAAGGTGCCAGAAACAAACCATTCAACTATCATTGTTCTATAGTCAGGATTACACATGATTTGGCAACATCTACATTAAGAGCTCATAGGGCTTGGAATATGATATTTTGGAAGGAAAAAAAAAGCTTAGTTTACAACCAAGAATCAACTACCCAGCAAAACTGAATATCCTCTTTCAGGGGAAAAGATAGATATTCAATGAAACAGGAAAGTTTCAGACTTTCCTGAAACAACCAGAGCTGAACAGAAAGTTTGATCTTCCAGTATAGGACTCAGGTGAAGTATAGAGAGGGTGGATGAGGACTAATTATGAGAAACTTAATGATGCTAAACTGCATGTATTCCTATATGGGAAGAAGATACTGATAACTGATATGAACTTTCTCATTTATAAGAACAATTAGAAGGAGCATATATAGACAAGGCACAGGAGGAAGTTTAATATAATGGTATAATGTAGTATAAAGATGGAGTCAATGTATGATAAGGAAAGTACTAGGAGGAAGGAAAAAGAGAGGTAAAAAAGTCTAAGATGTTTCACATAAAAGAATCAAGTAAAAAATTTTGCATTGGAGTGGAAGGGGGTAGGTGAGGGGGAATGATTGTGCTTTCATTCTCATCAGAAATGGCTCAGTGAAGAAATTGCATACACAATAACAGGGTATAGAAATCTTTCTTAACCTAGAGAAAAATGAGAGGGAAGGGATAAGATAAGGGTGATGGAGGAGGAGAGGGGAGGAGTAGATGATAGAAGAGAGGAAGGATCTTGGGAGAGGGCTATCAGATACAACACACTTCTGAGGAGGGACAGGGTGAAAGGAGAGAGAAAATAGAATAAATGGGAGTAGAGAGAAATAGAATGGAGGGAAATACAGCTAGTGATAGTGACTGGGAAAAAATATTGAAGCAACTTCTCTGGTAGACTTATGATAGAGAAGGTAACTCATCCTAGAGACAGCCAATGAAATCTGAACACAGACTGAAATACCATCCCCCCCACTTCATTTCTCTTGAAGTTTATCTTTTTTGGGGGGGTATGTTTACTTTCACAACATGATTATTGTAACAATATAAAATAAATAAACCATAAAAATATTTTTAAAAAAGAAAAAAATACATAGATAAGAGGAAGAGATCCTGAGCCTTCTGCCTGAATATCTTCAACTCCTGGTTTCCCCAGATTCCTAAAAGCCTCAGTTAAATCCTACTTTGTACAAAAACACTTTTCTAGTCTTCCATAAATTCAGTGCTTTCACTCTGAGATTACTTATACCAAATTTACACTGAATATGTTTTGTTTACAAAAAGTTGTTTGCATGTTTTCCCCTTATTAGGCTGTGAGCTCCTTGAATAAAAGGGTTATGTTATACCTTGCTTTATCTCTCTGGCCCTTAACAAAGAGTCTGTTATATGCAGGCATTTTATAAATGATAGTTGACTGACTAGTTATCATTCATTGCACTTAATTTTACAGGAAAGGTTACTTTTACAATAAAAAGAATCAGATACTATCCTTATGGTTTGTCTATACAAGTGTTTTAGGAAATATAAAAAATAAATATAAAAGAGCTTTCTACATCTACTTCTGCATATATGTCTTGGCCCATCCAAATCTTTTGTTCAATGCCAATCTGAAAAGTTCCATTTGAAATCTGCCAATCAATAGGTAGTAGTTATTTCTAGAAGTCTTGGAAAAGCTTAGGCATAGTCTTTCAAGGTACTATGAAAAGTCCTTGGAGCCTTTAGGTTACTGCTCAATGAATCCAATAACCTGGAAGATTGTTCCAGATTAATTCAACATATATTTATTAAGTGCCTACTAGGTCCAACTTACCACTCTCTTTATCAAATTACCACAAATAGTCTTAAGTGCCTTTACTTTGAAAATTGCACAAGTACTAGAGAAAAGAACTAAAATTATAGAGTTTCAGAGTTGAAAAGGATTATCATCTACATATAACTGTACCTGACCAAGAACATTTCCTAAAAGTTTCCCCAATAGATGTGGTCATTTACATTTTGTTAAAGACTTCCCAAGGGAATGGGACCCCACTATCTCCCAAGATGACCCACAATCTGAAAATAAGTGATTGTGTAAATTCATTATTATTAAAATAAGTACAGCTTTGGTGCACTTCCATTGGATTTATAATCAATCTTCTGAAATATAATTTGATTCTTCCCTCACATTCAATGTTCCCTCACATTCAACTCTGAAAAGATCTTCCTTTAATTTAGAATACCTATTAGAATTTTACTTTTTTAAAAATTCTCTTTCCACTTCAAATAAAAAGATACATCATTAAGTTTGGGGATAAAAATGTTATATATACTATGGAGGTATAAGATTTAGATTCTGAGTGAAGAACAAAATTTAAAAGAGCGTCAATTATTACTAATAGTAGATAGGAAAATATGTTAAAGTTAACAATTATTCTTAAATGTGTGTAAGAGAAAGTGAAAAGCAAGATTTCTAGAAACCACCTAATAAAATTATGTTTAATTATCAAATTATCAGAATTTAATATGCAAAGTTAACAATAGATAAACTATTTTAATTGTATTAGTTTTTCCTCTCATACTCTTGATAATATAATACATTAAAATTAAATATAAAGAAAAAATGCTAGCTAGACTACCGTTAATTACTCTTCTTCCCGTGTGTCCTTAAACTTGTGGCTTCATAGAATCATAGAACCTCACTGTTTTATCAAATATCTATAAATCTTTATGTGAATCACTACATAGACAAGAGGCTAAAATGAAACAGAATCTATCACAAAGGAATAACAATTTTTTAAAAAAACATTTATTTGAGAGTTATTTCATATTTTTATCAGCTATAAAATGTATTTGTTTAAAAAGAACTCCTACATTAATCTGTTATTAGCACTCAGTAGAAGGTGATAATAATGTTTGAATTTCACAGGCATACATAATTTTTTTATTGCTCAGTCAATATTTTCAAAAAATATTATAGTTTTTGCATATGATCTTATTAATTACACTAGAAAAGTTTGGACTTAGAGTCAAAAGACCAAGTTTAAAATTCTAGTTTTTAGCAAATACTTAGAAGTGTGGCTTCAGGTAAATTGTTCAGGTAAATTGTTCAATTTGAGTTTCACTTTCCCTAACATTATTATTATCCTCAGGATGCATAAGATAAAAACAATTTGGAAATTATGAAGTGGTGTATTATGTTACATTTGTATTAATGTAACTGTTGATATAAAAATTATAACATACTAATTCATTCTATTCATTTATTCTATTTATTTATTTCAATATTCTTTTTAAAATTCTGAACTCCCAATTCTTTCATCCTGAAACCCCTCTGCCACTAATTGATGAGAAAAGCAATATAATATCAATTATACATGTGAAGTAGGGCAAAACGGGTTTCTATAATAATCATGCTGAAAAAAAGCAAGAAAAATTAAGTGAGGAAAAAGGGTATGCTTCAATCTGAACTCACAATTCATCAACTTGTTCTTTGGAATACAGATAAGCATTTTTCATTGTGAGTCTTTTGAAATTGTCTTGATCAATGTATTAATTAGAGTAGCTATGTTTTTCACAGTTTATTATTATTATTATTATTATTTTACTTATTGAGTGTAATATTCTGGTTCTGCTCATGCCATTTTTCATTAGTTCATGTAAGTCTCTTCAGGTTGTTTTTTTTTTAATTTGTTTGTTTCATTTTATTTTTGAAACCCTGCCACTCATCATTTCTTATGCCATAAGAGTATCCCATCACAATGATTCGTATTTTTTAGTTGTTTTATTGCTCCTGAATTGTTTAGTTCCTAAAATTGTTTAGTTATTCCCCAACTGATGACCATTTCCTCAATTTCCAATTATTTGCCAGCATAAAAAAGAATTGTTATAAATATTTTTATAGAAGTATATCTGTTTTCTTTGATCTCCTTGTGATACAGATCTAGTAATGGTACTGCTAGGACAAAGGAAATGCACAGTTTTATAACACTTTCATAATAGTTCTAAATTCTTCTCTGGATTGGTTGTGCCAGTTAACAACTCCACAGTTCCATTATTGCTTCCCTAATATTTCCACATCTCATTTAGTATGCCACTTTCCTTTTCTGTCATTTTAGCCAATCTAAGAGATGAGAAATTGTACCTCAAAATTATTTTAACTTGTGTTACTCTAATCAATGTTGATTTAGAGCATTTTATATAACTATTGATAGTTTTGATTTCTTTTTAAATTTGCTCATTCATATCCTTTTACCATTCATCAACTGGAGAATGGCTTCTTTATAAATTTGGATCAACTCCCTATATCTTTGAGAAATGAGACCTCTCATTTCTTTTCCCAATTTTTCCTTTACCACTGTTATTTGATTCTTAAAATCTTTTTTGTTTGTTGTTGTTCTTTTTTAAAGCTCTTCCAGGAATACCTGTTGCACATTTTTCTTCAAGGATGGTTTGTTGATGTTTTCACAGCCAGGAAAACCTTGTTGTCTTCTTCTAAGTCAGAGTCTTGATATTCACTATCATGTAGCAGATTTTTATGGTCAGGTTCTTTTGTTGTTGGTGTTGTCTGTTCATTTTTTTCCAGATTATTTCTTGACTTTGAAGTTTATGTTAAATTTGGGTTCTGCTCACCTGACCCATCTTTAGAAAACTCATGTTTTCACAGTTAGTTCTTAGGGTTTTTAAGTTTTTGGTATTTTCAAGATATTATACTCTAGGGAAAAGTGCATCCCTTACTCAGGAAAGGTCCCTCTACCTTGCAGATAGAAGTACAAGTGTTCTTCTCTGCCCTGGAGTTGTAACAGGGTCCTACTCCTTTACAACAACCAGACCTCTCTAATCTGGAAATTTAGGCCTCAACTGTATGGGCAATGGAATTGTGAAATGGCACGTAGTCTGGCTCCCAATACTAGCAAAAAGATTTTGCGCAATATCTTTTAGACCATTTTTCCAACGCCAAAATAAACTCTAGACTGAGAGCTCCTAAATCGGTTTCTGCTGTCACAATTGCCTCCAACGTTCAGAGCAAGTGTTGCTGCCAGGTGGGCTCCATGTCAGCCTCCCACCTCAGTGTTATTGACCTTTTCTTTTGACCTTCCAAATTGTGATGGACTAAGAAAAATATCTCAACTCAATCTCTTATTAGCTGTGCCATTCTAAAATTTAATGTGAGGAATTATTTCACAGAGGTTTGGAGGGCAATTTTGGGAGATCTAGGTCAGAGTACTATTCTGTCATTTTGGAATCCTCTGTGACATGATTCTTTGCAATTCAAAAATTTGTTCCTTTTTTCATTGCTGAACTTTATTTTTAATTTATTCCTTGGTTATGTAGGTCTTCAGTCTATGGAATATTATTTCAGTATTGTATTATTTTATTATTTCAATAATATATATATATATACACAAATGCATAATAGTTTCAGTACAAATATATTGTTAAATTTTAGAGTTGATCAAGTTTAAATATAAACTTATCCAATACAATTATTCCAAAGTTGAGCACCAGAAAGCTTAATTTTAGCTTATATATCCAGACTCTGGCAGTAGAGTCAGAGTTAAAAACCAAGTTTCCTTTAATTCCTATTAATTCCATGTTCTTTCATTTCATTAAATGGGGGGAGGGGAGAAAGGGGGAGTTGTTTGCTTTTTTTTCTGCTTTTTTACAAGTCCATATTTCTACCAGGAGCTTTTAAATTCCCAGTCTGTATATGTATTCCATAAGAACCTTTGAATTAAATACACAATGTGCATGTTTAAAAAAAAGAAACAATTTTCAAAGAAACTATGAGTATGTTAGCATAGTTAAAGGCCAGCAAAATCTGACATGCTGGCACCTTCTGCATGTTTTACATATATACAGTATTAATGCAGTTTCCATAGCAGCCAGTATATCACATGATACTTTATAATAATTTGGGATTAATAGGAATTCATTAAGAAAAAAAGAAATTGACCTCAACCAGAAAGGGGAGGGGGTAAAATACTTAATGGCTACTTCTCTGCCTAAATCATTTACTAGCTTGTGAAATATTAATTTATAAATTCATAGAATATTAGTGCTAAGAGGTTCTTTAATGGCCATTCCATTCAGCTCCTCATTTTCAGATGATGACATTTAGACCCCAAATAGGTTAAGTGAGTTATTAAACAGCACTGGGAAAATCAGAGTCACATTGATCTGGGATGTTTTGCTGGATCTGAGCTTATTTGTTGTTTATGAAATGTAAAACAACTTTTGTGAGTTCAATCCCATTTCTATTGCTTACTGTTCATGTAACCTCAGCAAGCCTTATCACTTCTCTTTTTTCTTAGATTCTGTTTGCTCATTGCTAAAATGAGAAGATGAAAATACATGGTCTTTGAGGTCCCTTCTAGGTCTAAATCTAAATGAATTTCTAGTTATCAGAAGCTGATCCCTTTATAATGAAATAGAAACTCGTAAAACAACAAAGTAGCTTATTTTCTCCTTCTGACTCCTTAATTAATCTATGATACAGATCAAATATTATAATCCATAGTTTACAGATGAGAAGAAATTAAGACAATTACCCAGGATCATTCAGCCATTGAACAGAAGAGACTAGACTATAATCCAGGTCTTTTACCTGTTATTTCAAGACTCCTTATATAATATTACACTGTCCTTCCAAAAACATCTATAAAATAAATATAATAAAATCTTAATAAGAAAAGTTGGATTTAATGAGCAAGCTAGGTAGTATAGTATAGAAGAGTGCAGGATTTATAGTTAGGAAAACCTCAGTTCAAATCCTGCCTCATACACATATCTCTATGACAAAGCATTTAATCTCTATTTGTCTCTCTTTCCTCAACTATAAGATGGGGATAATAACAGGTATCAACGTCACAGATTTGTGAGGATAATATGAGAAAATATTTATAAAGTATTTTGAAGACATTAAATTATATTTGAATATTAATCATATAATAATGATATTAATAATGTTGATCCTTTCCTTGTCTGTGCTCAATCCCATCTTATCTATAGAAGACAGAAATTAAATAAAAAGAAGACTTTTGGTATTTCTATGATTTGAATTCCCTTATCTGATCTCTGAGAGAAAGAAAGATTATTATGAAACAAGGGGGGGGCGGGTTTAGTCCCCAGGTATTCAGAACCCTGATGGACTTATCAGGGACTGTTGATACTGGGTTAATTAATACAATTTAAATGTTGAAGTAAGCTTAAATGTAGCCGGTTGGAAGGATCATTGGCATCCTCAAAAAAGCTAGTTACATAAAATAGGAATGAGCAGATAGATGCTGACACAATTTCATAAATATATTTATAATAATTTTAAAAAACTATACTAATACAAAAAAGGGAATTTTCTTTTTCAATTTCCATGCTATAGAATTGCCATTTTCTTTTTAAATTTATTTTATTTTATTTATTTTGAGTTTTACAATTTTTCCCCAATCTTACTTCCTTCACCCCCCCCCACAGAAGGCAATTTGCCAGTCTTTACATTGTTTCCATGATATACATTGATTCAAATTGAATGTGATGAGAGAGAAATCATATCCTTAAGGAAGAAACATAAAGTATAAGAGATAGCAAGATCAGACAATAAGATATCAGTGTTTTGTTTTCTAAATTAAAGGTAATAGTCCTTGGTCTTTGTTCAAACTCCACAGTTCTTTCTCTGGATACAGATGGCATCGTTCATCACAGACAGCCCAAAATTGTCCCTGATTGTTGCAATGATGGAATGAGCAAGTCCATCAAGGTTGATCATCACCCCCATGTTGCTGTTAGGGTGTACAGTGTTTTACTGTTTCTGCTCATCTCACTCAGCATCAGTTCATACAAATCCCTCCAGGCTTCCCTGAATTCCTGTCCCTCCTGGTTTCTCATAGAATAATAGTGTTCCTTGACATACATATACCACAGTTTGCTAAGCCATTCCCCAGTTGAAGGACATTTACTTGATTTCCAATTCTTTGCCACCACAAACAGGGCTGCTATGAATATTTTTGTGCAAGTCATGTTTTTATCCTTTTTCATCATCTCTTCAGGGTATAGACCCAGTAGTGGTATTGCTGGGTCAAAGGGTATGCACATTTTTGTTGCTCTTTGGGTGTAGTTCCAAATTGCTTGCCAGAAAGATTGGATGAGTTCATAGCTCCATAGAATTGCCATTTCCCAAGGAAAACATAGCAGAAGTGAATTTCCTGGTTTAGAATGAGGACATCAACAAAACATTATTTTAACTTATTAGATATTATCCTTTTTTCTGTTTTTACATCCTATTACTTTTTATTTGATTTTTTAATGAAAAAAGAGGATTATTTTAGAAAGGAAGTAAAAGTAACTAAGGAAGACTGGCTGTCACTAAAATGCTCACAAAGTATCTTCCTTTACTTGTTACCAACATTCTACAAACTACAGCAAGTGATTTTATTTAAACAATAACAGTTTCCATTAAGGTTTTGACTTTCTGTTTTAACAAGTTTCCAAAGCCCTTGGCACAAACACATTTTTACAAAACTGCAATTGTTGGTAAGCTATAAAAAAACAGTCATATTTGAAAGAATGATCTCATAACTTACTCTACTGAGTACAGAAAGACCAAAAGCATCTATTGAAGTGACTAATAAAATTATAAGATTGAGAAAGGCTCCTGAAGCTATATTCTTACCTTTAGGGAAGACTTATAGTAGTGTAGATGCTGATACATCTGTCGTGTTCTTGAAGATCTCTGTAAAAGAAAATACTATTTGCATTACCATTTGCAAAATCCATCAGAAATATCTTACTTATATCCATTCTAAATCACTCCAAATGCTGCAAACAATTGCCAGCCTTCTCTATTGCTCATTCTATCTGATGTTTGTTAAAATCAGAAAAAATAAAAAGAAATTGGTTTCTTAATTATGTTAGCTGAACTTGAAGCCTTTTGTTCTTTACCAAAAATTAAAAAAATAGGAAGTAATAGATCATCACTTGCTATAACAATCTTCCATAGGATATATAAAGGCATTCAAGAAAGACTGAGTCCTATTTTTAAAATGACTTAAAATAGATATATTTATTTCTAGGTTGTACAGTGGATATTGTGCCAGACCAGGAGGCAAGAAGGCACATCTTGCTGAATTTCAATCTAGCCTCCGACTCTCACTTGCTGTGTGACCTTGGGCAATTCACTTAACCCTATTTGCCTCTGTTTCCTCATCTGTAAAATGAACTAGAGAGGGAAATAACCAACCATTCCAGTCTCTTTTCCAAGAAAATCCCAAATGAGGTCACAAAGAATCAGACATGACTGAAAAACAACTAAATAGACAGAGGCAGAATGATACAGTCCAGAATTTAGAGCCAACTATATTTTGATTCAAATCTTACTTTTAACACTGTCTAGCTGTGTGACCTTATTCAATTCACTTAACCTATAATGTGATACAAGTAGATCATTAGGTCTTATCTACAAAATCACAGATGGATTGTCACTTACAGTGGAGGAGAGAGAGTGCCCATCTTATCTCTGACTCAGAATATTTTGTCAATTAATAAATTATTTTATTTTTTCAATTACATGTTATGACTTTTTCATCTACATGAATACGCATATCTAAGACACACAATTTCCATCTATCCTTCCTTCCCATCCCCTTCTCCTCAGTGGCAAACAGTCTAGTGAATATTGTAAACACATATTTTTGTGTAACATGTTTACAGTTGCGTCATTTTCTATATGAATTTCTATAGGAATTAGGATTAAGGGAAAAGATAGAAAATAGCTAGGAAAGAAAAAAAGAGAAATTTTTAAAATGTGAGTGCAGCATTCATTCAGATTCTCTGGGATTTGTTTTTTTTGTTTGTTTTTCTTTCTCTGGATGTGGATAACATTGTCTATAGCAGGTCTCCTTGTGTTGTCCTAGCTCTCTGAACTGCTGAGAGGAACTGCTTCCATCAAGGTTGATCAACTTACAGTATTGTTAATGTGTATAGTGCTCTCTTGGTTCTGCTTCCTTTGCTCAGCATCAGTTCCTGTAATTGGTTCCATGATTCTCTAGAGTCTGACCATTCATTGTTTCTAATAAAACAATAGTACTCCATAACATTCACATATCATAACTTATTCAGTCATTACCCAATTGATGGGCATCCCTTCATTTTCCAGTTTTTTGCCACCTCAAAAAGAGCTGCTATAAATATTTTGGAAATGTGTAATTTTTCCTATTTTATATGATTTCTTCTGGATATACCCCTAGAATTGTTATTGCTGCATCAAAGAGTATTATCAGTTTTATTGTTCCTTGGGCATAGTTCCATATTGCTCTCCAGTGTTCAATTCCCATCTGACAACTTGTAACTCCACAAATAATACATTAATGTCACAATTCTCCCACAACCTCTCTAACATTAATCATTTTCCTTTTTTGTCATCTTAGCCAATCTCAGAGGTGTGAAGTGGTACCTTATAGTTGTTTTAATTCACATTTCTCTAATCAGTAATGATTTGAAAGATTTTTTCATATAATTATATACAGCTTTATTTTCTTCCTTTGAAAACTGTCTGTTCATATTCTTTGATAATTTATCAATTGGGGAATGACTTGTAACCTTATAAATTTGATACAGTTCTCTAAATATGTTAGAGAATATGTCATAACCCCTAGCTGTGAATATTATTTTCCATCTTTGTTTCCCTTCTAATTTTAGAGCACTGGTTTTATTAGTGCAAAACCTTTTAAATTTAATATAGTCAAAAATCATACATTTTGCAACTTATAATGTTCTCTGTTTCTTGCTTGGTCAAAAATTTCTCCCTTTTCCATAGATCTGACAGAGTATTTATTGATCTGTTAATTTGTCTATGTTGTTACACTTTTTATCTAAATCCTGTACCCATTTTGACCTTATTTTGGTTTAGGGTGTGAGATGTGGGTCTATGCCTAGTTTTTGCCAGACTATTTTCCAGTTTTCCCAACAATTTTTGACTCATAGAATCTTTAGAGTCAGAACAAGAAAAATTATATAAAAACAATAACATTGTAAAGACAAACAATTTTGATCTTTTTCCTTATCTGACCAACTACTAATGTCTCCTCTTTATCTCTGAAATTATTTTACTATCACTTTGTACATATTTTGTGAACACTTGTATTTGTTACCACTGTTCCTTGAGTAAACAACCATTTATTAAATGGCTAATATGTGCCAAGAATTTGTTAAGCAACTAGCTTGACAAATATAAGCTACAAGATAACATATAGGTGAGAATGAATATTTCTCTTATATTTAATAACATTATTGAAGAATGGCCATTTTTTTTTCCTTTTCTACTTCTTCATCTAGTAGTCAAACAGTATGGGAAATCTCCTTAAGAATTTATTACCCAGGCCAATATCGAAGGTCCCTAATATTTTCTATTATCAAGAAAGTGAAATAGAAACTGACATCTCTTTGACCAAGATTTGAGTGATCTAAGTCAAATACCCCAAGATAATTCACCTCCCAATTTGTTAACCAGAGTTAATCAGGTACTCCTTGGAAATACCTACACTTTAAAGGGCATATAAATTGTGAACTCACTGCCATGAGGGATCTTTGGTTTGAGAGAGAGACAACCAAATGGACATCTTTTTAATTAATAATATTTTGATCTTATTAATAAAATGATTAAATTACCCAGAATCGTGTTAATCATCTTGCCTGTCTGCAAGAGATTAAATTCTAATGGTAAAAGATAACACATAAAGGGGAACTGAAAAACAAGGATGGAATGTACCCACATGGTGACATGGTAGTGAATTGTAGAGTAAAGGAAGACTTGTTCCAGCCCTTTCTTACACAGTATCTGGAACAAAATAGGGGATTAATAAACACTTGCTGATCAATTGATTGACTCCAAATCTATGCAAAGAAAAGTACTTTCAGTTCACTACTGATTAACTGTTTGCAAAGGGAGAAAGCATCACTGTCTTCCTATAATACCTCCTATTATCATGCTTGCTTCTTAAACCAAAGCTCTTTGTTGAACTGTTCACTTAAACACCTCTGAAGTTCTTCCTAATTTATTTTTTCAACAAGTTGTTACTCATGAATCATGCAATTTTAGGGTCTTCTGAGACTCGGTAATTTTCAGTTTGTATTTTTTCTAGGAAGGACAGCATACAAAAATAAAGATGTTAGTCAAACAAGGTAAACTTATATCAATAAGAATAGCTGTTAAAATCATCTGTGCATAACTCAGAAAACACTTCAACATTTGCTCATAATGAATCTAAGATTATTTTGGAGGGCAGCTAGGTGGCATAGTGGATAAAGCACCGTCCCTGGAGTCAGGAGTACCTGAGTTCAAATCTGGTCTCAGACATTTAATAATTACCTAGCTGTGTGAACTTGGGCAAGCCACTTAACCCCGTTTGCCTTGCAAAAAAAATACCCTAAAAAAAAGAATATTTTGGCAAAAAGTAGAAGAGTCAAATCTTGAACTTTTCAAATGTAGCAGAGAACCAACCTGGGATCTCCACATTCAGTGAAGATGATATAATGGGTGCCAGTGAACCCCATTTTTCATACCATGGGACAAATTACTTTTTACAGTAAAGTCCCTTTGAAGGGCTTTGTTCCATTGCCTCTGATACTTAGTTCTCTATTCAATGAGTATTTTCCCTAAAGTAAGTCTTACAGTACCTTGCACAGAACTCTGTAAAAGAAGGAAGAATAATAAGTGCTTATTGAACAGAGTGAAGTATATACTGATAATTGGTTAAATCACCGACAGCTTCTTCATAGCTCTGTCTGAAATCATCACCCAAAAAAGAAGAGAGATGATGCAAGGTGGAAAAAGAAAGAATACCTCTAATCCTAGGGCATTTTTGTAAAGGAAATGAAAAATCTTGCCTTGTCTTTTCATTATTATTGGAATCAACATATTTCAAATTCTTATTGTGTTCAATTCCCATCTGACAAAAGCAAGTCATGAGATGAGAAGGCTTATTGCTCACACATTCTTGCCTTGCCTAGTATCACATTATTACTTTGACCTTTCCAGTGTTTTGTTAGGTCAATTGAATATCCTCTTCCCCATTCTCAATGGATTTCTCAGTTTGTAAGTAAGATAGAACTAATCAAATTACAGAGGGGTACAAATGTCAGGGTTTCCTTTGTACAATCCACTGTTCCCTTTGGCTGGATACATCAAGCAATCTGATTAACAACTCATCTTTATGACAAAGGTTACCATGCACAATAAAGGAAGAAGGAATAGGAAAATCTATCATTTAGACCACCCCAGTTGTTACACAGTTCTGCTACTCTTCTTTATCTCACCTTTCCCTGCCAAGTTATCCTGAAGCTTAATTTTTAAACTTTGTAAAAATATCTTAGCATTGAGAAAGGGCTTCAAAGCAAATGAACCTTCACAAAGGACATATTATGTATAAGGGGCAATGTCTTTGCTTTTTTTAAATTTTTATTTATTTATTTTCATCCCTATGTACATGAATATTTCCAAGTTACATTTCCCTCCACCCTTCCTTCCCACCCCCCTCACCTTGGTGGTGAACAGTCAGGTTAGCATTTTACACACATATTTTGTTAAACATGTTTACAAATTAGTAATTTTTGGCATAAGAAATTAGGATGAAGGGAAAAAGATACATAAGAGATAATTTTTAGAAAGTGTTCATTCAGATTCAGAAGGGTTTTTATCTGTGTATTTTGTTTTGTTTTGTTTTTCTTCCTCTGGTTGGACATAATATAATCCATAACCAGTCAAATGCAGTTGTCTTAGCTCTCTGGACTGCTGAGAGGAGATGCTTCCATTAATTTTTTCCATCTCATAATGTTGTTGTTGATTATACTTTGTTCTCTTGCTTCTATAAGGGGCAATATCTTTGAAACATTATCTTCCATTCCTGTTATGTCTCTCAACTAGGATCACAGTTGGCATCATGTTTCAGGAATCAAAGGTGGTCACAGATAAGAAGTCTCTCCTGTTAATATTTGAAATTCAACCATTAGCAGTATATTTCTTTTTATTAGGCATGGACCCTCTGGATAGCCTCTTAAAAATGCAGAAACTTCCAAGAATGGTGAGGCTTTTACTTTTAAGTATAAAAAAATTACCTCAGATATCTCTTCTTCATGAAGAGATAAGAATGTACATAATCACTCGTTGGCTAAGGATATGGAGTTGAAAAGGGAAAGCACCATTCAGAAACAGTAATCAAGGGGTACCAAGTTGAGAATTAAGTCTTTTCACCATTTCTTACAAGGAGTAACATAATTCTAGTGCACTATCTCACAAGAGAAAAGATGACTCTATGATCTCAGAGATAATTGCAATTTGAAGAAATCCATTTTATGTTTCAGATTTTGACTTCCAATATTAAGGTGGGAAAAGCATTTATTGTGATACTACATGGTAAACTCTTTGAGGTCAAGGATTTTGTCTCATCCATCACTCTAAATTTGTTATGCTACAGCTGTGTGGGGACTTCTGAACAAGAAAGGAACAGGGCAGTTCCTCATTACCATGCTTGGGCAGCTAGGTGTTACAGTGAATAGAGTGCTGAACCCCAAATCAGGAAGACTCAAGTTCAAATATAGACTCAGATACTTACTAGTTACATGTCCACAAGCAAGCTGTCTGTCTCCATTTTCTTAGTAATAATATTCATACAAATTATAACAGCACCTCCCTTCCAGAATAGTCATGAAGACTAAATGAGATAATATTTACAAAGTGCTTAGCATAGCACCTGGTGCATATCAGAGGCTCAGTAAATGTTTGGTCTCTCCCTTTCACTTTCCCCTTCCCACTAGTGATTCAAATTCTTTTGTCAAGATTATTCTGTGCATGAAATACATTTTCATTCACCCATGCTTTGTGTGCTTTGCTTCCCATCTCATGGTGTTTGCCTAATCATGAGGTGAAGTATAGCCAAACAACACACACACACACACACACACACACACACACACACACACACTCACACACACGTTTATGGACCTTTTGTTATTGCACTTAGTTAATTACTTCCTGTCTTTCCCTTCTGGTTCAGTTGTTTATGTGATCTTCTGGCTATTAACCTGACCAGATTTTCTGTTTACCTTCAGTGAGTCTCCATTAGACACTGGCCTTCCCACTCTCATTCCCAAGATTTTCTCCCTCTAAGCCTGTCTCATCCAAAGCTATTGTGGTTCCTTCACTTACTTCTCTGCCTACCAATAGCACAATACTCAATGTGGAGGCCTCTGAGACAGCTAGATGGCACAGTAGATAAAGTAATAGACTTGAAGCTAGGGAGATCCTGACTGACACACACATGAGTTGTATGTTTATTTAAACTCTTATAGCCCCAGTTTTCTCATCTGCAAAATGAGTATCAAATGAGATAATCAGCATTTTGCACACTTTAAAGCTCTATGGAAATGATACTTAGTTATCATTACTAGGTCTAGTCAATTGACCCCAGTTGTGATCAAGACAAGATCATCCACAGATGAGGCTATCCATCTCTGCAGACAAAAGGGAGGTAATGGTCTATCTCAACTCCAAAAGAATCCTAGAACATTCATTTGTTCAAGTCCCTGAGGATTGAATTTTCCAAATGTAAAGTTCTGAGGAATGTCACAGATTTTATCAACTCAGACTTCATTCATCCCTAAATTTTTGGTTAAGAAAGAAGTTTGGATTGGAGTTAAGGAAATCCCTTTCAAATAAGTATTCTGAAATTGCTCACAAAATGTTCCAGAAGAAAAATAAATGATATGGAAACCCTTTAATCTCTTCCATCCAATCCAAAACTGCACAAGAAGACTGCTAGGAACTTGAGAAGGTAGTGAGCAAAAACAAACCAATATTAGTAGAAAGTAAAGCAAGATACCCAAACCCACCTCCAGAGGAAAAAACCATGAGGACCCAGGAAGAACAGTATCCTAAGAGGTCATCAACAACACAATGGGAAATAGGACCATATCAGTACTCAACAAAGTATCCAGACAATCCATTAAGTCACAGAAAGACAGGACTGATGTTTTTAAAAAAGCATAAAAGAACCTTCTGAGTCATAGCAGCACTCAGGGCCAGACCAGTGACTTGGCAACCCAAGGTGCAAACAGAAAACACTTGAACCATAGCAGGAGATATATAATCCAACATCTAGCCAATCTATGTCTGAAGTGCAGCAGGTGACAAGATCAGACAAGAAAAGTTCAACCAGGTGCCCAAAGATACCACAACCAAGCCATATCAAGAGAAAAGGCTAGGTAGCACAAGGGAAGGAAAGTTTCTTAACAGTCCTTTACAGAGAAGCATCTAGAAACACAATCAACAGGATTGGGACAGCATTGCAGGGTCATAGGCAAAGGTACAATTCAGTCTGGACTGAGGCCAGTGAAAGGAAAAGTGGCCAAGATGGAAACTTAAGCTGAGTCACCAGGAACTGAGTCAAAATCCAGGAATTCCTAAAGGGGACAGGGCCTGCTTAGTTATCATATCTAGAACCTAGTAATGACTGTCCTAGGGTATCTAAAAGTATGAGAGATAATATTCTCAGATCCAATTCCAGAGCCATAGATAGAGCTGAAGATGTGAATAAACAGAAGCTGATGGCAAATTCAATAAAAATGTTATATGGATTGAGTAAAGCCCTAGTGGTAAACACAGAAGAATAACAAATCCATGTGCAGTCTCAAAGGAAAAAAATGAAAACTTACTAAAAAGATAATAACTACAGAATCAAAATGAGAAAATCAAAGAGATTAGTAATTTTCAAGAAATGTAAATGAAACAGATGTTATATATTTTTCACTTTAGTCAAAGGATCAGAGAAGAATCTTGGAATAAAAAAGGAAGGAAAGGACTTTAGAGGTCATTTAATTGACTTCTCTCTCAGTTTGTAGATAAGAGAAAATAAGACTCAGAATTTGTGTGACTTGCCAAGGTCTCAAAGATGGAAAATAGAAAAGACTGGATCTTAAGTGACTCCAATTCCTGCATTCCCCCATTTTTTTTAAGATTAAAAGCTAGTTTGTTACATATGCAAATGTAAAAGCCATGACTTTTAATAGATTATGTCCTTGGCTCTAGCTTCATGTAAAAAAGTAAATATATTCTAACCACCAAAAAATCAAGGTAATAAAACTGTGAGTCTATCTAAAATAAGTGTCATTCTCATAAAAGTTTACTTAAACAGTTAATTTCTGTTTAAATCTCTTTTACCTCCCCCAAATGTAGGTTCTTTATAAAAATAATCAGTGTAATCTTCTTTGGAGTTGTGGAATGAGCTGTGTAATTTTTCAACATCTCTATAATTTAATAAAATTGTCTTGCATGAAATATGAATAAATATTCTTATTCTCAATCAATTAGTAAATAAGCAAAAATTTATTAAAGGGCTTGTTAAGTACCAAGAAATACAACAAGGATCAAATATATAAAGACAAAAAAATTAAATTAAACTTGGTCTCAAGGAACTTATATTCTAATGCCTGTAAAGGTTATTTTAAAGTGTTTCTTTCAGAGAGATCAGATAGAACACACATTTATTGCTATAAAGAAAAAGTATCCTAATTTTAATAAAATTTTGCAGTTAGAGTTTTTAAATAGGGCATATTAAAATCTTTAAGATGGAAAAATAATATCACAAAATCGTGCTACATAATTTTGTATTATATATTGTTTCAAAAATGAAAACAAGGGGCAGCTAGGTGGTGCAGTGGATAGAGCACCAGCCCTGGATTCAGGAGTACCTGGGTTCAAACGCAGCCTCAGTCATTTAATAATTACCTAGCTGTGTCGCCTTGGGCAAGTCACTTAACCCCATTTGCCTTGCAAAAAAAGCCTTGAAAAAAAGAGATGAAAACAGTTTTTGACTCTTTATGACCATACATTTCTGATTGAGTTCATTTTGTATTATTCATTCATCTTTCAAGATACCATTCTTGATTCCTCTGCTTGTTAGTACACCTTAAAATCAGTTTACTTTCCTGTGAATACTACAATCTACCCTAAGAAGAATGTAAGTTCCTTGAGCACAGAAGCTATCATATTTTTAAAAAAATTTATTGTCAGTCTTTAGATATTTAATAAATACTTATTTATTAGCTGATCATTATATGTCTATATCTTTAGTTATATCTGGGCAAAAAATGAACAATTATATAATATTTTATACCATATAGAAATAATATTGGGGCAGTAAGGTGACATAGTTGATAGAATCCTGGGTCTGAAGTAAGAAAGACTCATCTTCAACAGTTCAAATCCAACCTCAGTAACTTTTCTGTGTGACCCTGGGCAATTCACTTCACCCCGTTTGCCTTAGTTTCCTCAACTGTAAAATGAATTAGAGGAAAAAAATGACAAAGAACTCCAGTATTTCTGTCAAGAAAACTCCAAGTGGGGTTTCAGAGAGTTGGACATGACTACAAACAACTGAACAACAATAACAACAGATAAAAAGAAAACTTTAAACTCAGTCAGTTTACCCCTCTATCTGTGTGACCCTGAGCAAGCAACTCGATTTCTCAACCTTTATCATCTCTAAAAAGTGGATAAACATATTTATTCTACCTGTATTATTGGGTAACTGCAAGAAAAGTACATTGGAAACATTAAAGTGATTTATCAATGAATTAATGATTAGAGGCAACTAAGAGACGCACTAGATAATGTGGGGTTGTCAAGAATACCTGAATTCAAATCTGACTTCAAATACTAAGTATTTAATTCTGGACAAATCGCTTGACCTCAAAATGTTTCAGTATCTGCATTTATAAACAGTATTGTTATGAGGATAAAATGATTTAATATTGGTAAAGTTTTTTTGCAAACTTTAAGTACCATATGAATTCTAAATTTTATTATTCTTCTATGAATGGGAGTGGTAGTAGTAATAGTGATACCATTGGTAATAGTGATAATAGTAGTAGCAGTAGGAATAGTAAGAGCAGCTAGGTGGAACAGTGGATAGAGCACTAGCCTTAGATTCAGGAGGACAGGAGTTTGAATCCAGCCTCAAACACTTGCCACTTAGCTGTGTGATCCTAATTGCCCTGCATCCAGTGTCACCTTCAGTCATCCTGATTCATATCTGGCCACTGGACCCAGATGACTCTGGAGGAGAAAGTAAGGCTAGTGACTTTTCACAGCACCCCCTCACTCAAATCCAATTCATATGCTTGTCATGGTATCACCTTCCTGATGTCATGTTCTTCTTCGAAAATGAAGGACAAACATTATTAGTAGTAGAAGTAGTTGTGGTAACTAAAATGCATATAAGATGCCTTAAAGTCAAAGGCCTCAATTAAAATATCATCATGACAAATGCATTCTTGAATTCAAAAGTCAATTTCACAAGTAAAACATGGAAACAGTATGACAGACAGAAGTTCTTCTGAAAATAGGGGTTTTAGTAAACTTGAAGCTCAATTGAAATGACCAGAGTGACTTGATGAACAAAAAAGATATGATTTCAGAGTATATTAAGAAGAGACACAGCCTGCAGGGTTAGAAAGGAGGTGGTACATTGTATTTTTCCCTTATTGAATTGTATCTGCAATATTGTATTTAATTCTGAGAACTGTATTTTAGGAATCCTGTTAAGAAGCTGAAAAGCACCCAGAAGAGCACTACCAGAATGGTGAAGAACACTGAGCTTATGCCATATAAGGAATGGTTGTGGAGATGTCTTACCCTAGAAAATATAAGAGACAAAGAGTTCATTAGGACTGCTTTCATGTATCTGGATTAAAAAAGAAATGTCTAGTAACGGAGAAAAGAAATTAGTTGTATTTGGATTTTTAGGAGGATCCAAAGGGCTTGGAGAAATAGGTATAATTTGAAGAAAAGTAGATTTAGATTCAGTCTAAAAGGAAAAAAAAACAACTACTCAAATGGGTTAGCAAAAATAGAATGAGCTACCTCATATAGTCCTGAAACTTTAAATGATTAAAAAAAGGTATTGCTGTCCACTTTGGGATATAGTAGAAAAATTTCTTACCTAGACATTCATAGAATTGGATGGCTTTCCAACTTAGAGTGTTCAAGCTCAAAGGTTCACAAATATTTAGCTGAAAGCTATCTTAGAGATCATCAAGTCCAACTTTGTATTTTATATATGAGGAACCTGAAGACAATAAACAGTAAATTATTTGTCTCTATTTGCCATAATTTCAAAGGCAATAAGAAAAAGAACTATCATCTATCTCTAAAAGTTTTGATCTTTCTACTGTACAGTACTGCTTTGCAAACTTTTAAGATTTCTTTCTCTATCACTAGTTACTTGGAAGATGATCTCTTTCCTATGACTCCTTCCTCTGATTCATTAGTTCTTCTCAAACCTCATTTTAAATACGGTGACCAGGTCAGCACAATTCATTCCTTCTCTCTCTAGGCTCTGTACCCTTTATAAATTTCTTCCTTCCTTTTCAATCTCTGACCTTCTTCCTCCATCACATACAGGTTTTCTACTTCCTTTAAGGCATCTTCTTCCCCTTTTGGAATACAAGCTCCTTGAAGGCAGGAACTCTCATTGTTTTGATTATATTTATAGGCCCAGCACTAGCACAATGCCTGGCAAGACCAGTAAGCTCTTAATAAATGATTTCTGTATTGATTTCTTTTCCAATTTTAAAACTGCATTTCTATGAACTCTTGCTAGAGATTTTCTCTCTATGATTCATAGATGAAGTTTTCTAAAACATGTGTTTCTGCAATAGTTTGGAATCCTAAAATGATGCCATTAAGATGACCACATCTGCATGACCTAAGAATTGGCCTAATGGTTCCTTTGATTAACCTCAGAAACTTTATTTATTTTGCAGCATAGGGACTCCCTCTTTCCCCTCTTAGCAAGGAGATTGCACTGCATCTGTCTTTGCAGTAATTTCTACAATATCCTTTGCCCAAAAGCAATAAAACCTGACCTGATCTAATTGTCATCTCACAGCTTATTTTGAGGGATGGGTTTGTAGGTGTTCATGATCTGTTTCTGATTGATTGTCTTGCTGTTGTGCATTGGTCAAGTAAATTTCTTTGCCTGTTAGCCTCATGGTGACTAAAATTCAACAGAACAGGGAAAAGTCACAATATCTAGGTTGTTTGTAGTCATGGTGACAGCTATTGGATGTCCTAGCTAATAATAACAGCCTGAGCAATCTCCACTTTAACTCAAGAAGTGCATGATGTACTTCTGTTTTGACATTGAAATAGTCCAGCCTTGAGATTTCTAAAGGCCATTTCTATTGAAAAATAAAATTAAAATTAAATGAATCTTACATTCAACACATTAGCATGATATTAAGTAGTAAATGATGAAGGTGTATTTGCTACTACAGCCTGGGTAACACTTTGTTCCTGAGGAATCTCATAGCATAAACAGTTTGTCAACAAAAAAGTCCATTAAGGTAATTTTATATTCATATTCTCATCTAGAAGCTTCTTCTTCTTCTCTAGAAATAAGGGTCACTTTAGGATATTACCATATAACAAGACTTCCTCAAAAAGCAGGGATTGTCCTTTATACTCCAAGACAAGAAGTATAGATCATCTCCTTTGCTTAAGAAGTGAAGGAAATACAGCTATTCATACATTCATACTAATAACAATAGCAGTAATAATAAGAACTCTCATTTATAAGATGCTTTAAGATTTGCAAGGTACTTCACATACATCTACACACAAAGGTGGGATGGGAAATGTTTCACAGTTAGCTCTGCCAAAAGGCATATATAACACACCTTTTAGTTTAATTTGCATTATTAACCTCTTCTCTATCATCTTCTTGAGACTATCAACAAAACAATAAATCAAACTTTTATTTGCAGCATTTGCTTCTTCTTGAAATGTAAATGCTCCCAGTGGAAATTTAACAAGAGCCAGTATAAGCTGCTTCCAGCAAGCTATATGACCCTGGGAAATTTATCCTCACATGGTAACGGGTTTTTCTTGCCTATAAAATGAAAAGGAGGAAGATGAACTACCTAGTCTCTGAGTTCCCTCTGAACTCTAAATCCATGATTATATGTTCAATTTAACAATGCCCAAATTGCTAGTGCTTTTAAATACCCATTTTTACAGATGAATAAACTGAGAGTCATAAAAATGAATCTATTTCCTAGGTTTCTAGTTGGAATGGGAAGCAGGATCAGAGCCAAGACCTTCCTAATTCGAGGTCTGGCACTGCATTTGTTGTTCTAAGCCGTTAAAGCTCTACTCTTAGACTTCACAGGGCAGATGTGTTTCACTTGGATTCTCAACTAGTACACCAGCAGAAAGTACAGGTAAGCCTTACTAATTTGGAAAGGTTGTTCATATGCACTCAGGGACTGTCTGACAACCAAGAATTAAACAAAGTTTGGAGCAAGTGACTTGTACCCACGTTGACTATAGGGTAACAAATTTTGTTTTTGAAGCTGATGATAGCTTATGAAGACTGTACTAAGAGTAGTGTATGCTCACATATTAATTCTGAAGCCATTAATTCTGACTCAATAAATAATAATATTTCAGTTGTTCCAAATCAAAGTCACGTAAGTCACAACCAATTTTCAGTTCACAATAAATAAATAAAAGACTTTCACAACTCTCTACCATACTGAGTCACATAGTGATTGAAACACCTAGCACCTGGGAAGTTCCCTCAGAATTCTCAGAAACTTGAAAGTTTTCAATTCTGTATCCCTAGGTTCCAAGGCCAGTTCAACTCCAATCCTGGACCAGCCCACTCCAGTTGATTTCCCCCCCCCCTCCGGAAATGAGTTAAGCATTTTCATTTGGTAAAGAGGAGTAGGAAATTTACCCATGCATTCACAGACATAAGAAAATGAGCAAAATGAAACCAATGAGTTACTTCAGAGAACAAACTGGAAGGTGTTCCTACCATAAACCCAGGGTCATCAATTTAGAGCCAGTAGCCAGCCAGTCATTTTATGGATTAGGAAACAAAGTCATGGAAAGGATAATTTGGGTAGAGACCAGGATTCAAAAACAGACCTCTGCATTCTTTTTACATTACAATGGTTATTGTTTCCTGTTTAATAGTTCATTATTTTAATAGGTCTGTGATTCTCATGCATTTCAGCTCACAAATCACAGCAGACATTCATTCTGTGAACTATTTGTTCATTTTTTTCCATAATTCCTCCATAGATGACTAGGGACTATCTTTTAGTTCTTTTAATTTCTTATGGGGGTACCAATATAGCCCTCAGGTTTTCTGGTAACCCTCTCATTACATGACTGATGGTACCTTCTATTTTTCTTACATTTGCCATCTTTAAACAATATCTTAAATGTTAGTCATCTTTGCAAATATGCCACAGTCTAGTGCAGCCATGTATGTCTCTTTCCAGTACACTCTGGGTAACTTGCAACTGCCATTGGTCATAATTTTTTTCTTAGTTCACTTTTTTAAAAAAAATTCCTGTTCCAAATTCTTTCCTACTTTCCTCTTAAGCTCTCACACAACTAATAATGCCTGAGGTCAGATTTGAACCCAGAAAGATAGGTCTGGTGGAAACCAAGATCCTGGGAGATTAATGGCTAACCTACATTCATACAGGTAGTTAACATCAGAAGCAGGATTTCATCCAGGTCCTGTGATTCCAGAACCAATAGTCTTATGACATTACCATGCTACCTTGATAAAGTCTTGTTAAATTGCCTCACTGAGAATTAGAGATGACCCTGGATTCTCAAAGCAATGCCAATTCAGCATAAGTGTTACCAGATGCTACTAATATCAAACAGGTTAAAAGTATGAACCCAGTAACAGATTGTATACCTGTCATCCCAGGACAAAATCAGCTAAATTTGGAGATCATCAAGCAGGACACATGGTGATGATTTTTTTTGGCTAAAGCAACTCTCAAATATCATTAAGGAGGGTGAAGGGAAGGGCTACCCTGGAGGTAAATCTTGCTGCTTCTTAAGGACTGATTTTTTAAATTTTCAATGTGACCATCTATAACTCAGAAATCAGCAAGTGCAACAGATAAGCTCCTTGATTGAATGGGTTTTTTGATTGTACATATTTAAAAAGGGATGGAGAAAATATAAAGTGGGTGACAAATTTTTCCCCCAAGAACCAGTAGTTAAGTATTTACTGGCACATCTTTGGTTAAGCATTTCTTTTGGTAGAAGGACCAATCACCAGTGAAGTAACTGAAGTTTGAAATATGGATATACAATTAATTATACTTATTCTTATTCTTTATAAATGTTACAAAATAGAAATTTCTTTGAAGGCAGTGGAAGCTACCTTCTTCTATTAGGCAGTTGTATTCTAGACAATGTTTAAATTAGTATGCCAGTCAGGTTTAGGATTTCAAGGAACACAGACCAAGCCTTACATTAATTTGATCTACCTTCAGGGTTTATTGAAAGTATATAAGCTGATTTAATGGACAATCTCACACATTTTAAAATGATGCTCTCCACCTCATTTGCTGTTAAGTTGTTTCAGTCTTGTCTGACTCTTTGTGACCCCATTTTGGGTTGTCTTGGCAAAGAAACTGGAGTAGTTTTCCATTTCCTTCTCTAGCTCATTTTACAGATGAAGGAACTGAGGCAAACAGTGTTAAATGACTTGACCAGGATCACACAGCTAGTAACTGTCTGAGGCCAGATTTGAACTCCAGAAGAAGAGATTTTTCTGTTTCCAGGTCCAACTCTCTATCCATTATGCCATATAAATGTTCTATTCCATTTATGAAGCTTGTCATACACTTTGTCATCATCTAAAAGTGAGCTCTTACTCTTAGATGAATGCAGTTGATACTGCACATGTTCTGTATAACCCACCAGAAAGGACAAATTTGAGTTAGTCTCCCATTGCAATAAACTTAGTGATTTCAGTGTTGCAACCTTGATCTACTTGAGGAAACTAATCCAGTCCCCCACCCTTGTTTTCTCTTCCCCAGGAGAAATGGCACCTCATGATCTGTATCTTGATAGAAAAGTAATGGAAAATAATGTCATTTTAAATTTTACTGGAACCTCTAGACTATGCTTGCTTTGCTGGTATGAGGTTGTTACTCAGAGGAGTTTCTGCTCTACGTAACCCTGCACCTTGGGCAGAGGTTATGAGAAAGGATGAGAGCTACCATCCTTTTTTTTAAAGTTTCTATTGATGGATCAATGTAGCCAACTGACATGCAGCAAGGTTGGAGTACCAGAGCAGTGAAGCCCCACAGGAAGAGAACTAGCTCCATCTGTTATCCTGACAAAGGTGAAGCAGATATAAGTGTTTCCAGTTAACTTTACCTCAAAGTAAGTGACTGTGATTGATTCAGGGAAGTATATCTTATTTTATGAATTCATAGAATCATAAATAATTGAAGAATTCCCCAGAAGACACTCCTTGAGAAAGATTATCTGTGTTTCCATTCCAAGTGACTAGTGAGTAGGACTAGTCAGGAAAATTCACAGGATTTCTATGCTCTGCTGTTTAGTTTTCCAATGTTCTGGGTCAAGAAGGGAGGATAAACTTCATGGCACTACCTCATAATCTTGAGAAAGTTTTCCAAAGTATGATGATAGATTATGAATACATGAATAGATCGATGAAAAAATTTAGTAAATATTTCCTTTATGAAAATCCTTGTGCTCAATGTTGGAGATATAAATAGAAAAGACAATCTCTAATGTCAAGAAGCTCACCTAATTGGGGGAAAACAACACACATATATAAAGGGTTTTGGTTGCAGGTCAAATAGAAAGAACCATAATCCTTAGGAAGCAGTGTCAAAGAATATAGTGATATGGCTTATTTAATATTATTTCCTCAGATAAAATCATTATCTGTTTTTGAGGTTAGACAATTTAAAAGTGCAAAGGATTTTGTGGCAAGAACTTTCATTTCTGGATCTTCCATATCTATAGCAAGATTTAGCTCCTATATCTATTGGAGCCATTTGGTCAGGAGCTGGTACTAATGGTTAGAGCTTGAAGAGAATTTAAAAGTCATCTATTCCAACCCCTCAGTTTCCTCATTTGTAAAATGAGGGATTTGACCTAAGGAATCTCTAAGATTCCTTCTAGGTCTAGACTCATGGTCCTATATATAATCACTTGAATTATTACATCTACAAGTTCATTTTAAGAATTTCAAATATCTTAAAGAAAATTTGCCTTAAGAATAAAAATATAATGAATAAGACAAATTTTTTATTCCATTGCTTATATATTAAAAGTCTATTCTTGGGGGCAGCTAGCTTCTACAGGGGATAAAGCACCTGAGTCAGGAGGAACTGAGTTTAAATCTGGTCTTAGACACTTATTATCTAGCTGTGTGACCTTGTGCAAGTCACTTAACCCTACTGCCTGGAAAAAAACAGATGAGGAATCTAAAGCAAGTTGTGTTAAGTGATTTGCCCAGAGTCACACAGCTGGTAGATGGTCAGATCTAAACTCAGGAAGGGAACCTAAAACTATCCAATGAACCACCTACCTGGTTTCAAATCCTGTCACCACTTTATTGGGGTTGCAGTATCTTCATTTATAAAATGAATAGATTGAATTAGAAGGCGTTTAAGGTTTCTTCTTGCTCTATGATACTCTGAAATGACTCCATGCTCCTTTAGTTCTCTGTCATCATCAAAATAACTTGGACTAGATAGTCAAATACTATAAATAAGCAGAGATTTCCAGTGAAGTTTCCCCTTTGAGCTATGAAAGGAAAAAAAGAAATATCATTTTGGGCTCACTAAGTAACAGAGTTATAAAGTATGCAAGTCACATAAGGTAGGAAAGTCAGCTTTAAGAAATGGTTTCATCTTTTGTTCCACAAATGCACAATAATGTGCACCAGTCAAAATAAAATCTGTCTTTCAGAGAACTGCACTTTCCCAGCAACCTTAATTATTTCAATATATTTCATTTTCTACTTTAGGAACATCTTGTGATCCAGCAGAGCCAACATAAGTTTCATTGAGATGGTTTAAATTGCCCATGTGGTAAAACCCTTTAATATCACCACTGCCATTTCCATTATCCTACATGGAAAAAGACAAATACTGATCTATGTTTTCTCAGCCCATGATATAGTCTACAAATGGATTTTTTTGTTCTTTTTTTGAGGCTCCCAGTGGAGAGAGCTCTGAACTTGGAGTCAAATGTCCAGGTTTAAATGGAAAGAACAATAATAACTACAATGCTGAACACTATGTAATTATGATGATCAAGCTTAGTCCTAAAGAAAAAGAAATTAAAGGGAGCACCTTTCTTCATTGGTTGTGGAGGTATGCAACTACAAGTCTCTTGTACCAGAGTATTTATCACCAGACTTTCTTGATGAGCTGCTCTCATTCTTTGTCTCTCTCACTATCTCTCCCTTATCCACCTATATACATATATCAATATATAAGTATGTGTGTATATATATATATATATATATATATATATATAGAGAGAGAGAGAGAGAGAGAGAGAGAGAGAGAGAGAGAGAGAGAGAGAGAGATAGATATGGATAAACACTTAAATTTATATATGACTCCCATTTTCTCCCTTCTCCCCCAATATTATTATTACCCAAACGATTAGTGATAAATGCTATAATTTTAATAATAAATTTATAATGATTTTCTTACACTTTTACACTATATCTAAGTATCCAACTAAGGAAAAAGAAGAAAATTCTGTGAACTACTGAATCTCACTCTTATTTTAAAATTTTTAGAGATACTTTCAAAAAGGAAAATAATTGTGCCTCCTCAATAAGGAAGTGAAAACACCTACAATCTAGATAGAAATGTAATTACCATGGGTATGTGTAGGAGTTCCACCCTAGAGTGTTTGAGTCAGGATCCATCATTGGGATAAAAGTGATTATTTTATTCAATATTTATTAGATTGACTTGGTGAAATTAACATGTAAAGGGAGTAATTATAGCTGATCTTTGCCATGAAATTTCAATATTCCTTAAGCATTTAACCTGTTTCCAAGAAAATTTTTTATATCCTTTTTGTTGTTTTAAGTGTATGCTCAACATGAAATTACATTTTGAATATGCATCTCACTTTTAGCTTGAAAAAAATTCAGCTAAAATTGAGGCTATGTCTTTGCATGTGAATTTATCATTTCATAAATCTTCTACAATAGAGGTAAAATTATGCATATTTTAAACCATTTTGACTTGCCATAGAGGGAATCCAAATAATTAAGTAATTTTAAAATATTAAACTAATATTTTATCAAATTAGCTCATTATTTTATTTGTCTGTTAGTTCAAGATAGTTATAATATGGGGCTGCTAAGTGGCACAGTAGTAGAGCACTGAGCCTAGGGCAGGAGGACTCATTTCCATGAGTTCAGATGTGACCATAACACTAACTGTGTGACCCTGGGCAAGTCATGGGTTTCCCCATCTGTAAAATGAGAAGGAGAAGGAAGTGGCAAACTTCTCCGGTATTTTTGCCAATTAAAAACCCAAATGAGATTATAAGGAGACAGATACAAAGGAACAACAAGAAAATTATAATTTTTCCACTGTCTCAGAAAAAATAATATAAATTAGAGTGTCTCTGTAACTGAAACAATAAAGAAGTTGAGTTAATCATGACCTTTCTATATGGTATCAAAATGCATAGGGTAAAAATAAATGGATAAATGAATAAATTGATAAATAAATTAATGATTTTGAATATTGAAATTTTTGCATTTGTTAAAAATACATTTTGACAGTACTTTTCTTCAGCATAGAAATATATTAAATTGACTAGGCAAATAATCTAGGAAGTTACAATATAGTATTTTCCCCCACTTTTCCCTCCTGGATATACACCAGCTAAGCTCCTCTCTCATTTAATCCCAAGATGATCCTTCTCAGCACCAACTTAAAAGGATTCCTTGGTCACATGGTCTTTTCCCCTCAATCCTGGTTGATTTGAGTATTCTCTAGGGTTATTTGACTCAGGCTCCAAAACTACTGGCCATAATTGCCTAAAGTGAATGATGTTGTTTCATCCTTTAAAATATGTTTTATATCTCTTGTTACTTTTCCATACTTATTGTTACTACTGTAGACTAGTTTCTTACCCTTTCACACCTAGGCAGTTAAAACTTACAAATGCTCTCTTCCCCTTCACATTTTTCCACTAATCCATCCCCCACAACACTTGCAGATTAATTTGAATGAAATGTCACTTTGATCACATCACCATCCTGCCCTAAAAAACCTCAAAAGGCTTAAATGACCTTATAAAGTTCAAACTTTGTATCCTGGCAGTTAAGAGCATCCACAATATAATCAAACCTCTCTCACTTTATCTTCTAAGATCTGTTCCTACACAAAAACTCATTTATGGCTGAATTTACCTATATTACTTGTGTTCACACATCTGCACCTTTGTTCCTACTTTGCCTAATTTCATTTATAGGTTTCCCTTCAAATCCCAATTCAGTCCCAACATTTTTCATAAGACCTTCTTTATACTCCTAGCTATCAATTGTTTTTCCATTCTTTGAAATCATATCATATTGAAACCTATTCCTTTTCAACATTGCCTTGGATGAAAACATAGATGGCATGCTTGTTAAATTAATGGATAACATAAAATTGGAAGTGAAAGTTAATATATTGGCCAGCAAAGCAGGAATCTACAGGAATCTCAGCAAAATAAAACTTTACTAGGGATAAACACAGATATCTACAATTAAATGAAAAATTCAAATATATATATATATACATATATATTAATGCATAGATATCTGTTATCATAAAATATTGACTTTCACAAAATTCAATTTGAGTGTGAGTAAACAGATACAGCACTCAAAAAAAGCCAATGCAGTCTTGCATAGGGAGGTTTGTGTGTGTGTGTGTGTGTGTGTGTGTGTGTGTGTGTGTCAGAGAGAGAGAGAGAGAGAGAGAGAGAGAGAGAGAGAGAGAGAGAGAGAGAGAGAGAAACAGAAAACAGAGACACAAAGATACAGAGACAGAGACAGAATGAAAGAGAAGAGAGGAGAGAAAAGAGAGACAGAATCCAAAAACAGAGAATATATATTTTAGACTTGTGATTTCATTTATATAGGCTAAATTCATGTAATTATAGATTCCAGAGATATTTGCATGATCTTCCATTCTGGTGAGACCACAATTCTATCTCTGTGACAAATGTCATATTTTAGAATGGACATTACAAATCAAGATGGCTTCCAAAGACACAATGATGTGGGTGGAAGAGAGGCAGGTAGGAAGTCAGGTGCTCCTAGGCTTATTTTGCCTAAGAAAAATACAAAATCTTCTGCCTGATATATAAAGACCCAGTCTATAGTCTGGCTCATACATACTTTACCAGGTCTATCTTAAATTATTTCCCCTTATGCATTCTCACTTGCCACCAAACCCATTTGTTTTTCCCCCTATTGTTGTAGATATTACTCCAAAGTCAGCACCCTAACTACCCAATTTGGTAATGCCATACATAGCTTTGTGGGGTGTGTGGTGAAGGAACTCTAGCATTAGGAGTTGCAGGGTCCTTTTAGGGGCTATTCATCTACCTTCAGTATCTACCTGGCTCTCAATTTTCATATGTGGTTCTCATAAACTGTAGCATAGACTATGGTCACACCCTACTAAATTGTGTTGGTGGATAAGAAAAATCAGGTTGAGGATGACCACAGGTCTCAAATAGGTTGTTGGTAGGTTAGAGGGTTGTCTATCCCATGCATGAATGCATCTGAAGCAGGTGCTGTAGAGCAATTAGAACTTGCATAGACTCAGAAAATGTCAAGATCATCCACTGCATCTTGGACCAAAGCCAGTCATCCTGACTTTTGTCCTCTCCAATGACTTCAATGATTCTGAAAGAAAGAGGCTGATAAATTTGTGCCACTCTATTTTACTTAAAATCCAATTCATCTACAAGTCAAGAAATCACCCATGATATTATTGGTCCTCTTCAAAAACAATGGATGAACAACAACATAGCTTTTTATTTATTTACACACACTGATAGACCAGCTCTATGACCTTATCAATCCAACTTTATATCACATAACCTAAAATTAATCACAAAACTCTTCGTCTCCACATATTCAATAATCAACCATGTTATTGCATATCTGTTCTCCTGGTACCTTGGTAACAAGAAAAAGGTACACTGGATAGCTGACATAAATGTGGCAGTCATTTGAAGGGTATATCCCCCTATTATAAATTAATAAATTTAGCATTCTAATTTACAAATCAAGTTTTTCATCAGTTATATTTTATTGGTTTTCCAGAATCTGATCCTCCTTCAGTAAAAGAAGAATGTTTTTGAATCTACAAAGGCTATAATAATGATGACAATAATGAGAAAAATAATATCCACATACTACAAATATTTTCAAGTGTCTAAATATAGAAGGAACTCTAGAATCACAAAACTTTTATTTACAGGCTTCCTTTGATAAATGTATATTATGTAATTTTGGGAAAGTAATTTATTCTTTAATTTAACTACTTTTTATAGAATGGTTAAAGGACACAGAACAGTTATAGATACACATTGGTGGGGAAGTTCCTCAGTAGGAATTACCTACAAATATGAAATTATGAATTCCGATCCTAGCCAAATGAAGATTTTTACCAACAACTTTTGATGTAATGGTTTCTTCACACTTGACAGGAATGCTATCTTTTATTTTTTTAATTAAAAAAATCTTCTAAATTTTTCATTATTCATAATTGTCTGATTTGTCTGTTATGGTTCTCTCTGTCTCTTTAATAAATCAATCGATCCTTAATTATTATTGTAAAAGGTATGTCTTGTTTTCCTCTAGTTTTTTTTATGATAATGTCTGCACATAGAAATAGAGTCATCCTCAGAAACAGGAATCTGGTTTTAAGTTATACCTTTGCTTCATAAAGGCCACATGACACTGTCAATGAGATAGGTGATTCTCAAAGACTACAGGTTCTTTGCCCAAAATTGGTAAAGGGAATTTCCTTACCAAAGTGTTCCCTATTCCTATGAAATGTCAGATCCAGTCTCCATCTTTTATCTCTTCTATATTCAAATTTACATCCCAATTGTAATATTTTGAAATATACAGTAAGACTGGTCTAAATCAAATTTCTGCCAAACTACTTACTAGTTTCCCAGTGGTTCTTATAAAATACAAAATCAGGTGGCTAGGTGGCATACTGGATAAAGCACTGGCCCTGGAGTCAGGAGTACCTGGGTTCAAATCCAGCCTCAGACACTTAATAATTACCTAGCTGTGTGGCCTTGGGCAAGCCACTTAACCCCATTTGCCTTACAGAAACCTAAAATGAATAAAATACAAAGTTTATTTATATTTTTTTATTTTTATATACACTTGGCAACTTATTTATTGCATCAGGATCTTGTTCATGCATTCTGAAGATGTACTTTTTTGTTTTATTTGAAATACTAAAAAGTTGTAATAATTACTATTTTGTTGTACACTAACATCTAGTAATACTATAGTTTCTTTCCTACTTTTTCATTATTTCCCTTGACATTTTATATCTTTTAAACTTGCCAATAAAATGTGTTATTTTGTCTAGTTTTGTGAGGAAATATCTTGATAATTTTGTTTTTAAGTAGGTAGAACTGCCAAATTTATTATTTTTTGCACAACCTACCAAGAACACAGCATCCTATCACTTATTTGCCTTCTTTAATTTTTTGTAAGGTGTTTTGTAATTGCATTTAAATAAATAGGGTAGTTGTTGAGAAATTGACCAGATATTTTATATATTCTGTAAATATTTTCATGGAATTTCTTTTGGAATTCATTATTTCTTCTTGGGCTTTGTACTATAAAGAAATTGCTACGTCCTTCCAAGGATTTACTGTTCATCTGAAAACTTTACTAATGTTGTTAATTTTCACAGTGTTTTCAATGATTCTCAGTTTATAAATATACATTATCATGGATTTCTATCAATTTAAAGATAATTTTCTCCATTTGCCCACATTTTACATTTAATTTTGTTCTTTATTATTATTATTATTATTATTATTATTATTATTACTGCTTTTTTGTTTTGTTTTTGCAAGGCAATGGGGTTAAGTTACTTGACCAAGGTCACAGAACGAAGTGTTTGAGGTCACATTTGAGGTCCTCCTCACTCCAGGGCCAGTGTTCTATCCACTTTGCCATCTAGCTGCCCCTATTACTAGTATTTTTTAAATTCTGTCACACAAAAGTGGGGAAATGGAACATACATATTTTTCTCTTTTTTTATCTGTGAAATTTCTACTGTTTCCCAATTGTAAATGATTCTGACTGTTTGAAATAAGATTTTTGTCAAATGAAAGAAGGACCCTCTTCCATGATGTATCTTTGTTCATTTGTTTTTAACAATGAGTGGTGCAATTTTGTCAAAGTTACTTTTATGCAACTACTAAAAAATGTCATGCATTATTTTTTATTTAAATTATTAGATTTTTCTCCAATGTTGGATAACCCTTGCATCCTTAGTATGAATTCCAACTGGACAGAGTAAATTATTTGTCCTATATTTTAGAAAGCCATATTTGTTTCATTACAAAAGTTTCTTGGATTATTTTCCACCCAACTTTTGAGAATATTTTTATAGCAGAGGGATTAATTTTCCTTTAAATATTTATGAAAACACAAATGTTAAGTCCATCTGGTCCAGTTTCCCCCCTTTAGGCAATTCATTTTTGGCTTTCTAGGTTTATTTTATTAGGCTTACCCATGTCACATGGCCTTTATGTCTTATTTTTTCTATATTTTTCTATATTTGTTGTCTTGTAGATCTGAATATCTTTTTTTGTATGTATTCACCAGTTTATTTTGAATTCTTAATATCATTAATATGTAAATATATACAGTAATTTTCAAAAAAGATTTTTATTCTCTGATATGAATTTTATTTGTTTTGATTCTTTCTTTTCATGTAGATTACTGGTTTATTAATTTTGCTAGAATTTACAAAGTTAATCTCTTCTATAGTCTTTTTATCTCTTCTAATATTTGAAATTTCTTAGTTGATGCTTTTTAAAAAGTTGCTCTTCATAGGTTCTTTTACTTGGATACTTATTTAATTGATTCTCTTTTTATCTTATTGATATTAATTTTCAATTATATAAATTTTCCTTTGAGGAATGTAATAGCTGAACCTATAAGCTTTAGTTTGTTCTCTCCTTGTTATTTTCTCTTTAGTATAATTAACTATTGTTTCCAAGATTAGTACTTTACACATTAATTCAGAGTGCTATTCCTTAGCCTCCCTTTGGATTTGCCTCCTTTATTCATATTTCTTTTATTAATAAAAACTTTATGATTTATAAGAATGTGTTTATTACTTGTGCTTTTTACATGTTCTATGTCTGTTTTCCATTCTATCATGTGATCAAATTTTTTATCTGAAATTTTTGTTTGCTGAGAAGTTTGTAATCCCAGTCAGAAGTCAGTCAAATCCAATTTTCCAACAACGTATTCAAATCTTTCAACATTTTATTTTTCTTTCTACTATATTTCTGCAACTCAGAATAATATTAAAGTCAATCACAAAACTTTTTGTTATTAAAATATTTTTGTAATTTACTAACTCTTTTTTCCCTAATTATCACTGTGTCAATATATTTGAAATACATTCTTTGTGGAAATTGGTAGTTTTTCATTCCTTCTTCCATTGTTTTTCTTTTTATCTAGTATTTAATCTACATTCAAATTTGCATTACAATTAGAAAATGTGGGAGCTTTTCCATTAAATATACAAAAGTATATTTTATATTATCTTTTCAGTTAAAGTTTGATCTCTATAATTTGTTTTGTTTATATCAATTTGGCCATGATCTCTTCCTACTGATTCTCTACCATGCACAATACCACATTTCTTAAGTTTATTTTCATTGATATTTTCTTTATGTGGTCTGCTTTACTCTTTCCTTGCCAAACTCAAATATGTCAGTGGTACTATTCAATGTATTTTCTAAATTTCAACAGCATTAATTTATAACCTCCCTTTACAAGAAATATTTTCATTATACTTCATTGTTTGCTTCTCGTCCCTTCTGAAACATTATGAAATTTATCTTTGAAGGGGGCAGTAATTAACAATGAAGAGTATACTATAATTTAATTCTAAGTGATCTGATCCTGTTCATTGCCGTTACTATTGTCCTTTGTCTGTTTTGAATCTTCTCTTTGGACTAAGGTCTCATTGTTCAACCTTCTCCAAGTTATTTTTTTTTTACTGCACCCCTTTCTTTCCTGTCCTGACATCAAAATTACTTCCTCCTCACAGTCAGAGTTAGCTTTGATTTGAAGTGTCTGAAAGATCCATATCATCCTTCTCTTTCAGCCCAAAGCAGAGTTCATTGGAAGACTCTTCTTTAACCCCTTTTAAAGTTCTATAGATACTGACATTTGTGGCATGAGAGTTTTGGCTCTCCTCTCTCAGAAACAAAACTTTTCCATCTTCCCTTCAGAGTTCTTAGTATCTTTAGTGAGTTAGTGAGATTTAAAGAAGTCCATTAATTAGTAGTCCAGTCATATTTATCAATTTAATATGGGTAGTTTTTAAAATAAATATTTTTCTAAGATATAGCAAAAACAAATGTATAAATGTTTGGCCCAATAGCTCAGGAGAATAATCTTTTCTCTACTACCTTGAGGTGGAGAAATGGGAGTCATATCTTAGTATATATCCTACATAAAATGGTACTTACCAGGTTCAGCAAATTCAAAAATGGCATTGCCAGTGAGGACTTTTGCCGGGTTGTGGTCCCAAAGATGACTTTTCAAGATAACTCCTTGTGTAAACTGATGCTGTCATTTGCCTACCCAAACTTAGAAAAACAAAGGAGTCCTGTGGATCTTTCAAAACTCACAAGATTATGGGATCCCAATTTTTCACCAATTGTTGAGCTCCTCTGAGATTAATGAGGCAAAAAGACTATAAGGGAAGTTGAAAGGTCTTTTGGGTATGCCTCCACAGTCAAAGAGCCATATCTTTAATGTATGATTAGATGACCAAAATCAATTACAGAATATTTATTGACAAAGTCTGTCCCTCTGAGGCATTTTCTTACATAGCATCATGGTTCTTGCTGAAGCAACTCCCTAGTATCTTATATGTGATTAAATGTCATCTAGATGGAACATGGATGAAGCACTGTTCTTGAAGCAGGAAGACCTAAGTTCAAATTCAGCCTCAGATACTTGCCCGTAGTACAACCTTGGGCAAGTCTCAAGCTCTACCTCAACTTTCTTATCTGTAAAATAGAGACAAAATAACACTTATTCCCAATTACAATGGCACAGACTGGTCACTCTTTAAATCATCATAATTATCTCCTCCTCTCTTCCTGCTGGTAGGACCAAATTCCCACCTTCCCTCTGAGATTTACTTTACCTGAAAACATTTTATTCCTATTCTCCTATCATCCTGAATGCAGAAAGATAAAATGAATGCCCCCCCCATTTGTTTTTCCTCTTATGTCTTGATCATATTTCTGCTAGACCATGCTATCATCTTTCTTCTCTCACACTATCCAAGAAAAAAGATTTATAATATTTCATAGCCAATAATATTTATTTGGTAATAAGGAAATGAGAATTTTATCCCAGATATGTTGTCACTTTTTCTCCTTCTTTCCTTATAAATTTTGATTCTTAAATTCTTTTTTCCATTGATACTCTCTATTTCTTTTAACATCTCTCAAAATGGGGAAAAAAACTTTTAAATTGTTAAAGGCTAAAACTCATGCCTACCCCAGCCCTAACCATGTAAAATTAACTTTTATTAGTTTTTCCCTGCACTGTGAATATATGACTTAATCTTCTGTTGATCAGTTTTCATATTGAATACCCCATTCATTCATAGACTGATTTGAATAAATGACTTCAGTTTTTCCCTTTTGCTGAAAACTCAGTTATTTATTTAATTATTAAATTCACATTATTTTTAAAGCACTTGTTAGGGGTTATATCACATATCAATCTATAGTTGATTTCTTTGAAACAAGAAAGACTTCTATGCTATTCTGATTGATTCTTCTTGGAATGAGAACACTTATCTATATTTATATATCAGCATAGTGAATTGAAAAGATCATTGAACTTGCAGTTAAAGGACCTGAAATCATAAGCCAATTTTGCTATTTGAACAAGTTACTTAACATCTGTATACCACTCTAAGTACTGGAGTGAGAATTACAGCCAATTAGATGGACCTCCCATAAATAAAAGGTACAATTTAGAGTTTCTCAAAATGTTACTACAATTTCACCAGAGATTCTTTCGTCTCTCACAAAGTAGAGTATCAGGATTTAGGGGAAAGTATTTGAATTCAGAAATGGAAGACTGGGATTTGAATCCCAGTTCTGTCATCAAACTATCAGTATAACCTTGGATAAAAAGCTTAATTCTCTGAGCCTCAATTTCTTTATTTTTAAAGGACATGTTATTATTAATGACCATAAGTCTGTGATTCTAAATTTTGAGAAAGAATATTCCCCTATAGTATTCTCCCTTGTTATTTAGAGTCAACAGTAGATAGACAGGTCACATCCCCTTGTCTTGACCTGGTCCTTACTCTCTACCCATTCCTCCTGTCAGAGAGTTGTTCGTTTTCTCTAGTTCTTGTCATTGGCTATTAATGACTTGGTTAAAGATGTGGCCAGATTTCCTCCTGCTCAGATCTCATGCTCTTTAAAGATCCATTTTTCAGTTCTCGTTCAAAGCTACACAGGAAAAAGATGCACTATTTATAGAACAACCTTGATCATGTTCGCTGGCAGGCTTCTTGTTGAACTGGCAGGGCACTTGCTTCAGTTCCACAATTTCAATCACTAGTAGCCTGAAGCTAATTAGTCTAAATGATAAGGCTTCACCAATCAATTGTTAAATTCCCCTAGGAGAAGTATAATCTCATCATTTTGAAGAGAAAAATAAAAGAATTTTAGATGGCAATTTGTTTCCTTAGAGTCAAAAACACAAATTTATTCTGTAAAAGTCAAAGTAAAGAAATGTTAATCTTGTAATTAACAAAAATATCATCTGGACCCAAAGGGACAAAGGTTTAATAGTCACAATTATCTGACTTTTTATTATTAAAATATAACTTAAAAGCATGGGATTGGCTAAATGGTCAGTTCAAATAAAATTTTGTAAAAAAGATATAGTATGGAGAAACAAAAAAGGAAGTTATTTCTTTTAAGAAAATTAGTCATTCTTAAAAAGATGTAGGAGAAAAGCAGGCATGAAAACAGACTATATAAATTGTCGTTTTGCGAAAAATAGCATATTTTTTCAAAGAAATAGTCACAATGCAACCACACAAATGATACAATATCAATCAACAATTATTAATGTTTGAAAGATATTCCATTCACTCACTCCCAACCCAAATTGATGAAACTATGAAATTATTTTTTGGACAATATGGACTGCTTCATTTTGTCTTTTTGTCCTCAGAACCAAGACTACAGAGATGCCTAATAACTATTTTTTGATGAAAATGTAAACATCTAAGCACTTTGTCATACTCTGAATATGTGCTCCTATATTTTTTTCCAGACTACTCTTTAGACTTCCCCAACCATGGTCAGCTCTTCATTCTAGAAATAATCCAAACCTAGAATTCTCATATTAAAAGTATCTTCCTCCCAGGGGGCTTTTCTCTCTGATTTGATGACTGTTTCCCAAACTTCCAATTAAAGGACTAACCCCGACCAGACATGTCTCATTCCTGTCTAGCTTGCATACAAACTTTCTTCACAATCTCTCCTGCTCCACACCCCCCGCAACAACTGCATATTATCCTCCACTTTATTTTTTAGTTTCCCTTTTTGTGTAATCTTTTCCTATTTGAATGGAAGGACCTTGAGGACAGTTGTATTTGTATTTCAGGAGTTTAGGATAGTGTCTGGCACATTGTAGAAACTTAATAAATTCTTTTTGATAGACTATTGTAGCTCTGAGACTAATTTATAGGTTAAATCACCTTTTTGGAAATATTTGTGTTGATTTTGAAAAAAACCTAAAAATATCTGATTGTACTGATAAGGCTTTTGTTCTAAAGATGACAATACATTTATTTTTTAATTAAAGATTTTATTTATTTTACAATTTTTCCCCCAATCTTACTTCCCTTCCCCCACCCCCCACAGAAAGCAATTTGTTAGTCTTTACATGGTTTCCATGTTGTACCTTGATCCAAATTAAGTGTGATGAGAGAGAAATCATATCCTTAAGGAAGAAACATAAAGTAGAAGAGATAACAAGATCAGATAATAAGATATCAGTTTTTCCCCCTTAAATTAAAGGGGATAGTCCTTGAACTTTGTTCAAACTCCACAATTCTTTATCTGGATACAGATGGTATTCTCCATTGCAGACAGCCCAAAATTGTCCCTGATTGTGGCACTGATGAAATGAGCAAGTCCATCAGGGTTGATCATCACCCCCATGTTGCTGTTAGTGTGTACAGTGTTTTTCTGGTTCTGCTCATCTCACTCAACATCAGTTCATGTAAATCCCTCCAGGCTTCCCTGAATTCCCATCCTTCCTGGTTTCTAATAGAACAATAGTGTTCCATGGCATACATATACTCCAGTTTGCTAAGCCATTCCCCAATAAAGCACATTTCCTTGATTTCCAATTCTTTGCCACCACAAACAAGGCTGCTAGGAATATTTTTGAACAAGTAACGTTTTTACCCTTTTTCATCATCTCTTCAGGGTATAAACCCAGTAGTGGCATTGCTGGATCAAAGGGTATACACATTTTTGATGCCCTTTGGGAGTAGTTTGAAATTTCTCTTTAGAAAGGTTGGATGAGTTCACAGCTTCACCAACAATGTAATAATGTCCCAGATTTCCCACAAGCTTCCAACAATGATCATTATCCTTTCAGTTCATATTGGCCAGTCTGAGAGGTGTGAGGTGGTACCTCAGAGAAGCTTTAATTTGCATTTCTCTAAAAAGTAATGGTTTAGAGCAATTTTTCATATGACTATGGTTTCCTTTGATCTCCTCATCCGTAAATTGCCTTTGCATATCCTTTAACCATTTGTCAACTGGGGGATGAGATGCCAATATACTTAAAAGGCAATATTCACTTTTCAATGTAACTGCTTCTTTCTGTCTGGCAACATTTTCTTTGAGGTCAGCATGCTTAGCAACATAAGATATTCCAAATATGCCAATTACAGGACTTTCAACGCATATGGTTGTCTGAAAAAGGCAATGGGTAATTTACTCTTAATTTGGGAGCCAGATTAGCAATGCAGTGGAATGATATAACTAGCCAGAACAACTCCTTGGAGTTCTACTTTCAAATTTACTCAGCTAGTTTCCTCCTCTGGAGGCCATCCTCTAAGAGAACAATTGCCCTAAAAAACTTTCTGCTATTTTCTCCTTTCAATCTGCATAGTTCTGTAAAAGTTCTTGAGGTATTACAAGACAAGCAATGACTAAATTATGTAAATAAGAATAATCCTGAAAGAAAAGAGAACTCCAAGGAATAAGAGTGACCTCTGGTCTTGAAGAATAATTAAGGATATGTTCTTTTACATGATGTCTTTCCTGATTTTCCCATGCCAGGTACTATTGATCTTATCACCCCAAACCTATACATACACACAATAACAATGATGATCAGGATTCTAACTAACATTTACATAGATTTTACCTTGTGGAAAGTACTATGCTAAGTGCTTATCAATTTTGTCTTTGATCCTCTTAACAAACTTAGGAGGTAGGTGCTATTTAAAGATAAGGAAACTGAGGCAACTAGAGGTTAAGTGACTTAGCCATGATCAGATCACATAGCTATTAAGTGTTTGAGGCTTTGTTTGAACTCCAGTCCTCCCGACTCCAGGTCTGGTACTCTGTTCCTTAGGCCACCTAGCAATCCAAATTTTACCTTGCATTTATTTAGTATATGCTTATTTATATACATGTTTCCTCCAATAGAATGTGTCCTCTAATAAAAGATTTCCTAGGATAGAACACAAGATCTTTGGACAGTAATGGTTTCATTTTTATCTTCTTTCACCAGCAGCTTGGACAATTTTTGGAAAATAATGAATTAGTTATTGATAGATTGGTTGATAATTCTTCTTGGTAGAGAGTTGGTGGGTTTTTATGCTATCTTATGCAATCTTTTGTTGTCAATTTTAGGTAAGTTTTCAATGAGATGGCTTTAATTGAGAGTATTTGACAGAAACAGAGTTTGAGGTGAACTGTAGTATTGTGAAGAAATGTGTTATATAATAAATCTTTTAAATTACAAGTGAAAATTATCAATAAAACACTAAGGTCTATTTTGGCTTTTTTTTCATTTCTTTGATGATACAGATTCTATAGTCACAATTTCCTCCAGTTAGAATATAGTCTAAACTTTAATTATAATTCAGGTTTGCTCTTTAAAATAGTGGGAGGTGGGATATTTTTACCACAGGGCATCTCTTTCCCTAAACTAATGCATAGTTAAGTGGTAGTAGTACTTACCAGGAAGAATTATTCCTATTATTGAATTAGATATGGTAACATAAGCAAGTCTATTTCTAGTATAGAGGGGAAAAAAGAGTTTGGTGAATTAGGATCCTATTTAAAATCATTGATTTCCTTAAATAGAAACCTCTGTCATTAAGGTCCATGGGTAAAAATATGGCTGAGAATATTGAAAGATATTTCTTTATTATGATATAATGAGTCAGGAAATTTAAATATATCTGGGAAATTCATAGAAATCATCATTTACTAATTACTGATAATCACTTTACTGAACATAAGATAATTTAACTAAAACATAGCCTATAAAACAAAACTATAAACAAGGTTTTATTAACTAAATGAGCTATAGACAAGTGAGTATCCTTAAAAGATAACAATTAAAACAGTTTCCATTAATTAAATATTGGGTTTCATACGGCAGTCATTTTCTTTGTTTTGGGGATGACTTTTATGGACTTTAGTTTCAGAATTCATCAAATAGGGTAGCTAGGTAGGGCAATGGATAGAATACTGGCCCTGGACCCAAGAAGACCTGAATGCAAATAAGATCTGAGTTCAAATTTGACCTCAGACACTTAATAATTATCTAACTCTTTGACCTTGGGCAAACTCTTTTGCCTTGCAAAAACAAAAACAATTCATCAAATGAATATGATAAATCCCCCTTATAAAATATGTTTCATTATTGTCAAGAATCGGGTATTCTATATGTCAAATAATGCTATCTAATCTATAGTAAAAACCTAATGTGAGAGAGCTAACACATAATAGAATGTTAACTCTATTTTTGACTGCAATACTATAAATGACATTTAAGGATTTTCTCTTTAACTCCTGGGAAATCATTTAATAGACTATAGGACTTAAGACAGGCAGAAAAATGGCCACTTCCAATGTCTTCTCATTAAAAATGCATATTCCTTTCTCTAAAGGTTTTGAAGAAAACATCTTTCATTTAATATGGGAAAGATGAAGTTAAACCTTTAAATGTAAGAAAAATGAAAAGCTATTATCAAGACAGTCCACTAGAATTCCATAAAGTTTAACCATTCTTTACAAAATAGTAATAGATATGTTGGATCTCATGCTTTTTACTTGTCACTCTCTCCTTTCTACTTATCAACCTGTTTATGGCCCCCATTATCTCTAAATTGGAAATAACAGTAGCCTCCTACCTGTTCTCCCTAGCTCTTATCACTTCCCCTTTTTACAATGACTGTCAGATTAATCTCCCTAATACACAACGTATATCACATCCCTTTCCTATTAAAAAAAAAAAACTTCCAATGCCTGCTAAATCTATCAAATAAAGTCAAATTTATTAACTTGATTTTCTAGGTCTTTAAACTTTTCCTCCCACTATTCCTATATTACTTTATACCCATTTAGTCAAACCATATTACTTGCAATTCCATTTTTCTATTTTCTACCTTTCCCTAAACCTTTCTATTTACTTAAAATGCCTTGCCTATTATATATTGAAGTCTTATCAATCTTGTGAATCAAGATGTTTACAGCCCTCTTGAGTAAAGCCTCCTTTATCTCCCCCCTGCCCCACCCCCACAGTCAACTGGGGCTATTGTGACAGGCATGAGGAAATTTGAGTTAATTTCACTTCCAGATGGATTGATTAGAAACCTAGCTATGAACCCATTGGATAAGCAATTTGAAGGTTGATCCAAAAGTTTTAGTTTTGACTTTAGTAGCTTGAAATTGCACAAGACTTTGCAACACTATGAATAAGGACTACTCTTTGACTTGAGGCTTCAAAACTCATGAAGCTTCCTTGAAGGTATATTCTAAGTAAAGCAATGCAGAATAAGAGTGTCAGAAAGTTGTTGATACTGTTATATAACCATGTAATTTTCAATTTTAGATTATTAAAAATGTGTAACCTGCAGGATCTTCCCCCCAGAGAAACAATCAATGAGGCCAATGACTTGTTACCAAGGATGAGAGAAAATTCTTAATTGAAGACAAGAAGTTTTATTTCCTCTATTTAATTAACCAATTAAATGCTTACTGAGTGTCACATACTAAAAATAAATGAAAATAAGTGGTCTTTGTGACCTTCAATTTTATCTATTAACTCATTTAGCCAATAGTTGTTAGAAGAGGTTAACAGGGACCACAAATCAGAAATACAGATCCATTTAGGTAGAAGACCTTGATCAAATTGGTTAATTTCTCTGTGCCTCAGTTTACTCATTTATTTTTCTCTTTATTATTTTATTGTATTGTTTTAATTACATACAAAAAGTAATTTTCACCATTCATCTATTTTCAAGTTTATGAGCTCCACATTTTTCTACACTTCTCCCTTCCCTCCCCCTCCCCAGGGCAATGAACAATCTGGCCAAAGTTGTACATGTACAATAATGTTTAGTATATTAGTCATTTTATGAAAGAGGAGTTAGTAATTAGAAATAAGTGGTAAAAAAACATGAGAAAGAAAGGGAAAAAGGCTAAAAGAAAATTTTAAAAGTTGCTCTGCATTCAGACTTTTTCCCCCCCGTTCAAGTTTTGAATGACAGTGTCCATAATTCAGTTTTGTTTGTGATCACTGAACTGTTGAGAGGAGCTGTATCTATCTTAGTTGCCCATCTCACTGTCTTGTTTTTAGTTTACTCATTTATAAAAGGATGGGCTTGAAGCAGGCAACTTCTAAGTTCTATTCCAAGAACAAAGCCTATAATGTTATGATTCTGTCTTTGTGTGTGTTTGTGTGTGTGTGTGTGTGTGTGTGTGTGTGTGAGAGAGAGAGAGAGAGAGAGAGAGAGAGAGAGAGAGAGAGAGAGAGAGAGAGAAAGAGAACTTCCCCAAAGCAGGAAATAATATAGATCCCAACCAGTTCTAATAAATGAGCTTGATAGATTAAGTTGGAGTATGGAAAATCTAGCCAGGATCCCGGGCAGTAAACTAGAGAAAAAGTCAAGTTTTAGGGATGAGATAAGAAAGAGAAGTAATGGGAAGAGAATGGAACAGAAAGAAAAAAAAAAAGCTAATTTTCTCCTTACTATTGCCCTAACACCAACCTGCCCACAATTACCTTATTTAATTATGAGCTGTTTTATTTACTTATTAACTTCATCTCAACCCCCACTCCATAATTAGCATAATAGATACAGTATAAGTTAACTCTACTTGGTGTTTGCCTTTCATTGAAGAGAAGGCTAGCAAAAAGAGCTGGTTAAAAACAAATCAACAAATGAGAGAAAAGGAAGGGTTACATAAAGAGTTAACCATTTGGCAGAATATTTCAGAAAAACCACTCGACTGGAAGTTAGGGAATCCCGGTCTGAAGGTAAACTCCTACCTAGAAAAGCTGAGTCTAAATAACAACACCTCTGGACCTCAGTTTGTTCCGCTATAAAATTATAGGAGTTATACCACATGACATCTAAGGCCTTTGTGTATTCTGTGACCAACCCTGACCAAAAATCAGACTACAGCAAGGACAAATGGCTATCCTCCACTCTCTCCAGAATTATCACAGTGTATGCTTCCATAATTTTTGATATTTCCTTTCTTGAATCCCTTTTGTTTTTTGGACAAACAAGTGAAACAATATAAAAAGCAGGGAAAACCTTTAGTGTGATACAGCTTTAAAGGTGGTAGGAAGGGCCTAGACTCTTCAAATGCTATCTCCAAAAAATATCTGAAATTCCTAAAACAGGAACTGAATCTTTTCTAGAGGTAGAAGAAAGACTTGAAAGGCAAATATACCCCAGAGACACCAGAAATGTTGACTTAAATTCACATTAAAGAATTAATGACTAATATCAGATGCTTTCCTGAAGGCAAGTTTTGATAGAAGAGGAGGGAATAGAACAAAGGGACACAAAGGAGAAGGGTTAGATCTTCTGAAAGAGGGGATAAGAGGGGGTAGATGAATTAATGAATGAGAAACTTTGCTTACTTCCTAATTTTGCCTAGGGCCAGTCTCTCCTAAAGAACTGACACATGGCAGAGAAGTAAACTAAATATCTCTCTGGGTACCCTTGAGTCTTTGCTAGCCTGGGGAATGTTTACACATAGATATAAATACAAAGTAAAGACCATTTATGGGAAAATAACATCCTGTGCACCTCACTCCATATTTACCCTTCTCTCTTTTCTGGCAATTATTGACTGTGTTGCTTTGACTCAAAAAGCACTCTCTACCTTGATACTTTAACAAAGATCCCAGAAATTTGCCTCAATATGCAAGTTTTTACAGTAGCAGAAGAGGTTACCAGGAAGCTAGATCATCTAAGGATGGGACAAATATACATTTCTCTCTTACCCCTGAAAGAGGTTATTCTCCTAAGGCAGGTTGCCTGAGAGATCTGCCTGTTTATGGAAACAACTTCTGAAATCTGTCCTTGGGTCTGTTGGCAGCTGCAGGTGATCCAAGACTTTCAGTTGTTTGCTCACTGGAAGCTTATATGAAGCAAATTCAAACTGGGCCAGTTCCCCTGATAACCAAACTTAACTTGGTACAAATATGCTACAGAAGTATATTCTAAAACAGTATCACTGTGCATTTTTTTTAGAAGGTCTCACTTAATTTCTTTCTTATTCTGCCTTGGGATAGTAGAATGAATATAGCAGGTCTTTGAATATGTGTGTGTGAACATATTTAAATTTTATATATATATATATATATGTATATATATATATACATATATATATACATATATATATAATATATAATTCTCAGCAGTAGATTTTTCTGGCTTAAAGTTTAGGCTATGATAATTTCTCTTTCTTGCTCTGAAAAAATGATAGGAAATATTTTATTCATGATTTGAAATAATATATAAGTGACTAATAAATCATTTATACTATCAATCTGGCAGAATTTTAGTTATTTCCAGGCATTGCACATGACTTGCCCTTTCTACATCAAGGCAGGATAATATCACATCTGGCTTGTATTTATTTACCACATTTCTTTTAGCAGAGAAAACATGGATTCAAGTTCAGTCTCTGATACTTACTAATTGTGTGAAACTTTCACTGGACAATTAAGCCAAGCAAAGCTGAAGAGGGGGAAAATCAGTGGGAGGTTTTAAACCACAGTGAAGTCCAGGTCCCAACAGTTTTACAATAGTATATGTCCTGGCAGCTAGATAGGTAGACAGCAGGGAGGATCCCAAACCCAAACTGTGAAGCCTGGGAATACCAAGGCAAAAGATAAGACTGGACTGGGAACAAACCACTGGATAGGTAGAACCTGGATATAAACGAGGGAATAAAACTCTGCAAAGGCAAATCCTGGACTGCATCAACAACAGTCTTGGCCAACAACAGGCCAGTTATCAGACCCCAGCCCCAGCGTAAAAAAATTTGATCTATACTCCCTATACCCCAGGAGCAGAGCTAAAACAACAAAGGTGAGCAAAAAAGCTAGAAATGTGCTCACTGTAGAAAAGTACTTTGCAGATAGAGATGAATACAATGCCATGTTGGAAGAAGAAATCAGTGAAAAAGTACTCACAGGGGAAGTCTCAAAAGAGTCTGTGCATTGGACTCAAATTCAAAAGCTGATAGAAGAGCTTAAAAAAAGAATTTAAAAACTGAAGAAAAGAGGAAGAAGAACAATGGAAAAAAGAAATGAGAGACATGCAAGAAAATTATGCAAAATTGACCAAAGAAATCAACTCCATGAAAAGTAAAAATAAGCCACTGGAAAAGGAAACACAAAAGCTAATTGAAGAAAATAAAACTCTAAAAGTTAGAATTGAACAAATATAAACCAATGAACTCATAAGACTCCATTAAACAATATAAAAAGGCTGAAAATTTAAAGAAAATGTAAAGTATCTTTTAAGAAAAACAATTGACCTGGAAAATAGATCCAAGAGAGATAACATATGAATCATTGAACTATTAGAAAGACTAGATCAGAAAAAAAAAAGAACCTGGAAAACATAATAAAGGAAATTATCAGGGAAATTTATCCAAATCTGCTAGAATAAGAAGACAATATAGCCACTGAAAGAATATACAGAACTCCTCCAGAAAGAGACCCAGGATAATAATTCCAAGGACTATTACAGCAAAATTCCAGAACTTTCAAATAAAGGAGACAATTCTGCAAGCAATAAAAAGAAACAATTTAAATACAAAGGAAACACAATCATCTGAAGCTAGGTGGCAGTGGACAGAGCACCACCTACCCTGGAGTCAGGAGTACCTGAGTTCAAATCCAGCCTCAGACACTTAATAATTACCTAGCTGTATGGCCTTGGGCAAGCCACTTAACCCCATTGCCTTGCAAAAAAAAAGAAAGAAAGAAAGAAACCTAAAAGGAAACACAATCAGACTCACACAGGACCCAGAAACCTCAACTTGAAAGACCAGATGACCTAGAATACCACACATCAGAGAGCAAAGGACCTGGGATTTACTACCAATAATTTACTACCCTGCAAAATTCAGCAAATACTGTCAGGGGAAAAGATGGATGCTCAGCAAAACAGAGGATTCCAAAATTTCCTGACAAAAAGACCAGAACTGAAAAGAGAATTCAATACCCAAATACACATGAAGACATGAACAAAAAGGCAAATGAAAAGGGGAAGGACAAAATGTTTTATTTTTTTAACAAAATGCTATTAAAGACATCAAATTGTATACAAGCCTAAAATGGAAGATATAACAATTATAACTCTTGAAAATTATACTTCTCTTAGGATAATTAAAGATCAAATATAATTGAAGAGATTGGATTTAGACTATATATGGGTATGGCTTAATCTTGTCTCTCCGTTGAAGAAGTCCAAGATGAAATCACTATGTTTGAGACAAAAAGTTCTGATGAAAAGCAGAGGTGTTTACACTAAACATAAGTATCTCAATTTTCTTTGACCTACTCTCATTCTGCTGTGTTCACAAAGAATAGCACTTTCTCTGATGAGGACATCATAAGCTGGGCTTTCCTGAGTCAATATCTCCTATAATTTACAATCACTGGCAAAATTCTTAAGTGAGATATTAAGAGAGTACTTAGAGCCCTTTGAGATTCTTATAGTTAGTTAAATCAGGATTGGACTTAATCCATACTTTACTTAACAAATGGTTAAGGGCCTTGGTCGGGGGGAGGTAAGTATTAGAGAAACTGTGCTTAGGGGGAGGGGAACAAAGAGTTCATGAAATGATTTGGCTTTGGATGATATTTTAACTCATGGGGTTTGTGTGTCCTAGAAGGGTACTTAAAAAGGGGGTAAGGTAAAAAATGATTATATGATGTAATGCAAGATTCTTGAAGAGTATACTTCTAATGAAACAGAAGAGGGGAGGGTACTTAGTGACTTTGATGTAATGCTGCTAATCAAACAATCTGTGATGGCACTTTGATAACACTTTCAGCTGATCAAGCAACCAATTAATCAAGCTGTGAGTGATAATAGCTAATTAATAGTACCCAAGAGATAAATAGCTCCAGGTGAAGAGGCACAAAGATTTACAATTTTAGAGGGAAAGAACAGAGAATGTGAATGAACACTGAGTAAATTCTATTCAATAGATTTGGTCCAGAGACAAAATAAGATACATTACCACTTGAGTTGAAAAATCTATCCTACTCTACAGGGAAGGGGGGTAGGGCAGGGGAAGAGGAAAAATATGTGAGGAAGGGACTGAGAAAAGGGAAGGTGAAGGTATAAGTGAAAATAAAATGAAAGCTAAATTTTAAAGGAAAAGTTAAAGGGGGAAAGGAGCAAATCGTCAGTGAAGGAGAAAAAGAGGAAAGGAAATAGAAAAATATAATTGGGGAAAGATGGCATGGAAGGAAATACAGAATTTCTAATCAACTATAATTGTGAATGGGATGAAATGTTCCATTAACTAGAAGTGGATAGTAGAAGAGATTAAGACCAGAATCCTACAATGTGTTGTACAAGAAACACATGTGAAGCAGAGAGATACAAGGGTAAAGGTAAAAGGATGGAGAAAAATATATTATGCTTCAGCTGAAGTAAAAAAATAAAACAGGGGTAGCAATGCTGATCTCAGATAAAGCAAAAGCAAGCATAGATATCATTAAAAGGGGTAAAGAAGGAAAATACATCTTCTAAAAAAGCACCATAGGTCATGAAACTATGTCATTTTAAACATGCATGCACCCAGTGGTATAACATCCTAATTCCTAGAGGAAAAGCTGAGTGAATTACAAGAAAATATAGCAAAACTTTAATAATGGGGTACCTCAACCATCCTTTCTCAGAATTAAATAAATCTAGCCACAAAATAAACAAAAGGACATTTAGAAGGTGAAAGAAATTTGAGAAAACTTAGATATGTTAGACCTCTGGAGAAAACTTAATAGGGATAGAAAAGATTATACTTTTTCTTGGCAATACCTGGCACCTATACCAAAACTGACCATTTCTAGGGCTTAAAAACCATATAACCAAATGCAGAAAAGCAGAAATAATAAATTCATACTTCTCTGACCATGATGCAATAAAAATTATATTTAATGAAGGGTCACAGGAAGATAAACTAAAAATTAATTGTAAACTAAATAATTTAATTTTAAATAATGAGGGGATCAAATGGCAAATCATAAAAATAACCAATAATTATATGCAAGAAAATGATAATAATGAGACATCATGTAAAAATTTGTCAGCAAGTCTCTAAATGCTTATTTGAATAAAATAGAGAAAGAGGAGATCAATGATTTGGGTTTGCAACTAGAAAAAGAACAAATTAAATATCCCCCAATTAAATATCAAATTAGCAATTATGAAAATCAAAGGAGAGAATAAAATTGAAAGCAAGAAAATCATTGATCTAATAAATAAAACTAAGAGTTGGTTTTATGAAAAAACAAATAAAATAAACATTTGGTTAATCTTAGTTTAAAAAAAGAAAGAAGATAACAATTACCAATATCAAAAATAAAAATTCTGAAGTAACCACCAATGAGAGAAAATTAAAGATATAATTCAGAGCTACTTTGCTGAACTGTATGACAACAAATTTGAAAACCTTCATGAAATTGATGAATATTTAGAAAAATGCAACCTGTCCAGATTAACAAAAGAGAAAATCATTTACTTAACTCCATTTAAGAAAAAGAAATTGAAGAAGCCATCAAATGAACTCCATAAGAATAAATCTCCAGGCCCAGATGGATTTACAAGTGAATTCTACCAAACATTTAAGGAACAATTTATTTCTATTCTACCTAAACTATTTTTTAAAAATTGGAGAAGGTCTACTTCCAAATTCCTTTTATGATACCAACATGGTGCTAATACCTAAACCAGGAAGAAGTAAAACAAAGAAAATTAATGACCAATCTCCCTAATGAATATTGATGTAAAAATCTTAAATAAAATTTTAACAATGAGATTACAGAAAGTTATTATTGGGATAACACACCATGATCAGGAAGGATTTGTAGCAAGTAGGCAGGAATGTTTCAATATTAGGAAAACATTTAACATAATTGAATATGTTGGAAGCAAAATCAACAGAAATCATATGATTATTTCAATAAATGCTGAAAAAATCTTAGATAAAATACAATACCTATTCCTATTAAAATCACTAGAAAGTTTAGAAATAAATGTAGTTTTCCTTAAAATAATAAGTAATATCTAAAACCATCAACAAAATTTATATGTAATGGGTATAAACGTGGCGGTATTCCAATAAAATCAGGGATGAAACAAAGATGCCCATTATCACCATTCCTATTCAATATACTAGTAAAAGTGTTAGCTTTTAGCAATAAGAGAAGAAAAAGAAATTGAAGGAATCAGAATTGGCAATGATGAAACAAAGTTTTCACTTTTTGAAGATTATATGGTAGCATACTTACAGAATCTGAGAAAATCTTCTTAAAAATTTCTTGAAACAATTAACAAATTCAGCAAAGTAGCAGGATATTAAATAAACCCACATAAATCATCAGCATTTCTGTATATGAACAACAAAGCCCAAGAGCAAAAGATAGAAAGAAAAATTCATACAGAAAACTGAAGACAACATTAAAAACTTGGGAATCTACCTCTCAAGACAAACCCAGAAACTGAATGAAAACAATTATAAAGCACTTCTCACCCCCCCAAAAAAAAGTCAGATTTAAATAATTGGAAAAATGTCAATTGTTCATGGTTAGGTTGAGCTAATATAATAAAAATGACAATTTTACCCAAATTGAATTACTTATTCTTTGCCATACCATTCAAACTATCAATTAATTATTTTACTGAGCTAGAAAAACTAGTAGTAAAATTCATCTGGCGCAATAAAAGGTCAAGAATAGCAAGAGAATTGATGAGAAAAAATGTGAAGAAAGGTGGCCTAGTTCTTCCAGAGCTAAAACTGTACTATAAAGTGGCAATCATCAAAACTACCTGGTACTGGCAAAAAATATAGTAATGGATCAATGGATTAGGATAGGTTCAAAAGAAATAGGAGTAAATGACTGCAGTAATCTACTGCTTGACAAACGCAAAGGCCTTAGCTTCTGGGATAAGAAATCACTATTTGACAAAATTTGTTGGGAAAACTGGAAAGTAGTATGGCAAAAACTTAGCACAGACCCACATCTCACACCGTATTCCAAAATAAGGTCAAAATGGGTGCAGGATTTATACATAAAGGGTGACATCATAGATAAATTAATAGACAAGGAAATTATTTATCAGATCTATATAAAGGGGACAAATTTATAACCAGATAAGCAATAGAGTACATTACAAACTGCAAAATGAATGATTTTTGCCTATGATAAAATAAGAAGTTTTTGCACTAATAAAGTCAATGCTGTCAAAATATTAGCAGGAAAACAGAAAACTGGGAAATAATCTTCACAATTTGGATTTCTGATAAAGGTCTCATTCCTAAAATATATAGAGAATTGCATTAGGTTTATAAGGTTGCATTGATAAGTGGTCAAATGATATGAATAGAAAATTTTTAAAGGAAGAATTTAAAGTTTAACCATACGAAAAATGTTTCAAGTCATTATTTATTAGAAAAATGCAAATTGAAACAATTCTGAGATATTACCTCACACCTATCAGATTGGCTACGATGACAAAAAGGAAAATAATCAATGTTGGACAGGTTGTGGGACAATTGGGACATTGATGCATTGCTGGTGGAGCTGTGAATGAATTTAATCAATATGGAACTATGCTGAAAGAGCAATAAAATTGTTCATACCCTTTGATTTAGCAATTCCAATTCTAGGCCCATATCCAGAAGAAATCATAAAAAAAAATGGGACAAGTCCTATATGGTCCAAAATATTCATAGCAACTCTTTTGGTAATGACAAAGAATTGGGAATTGAGAGAATATTCATTAACTGAGGAATGGTTAAACAAGTTATGTTACATTAAAACTATTGTTCTATAAGAATTCCTAAATGATTGGACTATGGGGACCCAAGGAATGAATTACAGGATCTAATGTTGAGTGAAGGGAGCAGAACCAAACAATGTATTCATAACAACGTTGTACTATGATCAATCCTGATGGATGCAGCTTCTCTTAACAGTGCAGAAAGCTAAGAAAACCCTATTAGACCAACCATGGACAATGCTACTCCCATTCAGAGGAAGAAAAACAAAACAAAAAACAAAAACCCTTCAGAATCTGATGAATACTACATTCACTTTTTAAAAAATATCTCTTATGTATTTCTTTCCATTAATCCTAATTCCTCATGCCAAAAATGACTAGTCTGTAAACATGTTTAACACAAATGTATATGTACAATATTAACCTGATGGTACACTGTTGAGGGGAGGGGATAGGGAAGGGAAGGTGGAAAGAAATTTTGTAACAAAAATGTACATAGCATATAGATGATATTGAAATTTTTTCATATCATATATTTGGAAAAATAAAATATAAATAAAAAGTAAAAAAAATGAAACTAATTTCTAAGATTTATTTTAATTGTGAAGGGTGGGACATGACAAGGGTTAAGATATTAGATAACTCTTCTCTCCATTTTCTCTCATTTATTTTAAGCATGAGAATATCTGAAAATATGATATTGCATTTAATGATGCCTCTTACTGCATAATCTCTTTAAAATTATGTTAAATAAATTAAGATAATTAAAAGAGAAGAGAATTGAATTGCAGTTAAACAAAAAAAGGTCTGAAGGCAGGTGGGCAGTTAGGATAGAATTCCAGGTCTAAAAATCAGGAAGACTTCTCTTTGGGTTTCAAATCAGACTTCAGATAATTACTAGGAAGACACTTAACCCTAGTGATCTATGTATGCACCATGCTATCTAGAGTCATGCAAACTTAGAGATCTGGGACATGAGTTGGAGAAGGAAATGGCAGACTACTTCATTATCCTTGCTATGATAACTCAAACTGGGATCACAAACAGTTGGACAGAACTGAAAAACAACCCAACAAGAAACAGGTCAATATAAATGCTTTCATTTATTAGCTGTGTAACTCTGGACAAATTGGAAATTTCTGAGGAATAGAACAATGATTTGACTAAGGTCACACAGTTTTATATATAAATATATATATATATATATATGTATATGTCTCTGATTTCTAAATAGTCATAATATTAGATTATAAAGCATTATACAAAGATTTCACAAAAGAGAAAGATGCCTAGCATGAAAAAGTTATATGTTCTGAGGATGTGGAGGTTCAAACCAGCCTGTTGGGAGGAAGAAAAGAATGAACTTGAACTAAAGATAAGAGAAGACAAAAAGGAGAAAAATCATTTCCTCTTCTAGGCTTATTTGGAACTCTGCCAAATCTATGGTTAGCTATTGAAATCAGTTGTACATATATACATATATGGGCATGTAGATTATTATGTATTTACATACAATTTATTATAAAAAACTCAAAGTCAATGTGATAATGATAAAGTAACAACGTACTGTGAAAGGTCCGTTTTCAATAAAGGTGAACAATTATAGACACTAACAGACTAATTTCAAGATTAATCAAACATTAACTAAGGAAAAGTTAAAAAAAGTCAATCTATGCTTAAGTATGCCACTTGCTACATGCAACTCTACCTGGTTTCAACTCTATAATTCAAAACAGTCCTCCCTTGATAAGCTTATCACTTCTAATCCCACTGCTATGTTATTAGCTCAAGCTTTGGATACCACCTCTTTCATCTTCCTCTTCTCGCTGAAGGACCAGATTGTTAGAGTACTAAACTCCTTCCAAAGCATTACTTTAGAGAGTGCAGAAAGTGAGCTACTACAGTCCACTCTGCTCTCCATCTGCAGCTCTTATTGGCTTCATTCAACTCATGAAGAAAACACCTGTTGTCCTCCTTTACAGCTATATTTTATGCATTGTCTTCTCTGATTTAATTGTGAGTTCCTATAGGTAAGGAATATTGTTGTTTTTATTTGTATCCCCATCACCACTTGAGACAGGAAGTGACACACTGTAGGCTTTAATAGATTTTTATTGAATTTAACAGAATTGAAAATAGATCTATAATTTTGTCAATGTGAATATTTCTTCCAATAATACACATCCCAAAATATCCATACTGACCCAGCCTATTGTCTTCCTCTGAGTTGATCAGAGAATCATCAAACATTCCATGATTTTTCTTAGGTTTTCCTGGAATACATGTAGAAAGTCATTTATTACTGTTGTTCAGTCAACTTCATGGACTATGTGTTCATTGAGTTTTCTTGGTAAAAATACTGGATTCGTTAGCCATTTCCTTCTATAACATGTCCCCTTTAGAGATGAGGAACTGAAGCAAAAAGGAATTGAATGACTTCACATAACTAGTAAGTGGCAAGGTTGAATTTGAATTCAAATCTTCCTAACTTTAGAACTGGTGATCTCTGCACAATGCTATCTAGATACCTCTTTACTATAGTCAGCAAGACTAAATATTAAGTTCTCATTATAGTTATGTTTTAACCTTCCAGATGATTGTTGAGTCCTACAAGTTTAGAGGTTTTGCTACCAAGTTAAAATGTGACTTTAATACAGCTAAATAAATTTAAGTGTACTTACCGTTTAATGTAAACAAACTTACAAATTTTTGCATATGTGATGCTAGTTCTTCATAGTATGAAAGTTGACAAGATTCTAGTCTCAGGTTTAAGCAGTAAAGGAGTTTATACCATATCACCAACGAAGCTGATAAGACCTCATAATCATGTCCAAATAACTAGTCTCAAACAACTTTCTCAGACAGAACAACCTAAGAGATCATTGATGCATTACATACATTACGCGTGTGTGTATAGGTTAATATCTTTAAATAATGTTTTTTATCATGCCACTCTCTTCCTCAAAAATCTTTTATGATTCTGCTTTGCCTACAATATTTTAACCTTTTGATGATGTGGTATTAGCCTGACCCTTTCGAGCCTTATATTCCACTCTTCTCCTACACAAATTCTGAATTTCAATACTCATTATCCTCCAAAAATAACTTATATGAAATTTAAAAAATGCATGAATAAAATTATGCAAATAAAACAAGAAAAGTAATAATTGTGAAAAAGCATTTCTGTTAAATATCCAATGAGGATATACATCAATATACATAGACTATTAAAAGATATATATAAAACCAAAAGTCATTTCCCCAATAGATAGACCATCTAAGGACAAACAGTTCTCAGAAGCACTGCAAATTACCAATAAGCATATGAAATAATGTTCTAGAACTCTAATTATAAGTGGATTGAAAAGTAAATCCAAAGTCTCACTTCATACCCAGGAAATAGGCAAATATGATTAAGAATGGAAATAATCAGTGCAGGAGAAGTTATAAAAAAAAAAAGACATGAACACTGATGCATTACTGACAAAGCTGTGTGTAGATCAGTCCTTTCCAGAATTCAATCATTCTGGAAAGAAATTATGAAATATGACAAGAAAGTGATAAGGATGTCCATTACCTTTGGCCCAAAGATATTACAGTTAGGTGCTTAGTCAATACCTAAGAAGTTAAAGGTTCTAGCAAGAATTACTCATAGCTCTAACTACTCTGTTTTTTTTTCAATGAGAGTTAGAGTTGATTAGAGGGAAATTCTTTTTTTGAAAGAACTAAATGCATTAAATAGAATCCTCCGTCATAAAGAAAGAGATGGCTGTGGTGTTCCATCTTCTCTAATGTGTCTCCTACACTTCTTAATTTGCTCAATCCTGATACTGTGATCTGGCTTCTGTGCCAATGTTTGGCTCTCCTCTTCTTAAGCAGTGGTTCCTGATGTGAAGTTACTCACCTCTGTTTCATAATATTCACATAAAAAGGAGCAATACTTTTCATATAGATAGATAGATAGATAGATAGATAGGTAGATAGATAGATATACATACATATATATATATATATATATTAAAGAGAAATGGCTAAAGAGCAGTCATTTGCTCTTACACTATAAGTCAAATGACTTTTCTAAAGAAAGGGTTGAATCACGTATTTTCTAAGATTCTCTTCTTTCTACTTGGAGACTTTTGATACAAAATCTTCTCCTACTATTTCTTTGAATACAATATCCTCTGTTGGATGGTCCCTAAATGAGATTCTACCAAAAGACTAGTTGGTAAAAGTTACCAAGAAGTACATTTTGGGTAAACATAATGAATGAGTTTCTAATAATTAGAATTATTCACAAGTTAATGGACCAATTTTGAAATAGTGAGTTCTCCCATCCTGGAAGCATTCAAAATGATTTTCGGTGTACTTGGAAGAAAAATATCAGTCATTCTGATTTACATAAAAGGTTGGATTAGAGAACCTGTAAGATCTCTTCTTTCATTGTTAGAGTAGAAAGGATGTTTGAATGTCATTCTAGACCAGAAATGTCAAGTTCATATATAAATCAGGTCCACTAAAAATTCCATAAGCATCCATTCTGCCAGATATGACTTAAAGAAACATATTAACATTACTTATGATCTATTGAATTTTAATCGATTTTTTCAAATATTTTCCAAATATATTTTACTCTGGTTCAGGTCATATAATGCAGCTGTTTGTTTCACACTTCTAATTTAAACCAATGGTTACAAAAATTTTATGATTATGAACCTTTATCAGGAAAAGTTTTTTAATATATTCTCCAATATGTATATGTTTAATTGTTAAAACTTGTCTATATGTACTACTATGTACTACATGATAATAAATTGATTATATTATACCATTTTTAATATTATAATAATTTAATGTAATAATAATTTTAAAGATGATATAAAGATGAATAATATTTGATCCTATAAGCTAGGAGTCACTGGAAGTTTATTGATTAGTGGGGTAAAATGATTCAACCTGTACTTCAAGAAAATGACTTTGACAGTTGTTTGGAAAATAGTCTGGAGAGGGAAGAGATTTGAGGTAAGGTGAATAGTTAATGGTTCAGGAGATAGATGATGAATATTTCACCTGGTGATTGTTTTGTATGAGTAGAGAAAAGATGTGAGAGATATGGGAGTAGAACTAAAATTTGGTAATTTATTAGTCGAATGGATGAGAGACAATGAGGAGCCAAAAATGACTTCCACATTGTGAGAATGCAGAATTAACATCTTCTCTCCTTTGGAATGGTTATACTTTAAGAAAAACCAGTTCAAACAAAGGAATGAAACTCTAACAGTGAATTTTGTGCTATTTTATAACAGATACACTACTTATTTGTAAGGCTGATCCTAGACTGCATCAAATTAGATTGGCTTGCTTTTCATTCACATTTGACTTTTTGACAAATACATAGGAAGAAAGTGTAGCTCTGTCCTTTTTGGGGGGAAACAAAGAAAGCTCAAGTTATTAATGTTTTTTCTCTATCCTATTGTATGATGCCCATTTCATTCACATTTCAAACATTCATTTTTACTTCACTGATGGGTTTCTTGAGCAGTACATGGTTTCCTTTGTTCTCAGTGTGATTTTTACTCCCATTTCGTTAAGTTCACTTGTGGGTTTTTCCTAGAATGAAAGCTTATTTTTTCCAAATGCTTGCTCAGTTGCAGTTTTCTTTTCTGTCACGTTGAAAGGTCAAACCAGTCACTGCTCTGAGGTGATGTCTTTAAATTATGCCTTTCAAAAGACTATTTATTGTGTGCTTGAGGTACAGTAAAGATTTGCCACTAATATCCACTTGCCAAGAAGTCTGACTGCAAGTGGGGAAATCAGTATTTATTCTTAAGGAAATAAAAGAATATAAAAGTCATACATTCCTCTCTTTCCTCTGCATAATAAATCTTGATTATCAAAAATTCCCATATCAATGATAGAACTAGTAGTTATAGTAATTCAGTTCCAACAAAATCAATTTCTTAAAAATTCTCTACAGAAAATTTACAATATTAATGAGCAAATTTCCTTCTTTGTCTTTCTCTTTTCATCCCCACCCCCACCTTGGTGAACGCATTCTGAGAAACATGTGGGTGTACTTGGAGAGGACTTTATTCCAAACATGCATGATGGAGCAATCCCCCCTCACACTTGAGCATATACAATATTCCCTCCCTAATTTCTATATAACCTACAGATGTTTAGTCAGCAAAATTTGCAAAATTTTCCTCTACTCTCCCTTCCCAACCCCCTGCCCTCAACAGGGAACAGTCAGGTTAGCATTTTACATACATATTTTGATAAGCATGTTTACAAATTAGTAATTTTGGGCATGAGGAATTATGATTAAGGGAAAGAGATATATAAGAGATAATTTTATTAAGTATTCATCAGATTTGGAAGGGTTGCTGTTTGTGTGTATATGTGTCCTGTTCTTTTTGTTTTACTTCCTCTGGATGGGATTAATATGGTCTATAACCAGTCAAATATAGTTGTCGTAGCCCTCTGGACTGCAGAGAGGAGCTACTTACATGAAGGTTGTTCATCTCACAGTGTTATTGTTGATGTGTAAATTGTTCTCTTGATTCTACTCCCTTTGCCACCTGATACACTTTTACTGGAGAGTAAGTCCTCTAGAAAGCCTGATATCACAAGACAGGTTGAGTCTGTATTCAAATGTTAATCATATTTCTTTCTTTTTTCTTGTAGTTTTCAAATGATGACAATTGATATGGGCTTCTGGGACACTGGCAAGCTCTATTCCCCTACCTGGTCACCATGTATCTATGAATGTATGATATCTCTCTTTGGTTTATGTTTATCTACCCTTGAACTTAAGTGAATGAGTACCAAATAATGGAAATGACTGAGTTTTTTGAAATTCAACCTTTTGAGCTTCATAAGATTGGAAGAACCATCAGTGACAAAGGGTACTTCTGAATCACTGAAATGAGTGATAGCAATAGCCAAGTTCAAAATAGAGCCAGTACAATAGCCAAACTATCTCCTTGATACATCAGTTGAGATACCACTTCCCACAAGAGCCAGACCAACCATGTAAATAACTGAAGTAAATGAGGTGGTGACTCAGAGAAAGAGAATAAAAGAAGGCCCTGGACCACAAGGAGCACAATGCCTTCTCAATTCCCTGTATTCTTCACACATATACATGACCACCTTGTACTTAAATGTTGAGATGACTTTCTCCAAGATTTCTGTATTCTCAAGGGGAGAGTATATCCTCTGTTTCAAAAATGTTTTTGTGATTCTCTCCTTGCTATATCTTCTCATTAAATATTTCTATGCAAAAGATATATTTATATCAATTGGTTAATGGGTATGAGTGTAACACAAAATACAAGGGTTTCTGAGCAATGTTATTAGAAGCCACAGACCTTCAATATTACCCCCCCCCCCCCAGAAGCAAGAGGAGAAAGTAGACAAATACAAGTGCTGGAGAATGAGTTCCATAGTATCAATATTTACATTGTTTTGACTCAACTTTTTTTAGCCTTCAAGTAAAAATATGAATTAGACATATATGTATGTTTCTGTGTATTACTAAACTCTTACCTATATTTGATGCCAGCAGTCTTAATACAAACATTACCCTCCAAACGACTAATTCTCTGCCAAATCTAGAGTATGTAAAGGAATGAAAATGTACAGGTTCAATAGACCCAGTTCTTAATAGAGAACATTTTTATTCTATTATTCTTTAATGGATGCAGCACCTTTCAACAAGTCTTTCAGTACTATTCACTGACCAGTTAATTAGTAGCCAGATTGAGTTTTAGATTTTCTTTTCTACTGAATTCCTCCATGAAGGAAACAAAAATATACTTTATCTTCTGGTATTATTCCATACTAGGGGTTCCTGACATTTTGTTATGTGCTTGAGAGAGTAAGAAAGAAAAAAGACTATATAAAATATATTCTCAAATGCTTTGAAATACTGGTATGCAAAAAAGAAGGTAACAGAAAAGAGAGTAAAGGTAGCTGTCTAAAGTTACAGTCCCTGGAAGGAATCAGAAATGCAAGGATTTAAGGTGGAGTGCTAAAGGAGAAATATGTTTATAATAAAGTCTTCGAATTGAACTCCTTGAAAAAGAAAAGGAAAACCCTCTTCTTCTTAATTAGGAATCTTAACAAATCAGGTAAGAGTACGTTGTGACTTCTTGCTATATCTATTTATATAGTTTCTGAATCTACTACTGTCCCCCCCCAAGAAAGTAGAAAAATGTCCTCCATTTTTTCAAATCTAGATTAGCTTCTCTTTAATATTCAAGATAAATGTGATCAGAAAATAAATCTGATCATGAGCATGGTGAGCATGAGAGACAAAAGATTGTCAGCCTTAGTTATGCATAGAGGGGAAACAGTAGTACAAGACAGCCTTTGTCAAAGTGAAGACAGATTAACTCTAGAACAAAACCATGAAGATCAGAATTGCAGGGAACATATTCTTTCCTTAGTCCATTGGCTTCACACCTACATAATGGAAAATAAATGTTTTGAAAAGGGAAAAGAAAAGAAAAAAGAAAAACAGCAGATGGACAGTGGTAGTACTTTGTTCACTGCCAAACTGGACTTCTCTAATCAAATAATGTCTCAAACATTTGTTTCAAGCTAGAAAAGGGATATGAATTTTGTTGTTTTTATAGTTTAAAGAAGTAAAAAAAATATCAGTTTTTCATTCTTAGCTCTTTTCCAAATGTTTGTTATGACTACAAAAAAAATATCAATTTTTATAACCCTTGGTTTCCCTATCTGTAATATAACAGGAAAAACTGATATTGAAGGGCTCCTTTAACTTTAAAATTCTTAGATTATAAAATGTGTGCTTTTGCACAGATATGTAAAACAATAGGTTATAATGATATGTTTCGCTAGGTTTTGAATAGATCAAAGAAAGAGATCATTTAACTATATAAGAATCAGACCATATTCAAAAGCATATCAAGGGTCTTCTATGTTCCAAATATTGTATTATGACTGTCTCCAAACCCAGTCAAAACTGGATGGGAGGAGGGGAGGAACCTCTGAACGAGGTACTAACAGACTTAAAGGGCACCAAATTGGCTGGAGGGTGCCAAATTTAGAAGGTTCTTGAGAAAAGCTATATCTGCATCTCTGTTCACTCTGAAGAGTGGGAAGCTGGGAGAGGGAGGGAAGAGTTTAGAGTCCTTGCACAAAAGAATGAAATCAGCAAGAAATTAGACAAATAACACATCTCATAAACTGGTCATCCACCTAGCCAACCAACCCTGTCATTAACTGCCACTTTCCTCTCAGAGTCTGGGGAAGAGGAAACCAAATTTATTCTCTTCCCATTAGCAGCAAGTTAAAATAAGCTAGACAACTAGCTCCAAACTGGAATTAGAAGGGAGCATGTGCAAGGTCCTAAATCTGTAGATTTCTTCATTTGGAAGCTCTGGTAAGACAAGTAAAAGAGAGCAGGTAATATAGCCACAGCAGCAGCATCCTGGAATACTAAGAAGGATGAAAGGGAAAATACATCAACATGGTGAGAATGGCATGTCTTTATGCTCTCCCTACTTTTCTCTCCAGAATTTTCCAGTCATTTCCCATCTCTTGCTAATTTCCCCCCAGAGTGGAAAGAAGGAAGTCCCTTTATTCTTAGAAGGCAGGTGAAAATCTATGAGCCAACCCATCTTTCCACAAACACAGCAGATCCAGGGATTCATGTGTTTTTCAATAATCTTTATTCTCCAAAGCAACACACACACACACACACACACACACACACACACACACACACACACACACAAAAACATCCCTTGGCAAAGTCACATCAATGGGTATACATCTGTATGACTTGAAGTCAAACCTCTGCAAAGGGTCTAGGTGCTTTGCTACCTTCTACTTGAACCCTATCCTCACACATTATCCACACAAAGAGGGAGAGAGAGGGGCCTTGGTGAAGCTTGGACAAAGTCAGAGATGGTGATGGGAGGAAAGAAAAGCTAATTAAGCCAAGCCAGAAGAATCAATATCCATTTATTATATAATTGTATGTATAAATCACTGTGCTGGGACATGAAAACAAATTAAAAAATGAAGAAAACATTCTCAAAGAGTTTTCATTTGCCTGGGTGAAGCAATATAACATGTAAACAGTTAAATTATTAGATAGGTTACTAAAGGGATCAGAAGTTTCAATTCTATTTTTGTTTTTGTTTTTGTTTTTGCAAGGCAATGAGGTTAAGTGACTTGCCCAAGGTCACACAGCTAGGTAATTATTAAGTGTCTGAGTTCACTCAGGTCCTCTTGACTTCAGGCCTGGTGTTCTATCCACTGTGCAACCTAACTGCCCTATTGTGTCAGGAAATTATGGAAGTGCTCTCTTTCATTGAACATCCATCTTTTTCCTGACAAAAACCTGAGCCCAATTAAAGGATTATTATTGTAGCACAGGGTGAAGTGATACTGGCATAAATTAGATGAATGCCCTTTTGGACAGAGCAGGTGGACATATATGTTGTACATATATTTATTCTACAAGGCACTTTTTTAAACTCCACTAATAGTTAGTGCTCCTTCCTTTGCTACCTTAATTATGTACAAATTTATCTCTTTATTTGTTGTATTCCCCATCTTGCCCCCAGTAGAATAAATGCTCTTTTGGGAGAAGGAATTGTTTTTCCATTGTATATTGGTCACTTTGGGCTATGAAACTGTCATTAGCTTATACTACATACTTAAATGGTCATTGACTTGACTGCTTTGGGTTAATTCGGTTTTTTTTGGATCTTCTGTGGCTAGTCCTAACAGCTTCCTGCAGTTTTCCTGCCATGACCTCACTCTTGGACCATCTCCATACCAAATACTATCACCTCCATCACCTTTGATGGTAAGGAGAGTGTCTGTTTTATTTTATTTTATTTCATTAGTTCTTAGGTCAGGACATGAAACAAAGAGCTTAAAAAATGTTCTATTAATATAAATATATATCTTGTGTTAGATTTATGTAATTGTATACTATGTTTAAAGAAAATATATGCATTAGACTGTCCCTGAAAAATCTGAAAACCCTTTGAAATGAATTGATTTCAGAGCAAAAGTCACAACTAATGCTACTGCTCATCAAGAGGTGCTCCTTTTAATTTTCTTGTTCATTTTAGTTCACCCCCCACAGAAAAGCATGATTCCTCTTACCCCCTTTCTTGCATTCTTTTCCTTTTAAATAAAATAGGAAATTGAAACCATTTATTATTTTGTGAACTCCTACCCCAAGTCTCTGCTGTCTGGATTTCTAGAAGCTTCCTATCTCTAATCAGTTACAGATATGAGTATGCTTCACCTAGTGTATATTGTCATTCCCCCTCTAGCATGAAACAAATATTAAATCCTGAAACCCTCCCCTCCATAAAAACATTTGAGAATTGTATTCAAATCAATATTACTATTGCTTTTTTCTTAAGGATGTGACTTCCCAGATCATTCACATATGTGATTATCCCTGCATCAATTATTTCTCAATTAATGTAAGTTTATTGATGATAGGAACTGTCTTGCCCCTAAAATTTTTTTCATAAGTTCCTGATAGATGGTCAACACTTAATGAATGTTTTTCATTCACTCAGTCTTGTATTTTTTTCTAAATAAATAGAGCAAATTATATTTTACTCCTAGGTAAAAAAGTTGAATAAAGAAAACAAAGAAAATTAGGCAAAAACATTTTCCTTTGTGTCACTGACACTTTAATAATCATTCACAATAAATCATGAAAAATATAATCTATATTAATGTCTATTTTTTTTATAGATGAATGAAAATAACTAAATTTCTATTCATTTTATAGATGAATGAAAATAACTGAATCTCCATACATTAATAATAGGTATATTGTTAAAGTGCTAATCAATAATCAATCTCTTAAATTGGAAGAAATAATAACTACAGTAAATTTAAAAAGTAGGCCTACATTGAGAATTCACCTTGCATGATGCCATATGCTAGCTGTTCATTGAATAAATGATAAAATTTCTTTTCCACTTCATTCTAATTGTTTATTCCATTTGTAGGTGATTTCATTCTATTCATGCCATATGTTGCTTACAAGAAATGCACTGGATCCATAAAAGACTCATATAGATTTAAAATAAGGGGATGGGGTAAAATCAATTGCTACTCTGTTGTGAGTTGCTTAAAAATGTAGACTTAGCCATCATTATTTCAGGTAAGGGAAAGTTAAAAGGAATAAAGAGGGCATTACATTTTGTGGAAAGGCAAAATAGATTTTGAATTAACTGCAATACTTAACATATGTACATACATATATGCATATATATATAATATATATAAAACTTTAAAATAACTAAAAGAAAAACTAAATTAATCACAAGGTGAAACCACAATTTGTCCCATTAGCCCTAAATAAATCCAACCAAAACATAAAAAAGAAACATTAAGAGAGACATTAGAAAAAATTTAATATGATATACCTGTGATAATTACTGAATGGAAATAGAAAGGTACGTATATTTCTAAACCATGCATGCAATTTCACATTAATCATGCCTTAGAACATAAAAATTTCATAAATATCATGTGTCCTTTAGTGATCCTATAAAATAGATAAGAAAATGAATTTACGTCATAGAACTGCTAAAAAATTAAAAATTACCTGGAAACTAAATAAATTTAAAGAATTTGTGGATCAAAGAATAAATCATAGCAATGCCAGATAATTTCATTAAAGATAATCACAATAATAAGAAAACAATGAAGATGACATAGGTAAAGCAGTCCTTCAGGGAAATTTACATCTCTCAGTACTTTTTGTTAATGACCACAATAAAAAGAAATAACATCAATTAGTTGAGAATACAATAGAAAGTCAACAAATTTTTAAAATCACACACACTAAAATAAAAATCATGAAAATCAAAGAAGATTAACAAAATGGGCATTTTAAAAAACTTTGAGTTTATAAAGAAACCAGTTAATTTAAAAATAGAAAATTCATTAGCTAATTTGATTAAAAGAAGAAAAAGAGAACAAAATTATAAATTCCCCAAATTAAGAAGATTCAAAACAAATAAGGAAAAATTAAAGAATATGATTAGAAATTATTTTCCCAACTATATACAACAAGATGAACAACCTCAATGAAAAACGTGAATGGTAATCAAAAAATATACCATTTAGGAAACAAGTTAAAAAAAAAGACTGAAAAGATTTCAGAGGAAAAAAATTGAACATATGCCTTAACTTGTCCATGATCACACAACTAGTAAGTACCTGATAATAGATTTGAATTCAGATCTTTCTGGCTCCAAGTTAACACTGTTCTCTCTGCCTCCTAGTAAGGAAAACATGTGTTGAACTCTAATAACAAATCTGAATGTATCAAAGGTCATTGAGTGTATGGGCATCCTGGAGAGAAGAAGATTCATATTTGCAAAGGTTCTGTCGTAACAATGACACAAAGATCCTGGGTTTGGGAGAAGTCATCCCTCCAGGCATGTATTCTTGGACATGCCTCCCAGCAAATGTGTATGATATCCAGTCCCATCTTAAGTTGAATGCCACTCCCTTCCTTGATGGAGTGTAAAATAAATCATGTAAAATAATCATACTATAATTTCAATGTGTTCTACAAATGCACAATATTAGGACCTATTAGCTAATGAAACATTAAATGAGTACCAGGAGAACAATTTATTCAATGAACAGCAATAAAACTTTAAGTATTGTGATAAATATAATTACCATCCATGACCCCAGAACACTAATGATGAAAAAAATATTACTCATCTTCTGAAAGAAGGATTATTGATTTAGGGTACAAAGTAAGACATACATATTTTTGCATATAGTCAATGATAACATTTATTTTGTTTGAATATGTTTATTTATTAGAAAGAAACTGTTTTTGATTTCTCTCCTTCCCTCCCCCCCAATGGAGCAGAGGGTGGAATAATAGCAAAATAATTTCCATTTTTTAATAATAAAAATAGGGGAGAGACAAGATGTGGCATGAGAACAGTCTTTCCCAGAAAGCTCTCTCTCTCCAAAATGTTCCCAAAACCTTAAAATTATGCCCCTCTCACTAAATTTTTGAAAGTCAGAACCCACAGAAAGATCCAGTGAGCCAATTCTCTAGTCCAAGGTAACCTGGAAGAGCTTGGAAAAGCTCTCTTCCATGGGGAGGGAGGGGCAGAAGCTCAGCCAGGAATATCCAGCAGAGCAAAGGAGCTCCATTCGTCTGGGAACAGCCTGCTGGGCACCTGGGTGCCTGGGACCCAGGGAGTACCAGCTCCCAGCAGCAGAAGTAGTTTCCTGACCAGCAACCCAGGGAACACCAAGCACAACTTGGAAGGTCAGTGGGAAAACCTCTGCCAGAGTGAGTGGGCAGTTCAGGATAGCATGGCCCTCCTCAGCACAGCCATTAGCACAGCCCAGATTCCAGGAAATAGAAGAAGGCCCCAAAGAGCCACCCAGCAGGGGACCACCCAGCATCTGCTACCAAGGTGCTCATGTCATGAAAGGTAAGAGAGTGGGGGGAAAGACTGTTGAGGTCTCTCCTTCTCTCCTGACCTTGGGACAGGACTCTTTTGCTTTGTCCATATTCAGACCCTGGTCACAATCAGACCACCCATAGAGCAGGGACCCTCCTCACAGCTCCGGGGCAGAAGGGTGGGCTTGTGGTTATCCACAGATGAGGAGAGCAGTCAGATTCTCTCATAGGACATTGAAGGAATTGAGGTCCTTTCAGGGGTGTCCCAATAATGCTCAAAAACTCAAGAAGCACCCGCAAAACAGGGCACAGGATGGGGAAATGTCTAAAAGGAAAAAAAAATAACCTGACCATGAGCAATTTCTTTAGTCCCATGGAGGACCGATATACATACTCAAGATGAGAAAGTTCTAGCTTTTGAATCTAAATTCTCCAAGAAATATAGAAGCTGGTGTCAGGCTATTTCAGAGTTCAAAAAAGATTTTGAAAATCAAGTTATGGAGGTAGAGGAAAAATGGGGAAGAGAAATGAGGGAGATGCAGGAAAAACATGAAAACCAAGCCAACAGCTTAGTCAAGGAGATCCCAAAAAATGCTGAAGAAAATACAATAATAAAAACTACTTTAGGTCGAATGGAAAAAAACAGTTTAAAAAGTTAATGAAGAGAAAAATACCTTAAACAGCAAAACTGGGGGAGGCTAGGTGGCACAGTAGATAGAGCACTGAGCCTGGAGTCAGAAGTACCTGAGTTCAAATCCAGCCTCAGACACTTAAAAATTACCTAGCTGTGTGGCCTTGGGCAAGCCACTTAACCCCATTTGCCTTGCAAAAAAAAAAAACCCAACATAACTGGTCAGATGGAAAAGAAGATAAGGAAGCTCTCTGAAGAAAACAAATCCTTCAAATGTAGAATGGAGCTAAAGGATGCTGATGCCTTTGTGAGGAATCAAGACACAATAAAACAATATCAAAACAATGAAAAACTAGAAGAAAATGTGAAATATCTCATTGAAAAAACAATGGATCTGGAAACCAGAATCAGAAGAGACAATTTAAAAATTATTGAACTACCTGAACGTCATGATCAGGAAAAGAGCCTTGACGTCATTTTTAAAGAATTTCAACAGAAAAAATGTCCTAATATCCTAGAAGCAGAGGGTAAAATAGAAATTGAGAGATTCCACTGATCTCCTCCTGAAAGAGATCCAAAAAAATAACCCCCAGAAATATTATAGCCAAGTTCCAGAATTCCCAAGTAAAAGATAAAATATTAAAAGTAGCCAAAACAAAACAATTCAAATATCGTGTAACTGAAGTCTAGATCTCACAGGACTTAGCAGCATCCACAATAAGGGTTTGTAGGGCTTGGAATATAATATTTCTGGAAGGCAAAAGAGCTTGGAATGCAACCAAAAATCAACTGCCCAGCAACCTGAACATCCTTTTCCAGGGGAAAATATGGGCTTTCAATGAAAGAAATGAATTTCAAATGTTCCTGTTGAAACAGCCTGAGCTCAACAGAAAATTTGCTCTTCAAGTAGCTACAGAGGATGGACGAGAAAGGTAAATTATGAGGGATTTTTTAATGGTGATGATGAATTATGTGCATTTCTGAATGGAAAGAAGACATTAATAGTGTTCATATGCACCTTCTCATTTAATAGAGCAATTAGAAGGAGCTTATATAGACAAGGTACAGGAGGGAGCTGAATATGAAAGTATAATACATGTTTTTAAATGGAGTCAATGGGTGAAAAGGAAATGTACTGGGAGAAAGGAAAAGAGAGGTAGAATAGACCAAGATTTTTTTGTAAGAGTGAAGAAATAGTTTTTTCAATGTTATGGAATGGAGGAAGGTAAGGGGGAATGAGGGAGCTTCATTCTCATTGGAAATGACTCAGAAAGGAAACAACGCACATACCTAAAAGGGCATAAAAATCTAGAAAAAAAGGAGAGAAACGGGATAGAAGAAAAGGGATGAAGGAAGGGGAGGGATGGAGGAGATGCAGGAGAAGGTAGATCATGGGAGAGGATTGTCAGATAGAATACATTTTTTTTTCTTTTTGCAAGGTAGTGGGAGTGAATGGCCTGTCTAGGACCAATGGGCTGGGCTGGGTGGTTGCTGGGTCTCTGATGGGGAATGTAGACTTGGGGCCTCTTGCCCCCAGGGCTGGTGCTCTGTCCCCTGTGTTACTCAGCTATTCCACAGCACATCTTTGAAGAGGGACAGTGTGAAAGAGAGAAAATATAATAATTGGTAGTAGGGAGAAATTGATGGAGGCAATTACAAGCAGCAATGGCAACTGTGGAAAAGTATGGAAGTAACTTCTCTGATGGCCTTATGATAAAGAATGTGATCCACCCCAGACACAGAACTGATGTTACCAGAATACAGACTAAAGCACATTATTTTTTCTCTTTCTTTCACTTTATTTCTCATGAGGTTTTTTATTTTAGTGGGGGGAGGGGAGATTATGTTTACTATTACAAGACTATTTTAATAGTGTGTTAATAATTTAAAAAAAGGAAAAAACAGAATTCACAGGATTTCATTCAGACATTTGCTAGATAGGATGTATAATACACTATTCTAAGCATTGCATGGAAATTAAAAAAATCTTCATAACCTGGTCCCTTCCTTTTTTTTTAAAGATTTCCTATAATTTATGCTCTATCATGTACTTTATGCCTTTTCACTATCTTCAATGCCTAGCCTTCTCTCCATTCCTCCTTATCTTCCCCTCTTACCTTCCCTCAAGATTCAATTCACTTCCCCATGCATAACACAGTGTTATATGTACAATAGGTAATAATATATGCAAATAAGATTTCATTTAAGGTTTTAAAAATAATAAATCTGCATGAAATACACAAAAAAATTGAAAATAGAGAAAGGTGGAGTGTAGACTTTGCATTCACTTTCAGATAAGATCACTGATGTAACTTTTGCTTAACTGTTTTTCTTTGTTACAAGAGACTTTTCAAAGAATGTGATAGGAGACATTCAGTTAATGTTATTAATATAAAAACTCATTAGTAAAAAATAAAATACATTAATATGACTTTAAAAAATACTATCAATGAAAATTTTAATTCCAACAGTTTTCAAGGACCAGAAAACAGCTACACTTGCAATTATCTCTAAACATTCTTTACTCATAATAGGTAATGAGTCAATGACAAGGAAAGGACAAAGACATCCATAATGGTCATGGTCCAACAAAACCAAGTCATTGGCCTTCAGGGCCCAGTGCAAGGCCCATCTGTTTAGACAGACTTTTGTCTTATTGAGAAGAGGATAAGCTGTTTTTTTATAATTTCAAGATGACAATGATTTTATTTTCATCTGTTATTCTATTTTTTAAATTCCTTTGTAGTCCATAAAGCTGGTAAGATAGATGTATTCTAGTAATAGAATAAATGTCTGTAACAAAAGAGTAATTGAATAATTTTCTTTATTTTGCTTGTGCTGAAGAACTGGCAGCAGGGATTTCTTTAGTATGAATAAGAAATACTAATTAATTGGAAAAATGTGTAATTGGTGATAAATTATTCAGTATGAAAATAATTTTTCAGTCTGACTTCCCCCACTGATGGATGTTGGAGGGAAAAACAATAACATACTGCTAATGTACCAAGCAAGAAAGAAATTTTTAAATAAATCATTTGATATTATATGTTTCTGGTTTGCATTTTCTAAAATATGAAAATAACTATGTCAAAAGTTAGATCATTTTAAGCTATTACCCTCAAAATCTCTAAACTGCTTTAGGTTTTGATTAAATGAAGCTCAATAAAAATGAATTTATATTCAAGAATCCTGATTTGTGTGTTTATGCCAAATTTCTAACTATGCAATGCAATAAAAGATACTAACTTTTTTCTTGAGAATCTTTACATTAAAGATATGAAAGCAAAAGTTTCTATGGCACTTAAATAAATGAAAAAGTATATATTGTAGATTAAATAAGTATTTAATATAGGATTATTTTGGAAAAAAAAAATATTCATTCATGACTTTGAATTGTACATATCATTGTAAAGGAAAATGAGCTGTCATTACTAAATATTATTTCATTTTACTAGATATCTAATATTTAGAAGAATTACTTAATGATGGGATAGACTTATCTCTGGTTATTTTTGGGGGGAAGTTTTGTTTTGTTTTTTTCCTGAGTCATAGTAATTGTTGTTTGTCCTTCATTCTCAAAGAACATCACGGCAACAGGGAAATAAGGCCATGTTAAGCATTTGAATTAGACTTGAGTGAACGTGTGCTATGCTAAGTCACAGCCTAACTTTCTCCTCCAGAGTCATCTGGATCCAGTGATCAGATAGGAATCGGGATGACAGGACATAGTCCTAGATATGAGGTAATAAGTGTTAAGTGACTTTCCCAAGGTCATACAGTTTGTAATTGTCAATTGTTTGAGGTCACATTTGAACTCAGGTCTTCATGACTTCATGGCCAGTGTTTTAACCATTGTGCCACCAAGCTGCCTTTGTTGTCATAGCAATAATGACCAGACAAATCATGACATGTCCTCTAATAATTTGATAGGCATAATTTTGGCAGATTGGAGCATTTTTTAAACTTTCTATAGTTAAGCAGAAGAAAATCAAGTCCCTGACCAAAAGATCCATTCTAGTTTCTCATTGTGAGATTTCTCAAAGCGTTTAAACTCAAGCAGAATCTTCCATACTGGACAAACTTGAAATAAAATCCCACCAAGAAACCATATCTGCTTTCTGAAGATCAGCTGAATTATGCAAAGAGTCTCAAAAGTAACAAGTGGACCACAATAAAATGGATAAATTATTTGATTGTAGCAACACATGAAATAAAGAAATATGCAATATTGTCTCAGTTCTTTGTAGTCCTCTTTCACTCCTTTGATGAAGGAAAATGGGATTGAATGTAAGTACAATAAAGTAGAGTTGAATGTAAGCTAAAAAAATTCATAGTATTAAGACCATCTGTAAACAGTAACCTAATTATTGGTACTGCAAAAAGGAGATCTTCATCCAATTACTGGAAGAAGTCTAAATGAAATCAGAAGACATAAGAAAGCTGTAATTAAAAGAATGGAAAGAACCTTTTTTATCATACATTCAAAGAAAATCAATAGACAAGGGAATTCTGGTCAAGATGGTGGAGAGAAACCAGGCACCATCCTAATGTCTCCTGGCTTTCCCTCAGAACTAATATGAATCAAGCCTCTTATCAGAATTTGAATCCACAAAACCCAGAGGGAAAAAACATCTGGGAGAACATCAACCAACAAGATCTGTCTCAGGGGAGGTGAATGAGCTAGGGGGGCAAGAACAGAAAGCCAGCACAAGGGTGGTGGGGTGAGGCCCCCCAAGGACTAACCTAAGAACAGCTGCAGAAGCTTTAATTGTACGAATGGCAGTAGGCAGGGGAGTTCCAGAGTGAGGCTAGACATTGGTCAGTTTGGCTAGTCTGGAAAACCAGGGCCCTGAGTCCCGTATTTTCAGCAGAATCCCTGTTTCCAATTGAGTCCCTTCCTTCCGCTCCATCCCTGTGGGAGAAAGTGACTATTCCCAGAACAAACACAGTAACAACTCCCTCCCCAAATCCCCAGACTCAGGTGTGAGCAGCAGAACTCCCTCAGTACAGAGTTAAGATAAAGGAGATTAACTATCTAGCCTGAGGGCACAGCCCATATTGTTCAAGGATAAGGAGTATTCTACTGCACACAGGCCAAGGGATTGGGTCAATCAAGATCACAGACATTTCAGAGAAATCAACCAGCACCCCCTAATGGCCAGTCCAATTGGAGTTATTAAACCCAGGGAGCAAAGCCACTAAGGTTTTCAGCACCAAGTCTATGAACCAGCCCCTCCTCTAACACAAGACCCTAGGAAAATGAAGAAAAGTCAGAACAAGGGTGGGGCCATTGAAATCCCACCTTGAAGGCAAAGATCCTAACTCAGAGAGATCTAGAACTTCTGAGGAGAAGTTGAGGAGAATATGAATTGGTCTCCAGTCCAGAAAAATTTTGTGGAAGAGATCAGGAAAAAGTTTAAAAATCAATTGGAAAAACTGGAAAAAGAAAGGAAAGAGAAAATTAACACTGAAAAAGAAAATTAACATCTTGCAACAAGAAAACAAATCCTTGGAAAATACAAGTGGACAAATGCAAAAAGAAAATAATTCCCTCAAAACCACAATTAAAAAAATGGAAAATTCCTTCAAAAATAGAATTGACCAATTGGAAAAGGAGTTGCAAAAGGGAAATGAAGAAATCTCTAAAATAAAAGAATGAATCTGTGGAAACTAATGACTTCATGAGACAAAAAAGAATTTGTTAAACAAAACCCCCAAAAAATGAAAAAATAGATGAAAATATAAAATACCTCATAGGCAACTAACTGACCCAGAAAATAGATATAGGAGAGATCACTTAAGAATCATTGGGCTTCAGGGCGGCTAGGTGGTGTAGTGGATAAAGCACCGGCCCTGGAGTCAGGAGTACCTGGGTTCAAATCTGGTCTCAGACAATCCGTCTCAGACACTTAATAAATACCTAGCTGTGTGGCCTTGGGCAAGCCACTTAACTCCATTTACCTTGCAAAAACCTAAAAAAAAAAAAAAAAAAAGAATCATTGGGCTTCTTGAAAACATGGAGAAAAAAGAGCCTAGTTTTGATACTTCAGGATTTAGTGAAGGAAAATTGCCCTGCTATCATGGAACCAGAGGGCAAAATAATTATTTAAAGAATACAATGAGAGACAGTTAGATGGCACAGTAGATAAAGCAATGGCTCTGGAGTCAGGGGGACCTCAGTTCAAATCATGCCTCAGACACATAATAAATTCCTAGCTGTGTGACCCTGGGGAGTCACTTAAACCCACTGCCTTGCAAAAAAAATACATCAATTCCCTCCTGAAAGGGATCCCAAAAGGGAAAAAAATCAAGCAATATTGTAGCTAAATTTCAGAGCTATCAGAAAAAAAGAGAAAATCCTGCAAGCAGCGAGAGAGGAAACAATTTAGATACCAAAGAGCCACAGTAAGGATTACATAGGACCTGGCTACATCAACATTAAGGGAACAAAGAGCCTTGAATAAAATATTTTGAAGAGCAAGGGAGTTTGGAATGCAGCCAAGAATTCACTATCTGGCAAAACTGATCCTTCCCTTCCAGGGGAAAAGATAGACATTTAACAAAATAGGAGACTTCCAACTTTTCCTAATGATAAAACCAGAACTAAATAGAAAATATGGACTTCAAGCAGGAGAATCAAGAGATACATGGAAAGGGAAGAAAGGGAAAAGAAAAAACCTGCTATCCAATAAGTTGAAACAGGCTATATTACCACCTGGGAGAAAGATTCTCATAACTATTGAGAATTGTAACTCTATTAGACAGAATATACTTAGCCAATAGGCAATGAAGCAATTTCAATACTAAATATCTATGTTCCAAGTGGTATAGCATCCATATTCTTAGAGGAGAAGCTGATTGAGTTACAGGAAGACATAAACAGCAAAAATCTACTGATGGGAGACCTTAATCTCCCTTTCTCAGATTTAGATAAATCTAACCATAAAATTAAAAAAAGATGTAAGTTAAGGAGGTAAAGAATGCTAGAAAAACCAGACCTGGTTGACCTATGGAGAAAACTGAAAGGGGATAGAAAGGAATATACTTTTTTTCTTCAATACATGGCACTTGCACAAAAACTGATCATGTATTGGAGCATAAAAGCCTCATAATCAAATACAGAAAGGCAGAAATAGTGAATACTTCCTTCTCAGATCATAATGCAATAAAAATCACATGCAATAATGTACCACAGACAGGTAGACCTAAATCTATTTGGAAACTAAATAACCTCATTTTAAAGAATGAGTGTATCAAACAGTAAATTATGGATAGGATTAATGATTTCATCCTAGATAATGACAATAACAAGACAAAATACCAAAATGGGATACAGCCAAGGCAGATATTAGGGGATACATTATATCTTTAAATGAAACAAAATAGAGAAAGAGGAAATCAATTAATGAACTAAACATTTAATGAAAAATTGGAGAAAGAACAAATTCGAAAGTCCCAAACAAATATCAAATTAGATATTCTAAAAATTAAAGGAGAAATTAATGAAATTGGAAGTAAGAAAACTATTGAACTAATAAATAAAACCAAGAGTTGATATTATGAAAAATCCAATATAGTTGATAAACTTTTGGATAATTTGATTTAAAAAAAGAAAGAAGTAACCCAAATTACTGTATCATAAATGAAAAAGGTGAACTCACCACCAATAAGGAGGAAATTAAAGTAATAATTTGTAACTATTTTACCCAGCTATATGCCAATAAATTTGATAATCTAAATGAAATGAATGAATATTTACAAAATTATAAGTTGCCTAGGTTAAATGAAAAGGAAATTAAATACCTAAATAATCCAATCTCAGAAAAAGAAATTCAACAAGCCATCATTGGACTCCCTAAAAAATATGTCCAGTGCTAGATGAATTCACAAGTGAATTCTATCAAACATTTAAGGAACAATTGATTCCAATTCTCTATAAACTGTTTGGAAAGCAAAAGGTGAAGACAGGATTCTGCCTAACTCCTTCTATAACACCAATATGGTGCTGATACCTAAACCAGGAAGATTCAAATAGAGAAAGATGATTATAGCTGAATTTCCCTAATGAATATGGATGCAAAATTCTTAAATTAAAAATTAGCAAAGTGATTATAGCAAGTCATCACCAGGATAACTATGACTAAGTAGGATTTATCCCAGGAATTCAGGATAAAAAAACTATGAGTATAATTGATTATATCAATAACAAACCTAACAGAAATCATATGATTATCTTAATAGATGCTGAAAAAGCATTTGACAAATTACAACACCCTTTCCTAATAAAAACACTAGAGAGCTTAGGAATCAATGGATCGTTCTTTAGAATGATAAGCAGTATCTATCTGAAACCATCAACAATCATTATATGCAATGGGGATAAGCTAGAGGAATTCCAAATAGGATCGGGGTGAAAGAAAGATGCCCATTATAACCACTACTATTCAATATTGTATTAGAAATGTTAGCTTCAGCAATCAGGGAAGAAAAAAGCAATTAAAAGAATTAGAATTAGGAAGGAAGAAACAGAACACTCACTCTTTTCAGATGACATGATGGTATAACAAGAGAATCCTAAAAAATCACCTTAAAAGTTAATAGAAAGAATTAGCAAAATCACAGAATATAAAACCCACATAAATCCTTAGCATTTCTAAATATTAGTAGCAAGATACAGCAGCAAGAGCAAGAAAGAGAAATCCCATTTAAAATAGCTTCAGACAATATAAAATCCTTGAAAGTCTACCTACCAAAGGAGACTCAGAAACTCCATGAAAACAGCTATAAAACACTGTTCACTCAAATAAAATCAGATTTAAATAACTGGGCAAATATTAACCACTCATAGATAGGCTGAACTGATATAATAAAAATGACAAATCTGCCTAAATTAAACTACTTATTTAGTGCCTTACCATTCAAACTTCCAAAAAATTACTTTAATGAGCTAGAAAAAAATTCATATGGTGAAACAAAAAGTCAAGAATATAAAGAGACTTAATAAAAAAAAAAAAAGAGTGCTAAAGAGGGTGCTAAATAGGGGCTAAATAAGGTGCTAAATAAAGAGCTTTACAAGATCTAAAATTTTATTATAAAGCACCAGCCATCAAAACTGTATGGTACTGGCTAAGAAATAGAGTGGTGGACCAGTTTAATAGACTAGTTGCAAAAAAGGCAGCAGGAAATGATTTTAGTAATCTGATGTTTGATAAACCCAAAGAGCCCAGCTTCTGGGATATGAACTCGCTCTCTTTTTTTTTAGTTTTTTTTTCAAGGCAAATGGGGTTAAGTGGCTTGCCCAAGGCCACACAGTTAGGTAATTATTAAGTGTCTGAGGTTGGATTTGAACTCAGGTACTCCTGACTCCAAGGCCAGTGCTCTGTGCACTGTGTTACCTAGCCTCCCCAAGAACTCTCTCTTTCATAAAAATTGTTAGGAAAATTGGAAATTGGTATGGCAGAAACTTAGATTATTAGATCAATATCTCAAAGAGAACAAAGAGAACATCAGAATGTGTACAAGATTAGAAATAAAAAACAATATTACAAGCAAGCTAGGAAATCAAGAAATAGCTTCCCTGTCAGATCTATGGAAAGGGAAGCAGTTTATGACCAAGAAAGAGATGGTGAACATCATTAAAAGCAAACTAGATAATTTTGATTACATTAAATTAAAGAGTTTTATACAAACAAAACCACTGTAAACAAGATCAAAGGAAATGTAGTAAATAGGGAAACAATTTTTACAACTAGTATTTCTGACAGAGGACTCATTTCTAAAACATATAGAGAAATGAGTCAAATTTATAAAAAATAAACCATTCTCCAATTGACAAATGGTCAAAGGATATGCAAAGGCAATTTATAGATGAGGAAATCAAAGCCATCCATTATCATATGAAAAATTGCTTGAAATCATTATTGATCAGAGAAATGCAAATTAAAACATCTCTGAGGTACCACCTCACACCTTTCAGATTGGCCAATATGACCATAAAGGACAATCATCAATGTTGGGAGGGATGTGGGAAATGTGGGACACTAATACAATGTTGGTGGAGCTGTGAACTGATCCAATCTTTCTGGAGAGCAATTTGGAATTAGGCCAAAAAGGCAATAAAAATATGCATTCCCTTTGATCCAGCAGTTCCTATACTGGGTCTATACCCTGAAGAGATCATGGAAAAGTGTAAAAACATCACTTGTACAAAAATGTTTATAGCAGCTCTGCTTGTGGTAGCAAAGAATAGGAAATTGAGTGAATATCCATCAATTGGGGAATGGCTAAACAAATTGTGGTATATATATATATTATGGAACATTATTGTTTTATTAGGAACCAGGAGGGGTGGGATTTCAGAATGACCTGGAAAGACTTTATGAACTAATGCTGAGCGAGATGAGCAGAACCAGAATAACATTGTACACCCTAACAGCAACATAGGGGTGATGATCAACCTTAATGGACTTGCTCATTCTATCAGTGCAATAATCAGGGACAATTTTAGGGTATCTGTGACAGAGAATACCATCTGTATCCAGAAAAAGAATTGTGGAGTTTAAACAAAGATGAAAGACTGTTATTTTCAGTTTTCTTTTTTATAAAGTTGTCTTATGTACTACATAATTTTGTTATCTCTAATATTTTATTTTTTCCTCAAGGATATGATTTTTCTTTCAACACATTCAATTTTGATCAATGTATAGCATAAAACAATGTAAAGATTATCAGACTGCCCCTTCTGTGGGTACAGGGGAAGGGGACAGGAAAGGAAGGTGGGGAGAAATGTGTAAAATTCAAAACCTTACCAGAAAATGAGATGTAGAAATTACTATTGTATATTATTGGAAAACAAATAAACTCTTTACATAATAATAAAAGAAAACCACCACCACCACAACAAAAAAGTCATTGTTATGCTAACCTTATTTTTTTGCATTTATAATGTTCATTATTTGCATGAGCAAAATGATACAATGAAAATAGTTGCAGCTAATGCACCAGGATTTTTTGGAAAAAATGAAAAGGAATAAAAATGTTACCAAAAGTAACATTTGGAGTGTGCTGACGCCAGTTTATATCCATTCAAGAGCACCAATTAAATTTACAGAATAAGTATTTCTGCTTCAGGTTATAGCAAAAACTATAAACCATGGCTTATATTCCTGGGTTATCAATCACCATCATCACAATCTTCATCATCATCACAATAATAATTTGTTATTATCTAATCATAATAATTTCAGAGAAAATTTAATAATGTAAGTTAAATGTAATTGCATCTTTTAAGTTTTGACACAATGGGATGAAACTCTCTAATTATATCAATATATACAGCTTCAATACTTGGTGATTTCAATGCAAAAGAGGGTAGAAAGAGTAATGGTGAAAAAAAAGATTAAAGTAGCATAATTTACAAATTATATTACATTTTCACCAAAAGTCATCTCTTATAATATGGAAACCATCTTGGCTATGCTGTCAGGCCTCATGAAATGCACATCTTAGACAAGTTCTGGGTAGCCACAGTAGGACAAACAGAATACCAAATGGTAACTGATAACACTAAGATGATGTAGCTATGATAACTACAAAGTTTTACAAACAACCTTGAGGTGATCAGGATATGGTAATGAAAAAAAGATGAGAGTCCATCATTATCACATCCTTTAAAAATGAGATTTCAAACACTTGCTTCCTGAATACTCCTCCATTTCTACCTGGATCCATGTTCCTGAGAGCTTCTCAACTCTAATACATGGTTACATGAGTGAATCTCTGTTCATTTCCTCCTCTTTATCCACTTCTCTACACTGTCTATCTTCCTTCAGGAGTCCCACATCATCTACCTTTGTATTCACTGCTTGCCTCTATACTTTGTGTACTGTTTGCCCCAACACTCTCTGAGTCTTATTAAAGTATGATTGCAGTCTCACTTTCAGCTGCTATCATTATCTTTGCCAGTAAGTAAACCAGGTATGCATGTCTCATTTCCTAATTTTTTTATAAATTAATTATTAATTCACTCTGCTTCCAAACTTGAAAAGAGAAAAGGGGAAAATTGTGGATGAAGCATAAATCCAGAAGAGATTCATAAGATATTTTCTACAGACACCTGGAGCTAGAGATGAAGTGCTATACTGCTCGATATCTATATCTATATTGCCTTGATAGTATAATAGCTCCTTTAAAATGGCTTCCCAGATTTTCTTTTTCATGGAGTGAAAATCCGGTCTCTAGCATGTATTAGGGTTGCTATCTCCTTTTTCAAGGATTCCAGGATAGTGATTGGTGAGGAACAAAGTTTCATCTGCTATCTTCTAATTTGATATCTATCTGTTGTAATCTTTAAACACAGTTAATTTATTTTTTTAGGGTTTTTTTTTTTTGCAAGGCAATGGGGTTAAGTGATTTGCCCAAGGCCACACAGCTAGGTAATTATTAAGTATCTGAGGCCAGATTTGAACTCAGGTACTCCTGACTCCAGGGCCGGTGCTCTATCTACTGTGCAACCTAGCCGCCCCCTAAACACAGTTTTTGAATGAAGATGACAAGAATAGAAGATTGAAATGTTCCTTAATCTACAGCAAGGGGATATAGAAGCCTTGTCTTTGACCCTAGATACTACAGAGGCATTTTGACCTAGCTAGATACATCATTGCGAATTAATTGAGGAAAACAGGAGACTTGCTCAGTTGGTTTCATGATTGAAAACAAAAGGAAACAAGAAACAATTAACAGACTTTATACCTTAGAAATCAATTAATATATACATATCTTTCTAGGAAATTCTGCCTCTACTTTACTTGACCATATTCATGAAGATGACATTGATTTTTTTGATAAATAAAAATCAAAGTTCCCCACATAAAAGAATTATCTTTTCTTTGGGATTCTGTACTCAAATACTAATTCAGGGGATACAAAGAAGGAGGAATTAACTTCCAGTACACAAAGTCCTAACATGAGAAGAGAGGTCTTAATTAGTAACATAACTATATACAAATGTGTGTATAGACATATAGATATGGATTTAGCTATTCTTAGCAAGTGATATTAATGCATTTGTATTTCTCAAAGGAAGTATGACTTTTGCAGTTAAAAAAATTTTAAGAAGGAAACAGAACTTTATACATGTTATAAGAAAAGTTAAAAAATCATGAACTAGGCACTGTCAAGTGAAATACAGAGATTTAACAGCAATTAACATTCAGATAAAATGGGAAATATGTCATGATTTCAATTAATAGTTAACAAATATTCTATCTGTCAGTAACATTGGAGATATTACATTTGTACTCTAAAATCATTATGCACAAAGGTCATCAAATACCACCAATGTCAAAAAGATTAAAACTGAAAATCACCCAAAGATCAAGGAGAGATATGTAGTAGTCATGAGTAAGCTACAAAACATTACAATGAGGCAGAGAACAGGACCAGTGACATAAAATATATCAGAAAAGGATTATATGATTGGAAAAGGAGCTAATTTATTGAAAGTAAGTTTTGAAAAGCCTCCATGAATGTAGCATTGGTATCCAAGCAATGTCAAAAAAAATCTAGACAAAGGGTCTTAGTATTTTGGTTGGATTCTTTTGTGTTGGCTTTTTGGAATGATATAGACATCAGTTATATCAGATGATTTGATTTTTTTCATCTTCACTAGTTTAGGGAATCCCCAATTTGAAGAAATCAAACATACACTAAGAATCTGTTCTGCAAAGAGAAGATACTCTAAAAGACTATAAAATGGAAATAAGGATTATACTTAAATTATCTAACAGGATAATTTCAAGAACATTATAAATATTAGTGTGAATATGTTAATATATATTAATGAAGATTAATGTGAATTATTAGTAAATTATAGATCACTATAATGAAGAAAAAGTATTCTATAATACAGAGAAAAGGGAATTCAGTAATGGGTGAGGCAAAGGAAAGTGTTAAATTAAGAATTCTTACCCTAGATTATGTAACAATTATTTTTCATTTGATAACTCTATTTCAATATGATTGATTTACTTTATAATCCTCTGAAATATATTTTATGGACTTAAAATTATTATTTTGAGAATGACACCATAAATTTCAGCAGACTGCTAAAGAGTCCATGGTGCACAGAAAAGTCAAGAACCAATTCTAAATCTATAATCATGTGATCCTAAGACATGACCTTATGATAATTACAAAGAAAAAGAAAAATCAATGAGATGAAGAGACCCAAAGAAATAAAGATGAGCATGGCATATAATAGAAAAGTGAAAGGACCAGTTTTCCTAAAGAATATTTTCAATTGATTATTAGTAAATAAAATTAGACATATCGATTTTTAAGTTCACTATGAACTTAAAAGCTAGTTAAATGAGTTTAGACTAAGTAGGAAAGTAAATATATATATTTAAAGTCAGAAATCTAGATTTAAAAGCCTGGGTCTTCAAATTATCTACCTTTGAACAGGTAACTTTGAGATGAGCCTCAATTTCTTCTTCTACAACTTGAGAGGATAGAACTAGATGGCCATAAGTTTTCTCCTATCTATAATTCCATGATGCTCAAGAAGAAGAATGCATGGGAATGGACACTGTCAAAACAGTATTTAAAAATTAATCTAGTATTTGTATACATAATAGAAGAAGCAGAAGAAAGATTGGAGTTAGAAGGCCAGGAAGAAGTCTGTGCAGTAATCTGGGGCAGGTGATTAATACCAGAATAGAATGGTTATATTTTAAAGGAAATATCAACAGTATTTGGAGAATGTTGCCTTATGGCTTTATAAAAATACACATTTAGGAAATCAATTTCACTCAACACATGCATAAGGACAGGTCGATTCTAAAATAACCTACTGACAAATGACTAAAATTAGAATCCCTCCTTCCTATACTCTCCATCATGAAAACTGACTCAGGCTTTCTGCATCTCAGGAAAGTTCTAAATATATAGGTCATTTTTGTCCTCTACTAATACAACTGAGAATTCTAGAATCAAAGCTTCTCCCCCCCCCTTAGATTTCACCTTTCACTAAAATAAAATCAAATATCTTAGAGGACCTAAATCTTGAAGATTTTATTTTATTTTATTGTATTGTATTGTATTTTATTTTATTCATTGATTTCACCATTCCACTAAAGTCAGAGGCTTTTAACTTTATTACTGGATACTTTACATGTTTAAAAAAATCTGCAATTATGTCAGTTTAGGCATTCCCCTCCTTCACTGTAAGTTGTGTTCCCTCCCTACCTTAATAGATAGTCTTGGTTTGTTACTGTAAGTGAAAAGATTAATCATGTGGCTTCCAACACTTTAGGAATGATTCTCTTTGAATTTAACTGGCCATAGAACAGCAAAAATATCTTGCTCATACTCAAAGTTCTTGTTTCAATAGAAAGAGTGTTGATTTTGGAGTTAGAATACCTACATTTAAATACCAGCAATATGACTTTGCATGAATCACTAAACTATTCAAGGTGTAAGTTTTCAAAGTTGCAAAATGAGGGGGTTGCTCTCCAAAGCACCTTCTATGTCTAAATCAGTTGTGCTAAATTGACAGGGGCTATTAAAATCTGTATTCCTTCTAGAGTCATCAAAGACCTAGCAAAATATTCACAAGATGAAAGTAAGTCTTTAAAAAATAGAAGAAAGACAGAGGATGTTAATTCAGATTCTGGTACTAACCAACAGTATATCATCAAAGAAGCTAATTGATCTCCCCAGACTTTAGGATTTTGATCTAAAATGATACTAAATTATTATTAATCTCTTCAAGCTCTTAATATTCTACTCTTCTAAGACTTTATTTGGCCCCAAAACTGTTTCCAATGTGATTTGTTATTCAAATATCTCCTCACTGGTTTAGATTGATTACTCATTGCTCCACTCTGAGCAGTGGCGTTGGCAAGGATTTGAAAGCAAGGACAGATCATAATTTTTTGACTTCTTCAGAGCTTATCTCTTGTTCCTTACATGCTATCAGTTTTATATTTTTATCATTCCTTTCACTTCTACTTATTCTGCTTCTGTATCACCATCCTAAATCTCAGAGGAGGGTGGTTTAGGGGAAGGAAATCATGCAAGATATAGAGATCATTCTAATTCAATGTCTTTATCACTACTATTGACTAAAATAAATTCCCATCAAACTTTCCTAACTCTCCACATTCAATTACATGATTAGAATGAATTCTCTGTAATAAATAATCCAATACACTAAATGCATTCTCAGACTCTACCTTGCACTACTACAGAGTTTGCTGTTTCTTCTATACTCATCAGAAATATATAGAACATACCAATTAATTTTTAAAGGCACTACCTTTAATTAAAACAAACTAAAGCTTAGCAAACACAGTTAGTAACAAAGTAATTCCAGTATATATAATATGTAATATGTGTGTGTGTGTGTGTATGTAGGTATTTGCAAGGGAATAGGTTAAGTGCCATGTCCAAGGTTACACAGCTAGGTAATTATTAAGTGTCTGATATTGGATTTGAACTCAGGTCCTACTGATTCCAGGGCTGGTGGTCTATTGACTGTGCCACCTAGCTGCCCCTGTACAGATATTAGCAAAAATGTCAAAAAAAAATAACAGGTAGCATAATATACTGGAAAGACATGTAGTCAAGAATTCAAGAGATCAGCATCATACTCCTATCACTGTCAGGAACTAGTTGTTTTACCTTAAGCAATAATAACAGTTTACATTTAAAACTTGCAAAGCATTTTCCAATATCATCTCATCATGTTCTCATATAATACCTATGAGATAGATATTGTTATTATTCTCATTTTAAAGATTAAAGAAACTGAGGCAGACAATGGTTACAATGGTTTATAACTTTTCTAGGCTGACATAGCTAGTAAATATCTGGGGGAGAATTTGAAGGCAGTTCTTAATGATTCTAAGTCTAGCTATCTTCCATGCCACTTAATTATATCTAAATCATTTCTTTTCTTGAATTCATTTTCACCATAATAAAAATTTGGGGTGAGGGGTTTATATTAGATGACCTCTCAGGTATCTTCCACATTTAATATTCTGTAGTTTGGCACTCCAAAGAAAAAATTTCATTTACTTGGAAAATATTCAAGTAAAACATTTCATTCCCTAAATATTCTGGATATCTGAGGCATTGCTCTCTCTCTCTCTCTCTCTCTCTCTCTCTCTCTCTATATATATATATATATATATATATATATATATATATATATGTATATATATATATATGTAAAGAATTTTTTTATAATTAGGCCATTCTCTAGTAGTCTTTATTCGTGTAAAGTTATACAAGTAGAAGTTATTTAAATTTGAATCTTGAAATAATTTTCAGTGAGTTTGAAATATGATATTAGGCACATCTATTTTTCTTTATTTTTGCCTGTCATGAAAAATCACTCTATCTTAAATTTAGTTGTAACTGGAATGAAGGCTAGAGAATCATAGAATGCCTTCATGAATCCCTGCATAATGTTTGCTTTGTAGTTATATTTTCCTGCTAGCTCACAGGAAATAACTTGATATATCACTTTGCTGGAATAATTATTAAATTTTGATGGGAAACAATAAAATATTTATCATTCCAAACTGCTGAAATTGTCTTGGCTTTGGATTTTATAATATCATCGAGGCACCTCCCCCTCTCTTTTGCATCTCCTACACAGCTATCTGTAATGTTATTTCCTCATTTCCAGTTCTACTGGAATTTATAACATTGCAGATATCTTTCTTGTCTCTAAGCAATAGTTTCAAAAGACCTTCAAGTATGTAAAAATGTCTAATGAAATAATCATTACTTTCAACCTAAATATTACTATAAAATTTCTCCAGAAGGAAGTTTTCACATTATGATTCTCATAATGCTTCATAATGAACTCAACTTTAAAAAATTAACTTGTCCTTAGAACTGAATGGTCATCTTTTCCTCTTAAATGACCTATTTTCAGTTCTTCTAAGGGAGAGTATTTCTCAAATAATGAAAAAAAGAACAACTTTTCTTATGATTTATAGTACTAGCCACTAAAACAACCTTACATATTTATAATTTTAAAATGTTCTACCACTTTATTTTCTCCTTTAGTCTTCTCAAGACAAATAGAACTAGGAAATGTCATAGGATTATAGGATATTATGTTTGTCTGGAGATAGCACAATACATAGGAAGGAATATCATGTTTGAAATGGCAATCTGGAAGGTTCAAACCCTGAGTTCATTCTAGTGTGTAGCTGTCTGCCCAGGTTATTTTAACTTCCTTTTGGAACATCAAGTTTATCCACAGATGAGACCTTTATGCTTTAAGCACTATGCCTTCACCATTACCATGACCTTTCACAAGTCACTTAATTTCTTTACATCTCAGTATTCATATTTACAATATCAGGATGATAAGACATTATTATTCAGTCCCACAAATATGTATTCTAAGTATAGCATGTAAAAGACTCAAAAAATGTTTATTTTCTTCGATTCTTTTTCCCCACAGGGCCACTATAAGAAAAATGTCATAAATTATAAAGAAACATACAAATGGAACATATATTATATACATATATTTGGAACTACACATAATAGAATATATATCCTTTTTTGGAATATAGATTCAATTACAGTTCATAGAATGGGATACATATATTTATATATTGCATATATGAGAATATTTATATTTTATATATAAAGGAATATATGAATAGAAATGGGAAGAGGAAGTATGATGTAGTAGAAAATTGTTCTCAGACTCCAGAAGACCTGAGTTCAAATCCAGTCTCTGATTCATATTTGCTCTTTGAAAAACCTCAGATTATCTTCATAAAAACTATGTTGGAGAGGAATTGCTGCTAGAATATAAGTTCCTTGAGGGTATAGACTATTTTAATTTTGTGCACAATATCTGAATGTAGTAAATATTTAATAATTGTTTATTTGCTGGTTGAAACATATTGGGAGAGTTTCTTTACTGTGTGCTCCCCACACTAAAATAATCACAGTTCTCACACATACAAAAAAAAAAAATCACAAATGTCACAATTTACATATTCTGTCCAAGATCTCTGAGGGTAAATTCCAGAAAAAAAATGGACTCCTTTGCAAATGTCATTGTTGCAAAACCTAAATCAAAGTTGGAATTGATTTAGGGAAGAAGTGGTTACTGGCAAGAACATTTACATTTTAAGGTGGCTTCCTGATTAGAAGCTGACCACAGTATCTATAATGACTAGACAACTCTGACCTTGTCAAGACATAAAGGACTGAGTTGAACTGTCAAAATGTTTAACTTGGAGCATTTAGACAGTACCAGAATTCCATTAGAAAATTTAAGGCAATAATGGATTCTTGAGTCAATCTTTCCAAGATTGTAATTAAGCATGTTGTGAAACAACTGAGTTAAAACAGCTGGAGCTGGAAGGTATAGGGTAAAAGGTTTCCCTGATTTACTAAAGTGTTTACACATTAGTAAAAATCCACAGACTTCCTATTATAAATGATAACCATAAACCTAAAAGAGGGGGTTTTAGGCTGGAGTCTGAGAACTTTTAAAAAACATATTTTATTAGTATATTTCCACCTAGTGAATGTATTTAATTTTCTACATTTAAAAGCTTAACATGGAAAGGAATACACCGACCTCACCGAACTGTGAGAGGCATTCATGACATCAAAAGAGAACCCTTGACCTAAAAGAAAACATGATGATTCCACAAGATATTAGGCAATAGGTACATATTCTGTGTTTCAGATTTTATCACTGGAATCTAATTCCAGGGAGTTTATCCTGGTATTACAGTAGTATCACCTCATGGACCACATTCCCAAGAGAAACTTGATCTCAAAGTAGGACAACTATTAATCTGTCATAATCCTCATGTAAAAGGATTTCACATGCCTGAGCACACACAAAAAAGTTTAAGCACAATATGCCAAGCCACTGTGGGGACCCAGACATGGGTTTCAAACTAAAAAACATATATTTTGATTAGCACATTTTTGGTGCAAATATTTTTCCTAATTGATGGTTTTTTTCTTATTCAATCTTGATTGATTTCATTTAAGTATAACCTTTGGGATTTTGTGAATATCTAATTATCTATTGGTCTTTTATGATCTGGATACTGCTTGGTTAATAATTATGCTCCCAACCATGATAAAGAAAAAAAGTGCCTTTTTTCATTCTTCTCTATTTTAAATGACCTTTATCTTCAGGTCAAGTATTCATTTGAAGCTCAGTTTGCTACATGATGTTAGTAAAAATTGAATTTAAACTGGTTTTTAACCAGTCTTTTTGGTGATTATTTCATTAGAAAATAGTTGGAGACCTGTTAATGCTATGCCCCCTTCATTTCTAATTATCTTTTTCATTATTTCCCTTGAGATTCTACTACTTGTCTTCCAAAATAATTTCAGAATTTTATCTTATCTAAATCTATACAATAACCTCTTGGAAATTAGATTGGTATTGTGCTAAAACTTGAAATTAATTTATATAGTATAATCAGTTATTATCTTCATATGTCCAAGCCATTAACTACAATGACTCTCTAACTATTAAAATCTTCCTTTATTTCTGAAAAAGATAACTTGTTCTTATATAATTTTTATGTAAATCTTTCATATATCTAGGAAAATTGAATATCATAATAATTTTCAAAGAAATTTTATCTTTCTGTTCCTTCCCATGCTACACCTGAAAGGTTCATTGAAAAACAGTCATACAAAATAAAGCTTCAAAACTTACATTTACTATATAATCATTCTTCTTCTTTGTATCATGTCCATTAAAAATATAATAAATATTGAAATTTTAAGTGGTAGGGGAAAAGTTTAACTAATTGAAATTTGTTAATGAATAAATTATGACCTTTAAAACACCTTAAATCACATCTGCAAAACCATCATTGCAGCATATTACTTCTTTGTCCAGATCTTTGTCAAGATCTAAGATCTTGAGATATCTGTCATCTACTCCCATTTATGTCCTGCAGAAAATAAAATTTCTGTCCTCCTCCACAGTTTCAAAGATCTGCTCTAAGTTTGGAACTTTTCTTAATACATCACTGTACTCAGCATAGTCCTGTGGGAGGTATGGAGGAAGACAGGAATTTGGCCAGGGAAACTGAAGTACATAAAAACAAGTCTTGTGATATGGCTAAAAAACACTGGGGTAGGTGGGGGAGGGGGACAGGTTTGTAAACTAGGGTTTAGAAATCTTCCAGTAATGTTCTGATGAGTTCACATATACTAGATGTATTTGATTTAAAGATACAGATCTTGTTCACTTCAAAATTGAATTAAGGAATTAGAATTTGGAAATACATGCTGAGCTTTTCAGTTTATATGCCAGAACTAATTATGAACATCTGTGATTTTTAGTTCCAGAAGTAGCCTTATAATAAATATCATTAATAATACAGCATGGTACTAGTTTGGGAATATATAACTGATACCTCATAAATAAATTAGCTTAAAGATAACTTAATAGTTATTCTGCATATAGTGGCAATGTTTCAGGTGACTTGATTTGAATCAAAATGTATCTGGATTCATGTAAGAGTCAATTGTACTACAATAGAATTCAACAGTACTAGTAAAAATAAGGCCTAGGAAATATTGGATTAGCCTTGGAGACAGGCTTAAACTCCAGTTTATCTCCTACATATATCATGTTTAATATTTATGAAAAGCCACTTACACTTCTAGTGTTATAGGCAACAGATGAGTTGCAATAGTTCTCAATGGAAGAAGTTCACATGACAGGAATCCCTACTCCGATGAAATCAAATATCCAGACTTGATCTTTCCCTTTCCTCCTTCAACCATTAGCCAAATGGGCAAAAATTCTTTTCATATTAGAATTAATTTTCTCATATATTTGAGGTGAATAACGTATTCCAAAAATAGACTTTTAGGAAACTATCATTAGTTTGGAAGATGCAAATAGTTTCAAATAGGTAAAAAATTATGAAGGAAATCACCTCCAATATATATTTCTGGATTAGTGTCAAATATTTCAAATTATGTAGATAACAAATAAAATATTCCAGATAGTTCAAAATAAATTTGGTCAAATCTCCATGGAAATGGGAGGAGAGAAGAAGACAGACAGACAGACAGACAGACAGACAGACAGACAGATATATACAGGGTGGGGAGAGAGAGAGAGAAGTGAATGAGGGAAAGTAAGAAGTTTGAAGACTCAACAAAACTGATTCTACTTTAAGATTTTTGTAAGAGTGAATAATGTTTTTAAACTACAAAATAATGGCTTTCTAAAGTTTTCAAAAAAAATTTAAATGATTTAGAGAAAAAAGTAAAGGTCCAAGTGAATAATAGTGCTGAGGAACTAATGTGTAAAAGACATTCATAGAAGGTTATTTTGAGGATTGGACTGGGTGTACTTGAAATATCAAGTTGGTCTGTGATCTGGAAATGAAGACATTTCCTTCCCAAGAAGCAAAGATTTATAATGCAGAGTATTTGGGTCAGAAAATGTAAACTTTTTAAGACAGACAATGAATCAGAAAAACTCTTCTTAAATGAAATTATAAGAACTTCATACACATTTCACTTGACTAGTCTTTAATGTTAATTAAAGTGAATTTTGAGATAGTAACCTCCCCATATTTGTTTAAAGTCTCAGCATTCTTGGAGTCACAAGGCTTTACAACCTAGAATCCAAGAGTTATTCTTCATTGTAAGGCCCTTTACAGCTTTCAGTTTAAGATCTTGATTCTACCTCCTCAACATCTATAGATTGTATTCATGACAAACATCATTTCCCAGGTTTTCATTACTTCTCACCTAGAACACCACACCAAATGGTATTATTGAGTTAAAAACAATACACAGTTTAATTCAAGGCCAAATGACTTACAGATAGTAAGATATACAGATAATTAGCAGAGGGGGCAGGAGGGCAACTAGATGGTACAGTGGATAGAGCACTGACCTTAGAGTCAGGAATATGGGAATTCAAATATAGCCTCAGACCTTTGACACTTACTTTCTAACTATGTGACCTTGACTTAATCTTGAAAATAAGACTAGTGACTTAGCAGGTTCCCCACAAGTACCCCACCACCAAATCCAAATATCATTATTATCATCATTATCATTTCATGCTAATCAGACCTAGAAGCAGACACAGAATATTATCAGTTAACAATCCCATAAGATTCTTCAAAAGAAGGCTCCCATAATCAGTTTCAGAAAAATTCATCACATAAGGATCAAATATCCTATATGGTGATTATCTTCTCATATTGGTAACAAACAGCAAGAGATTCACAGAAAAAGAATCATAACTTATATTTTCAATATTGCACAAATGATTTTGCTTTTAAGATGGTTAAAAACAAAGATAAATAAATAAAATTCAAAATGATTATTTTGTGAAATATTGCCTACTAACTATGCTCAAAAAGATAAACATAGACTACTGTTCTTTGAACTTAAATTACTCTTAAGCATTTTGTATATATCTCTCTATATATATAATTCTAATTCCAGATTTGTTTTTTGACCAATTTATTCTTTAGGATCAGATTATTTAGTTTCCAATTAATTTTTAATCTCTGCTTCTATGGTCCTTTCACATTTTTTATTTTATTTTTTATTTTTATTTTTTTTAATTTTATACTTTTCCCCCTAATCTTGCTTCCCTTCCCCACCCCCACTTTCACAGAAGGCAGTCTGATAGTCTTTACATTGTTTCCATGCTATACATTGATCAACATTGAATATGTTGAGAGAGAAATAATACCGTTAAGGAAAAAAATATAAGGAATAGCAAAATTACATAATAAGATAATTTTTAAAATTAAAGGTAATAGCCTTTGGTCTTTGTTGAAACTTCACAATTCTTTCTTTGGATACAGATGGTATTCTCCATCTCAGATATCCTAAAATTGTTCCTGATTTTTATACTGATGAAATAAGCAAGTTCTATGGTCCTTTATTAAATTTAATTTTTATTGCATTTGTGAATAATGAGTGTTACCCTTTTAATATGCACACATATATAGCTATACACACACACACACACACACACACACACATTCACACATACATATATTTGATTTGGCCAATCAGAACAGATTCAGGAAATTGGATGGTAAGGTCACCTTTCACAGAGCTTCTAAGAGAACCTCCTGATAATCAGAACAAATTAGCACTGTAAAAGATGAACCTTGTTTTATGAAAGCCTTCTCTTCATAACAGCTCTATTGTAGTGGCAAAGAATTTGAAATTGAGGAGGTGCCCATCCATTAGGCAATGGCTGAACAAATTGTGGCATATGTATGTGATGGCTCACTATTGTTCTATAAAAAAAAAATCAAAAAGGAGGGGAGTCAAGATGGCCAAATGAAGGCAGGAATTCCCAGAAACTCTCTTCCAAAATACTCACCAAACCTTAAAATTATGACTAACCAAAGTTTAGAGAGACAGAATCCACAAAAAGACCCAGTGAAACAATTTTCCAGCCCAAGATAAGTTGGAAGATCCCATAGGAAACTTCTGTTCTACTGGTTCAGAAAGGGAGGCAGTGCAGCACAACCAAGGTCACTCTAGGAGCTCCAGACTTCCAGGAATAGTCCATTGGGTGCCTGGGTCCCTAGGGATGCCTATCTCATGGCAACAGAAGCAGTTTCCAGACCTCCCAGATAATAAAGCAAAACTTAAAAGATAGGCAAGAAAACTCTGCCAGAGTGAGTAAGGGGCCCAGCTAATGAGGCCATCATCCCTGCGAAACAGAAGGAGGCCTGCAGAGGCACCCAGCAGGGAGCCACCCCTGGCCACTGCTTCCAGAGCATTCAGCCCATGAAAGGTAATGGGGGAGGGGACTGTCGAGGCCTCTTCCATATCCCAAGAATAGGATTTTTGTGCTGTGTCCATATTCAGACACTGGTCAAAGTCTGGGGCCCCCCTGTTGTCATAGCAGAATAGGGACCCTCCTAACAGCTCCAAGGCAGAGGGGAGTGCTTGCAAACATCCACAGACCAGAGCACAGATCAGGTGTGCAGTTAGAGCCTCTTATAGGACCTTGAAGGAACTGAGGTCCTTACAGGGGTGTCCCAATGACACTCAAAAGTTTGGAAAGCACTTCAAAAGCAGGACAGACTGTGGAAATGAATGAACAGAAAGAAAGAACCTCATTAAAACACACAATCAAAAGATGGAAAAGTTAAACCTTCTGTATCCAAAACCTCCAAGAAAAATATGAATTAGTCTCAGACTATGTAAGAACTCAAAAAAGATTTTGAAAATCAAGTAAGGGAGATAGAGGAAAAATTGGTAAGAGAAATGAGAGCAATGCAGGAAAATGATAAAAACCAAGTCAGCAACTTGGTCATGGAAATATGAAAAAAATACAAAGAAACCAACATATTAAAACCATTTTAGGTCAAATGGAAAAAACAGTTTAAAGGTTAATTAGGAGCAGAATGCCTTAAAAAAGCAGAATTGGCCAGATGGAAAAGGAGATAAGAAAGCTCTCTGAAGAAAACAACTCCTTCAGAGGGCCTCAAATTAAGGTCACAGACATTCCAGAGAAAGCAACCAACACAGCCAGCTCACTTGGAGTTACTAAACCCAGTGAGTAAAGCTTCTAGGGATCTAAATACCAAATCTCTGTGAACCAGCCCCTGCCCAACACAAGGTCTTAATAAAATGAAGAAAGGTCAGCAGAAAGGAGGGTCCAATACAAAAATTTCTAGGAAAGGCCCTAACTCAGAGAGACCTAGAACCTCTGAGGAGAATATGATCTTATCTCCAGCACAGAAAGACTTCCTTGAAGAAATCAGGAAGTAGTTTAAAAATCAATTGAAAATTTGGTAGAGAAAATTAACACCTTGAAACAAAAGAACAAATCCTTGGAAAATATAACTGGACAAATACAAAATAAGAATAATTTGATTAGATCCTCAATTGGGCAAATGCAAAAAGAAAATAGTTCTCTCAAAACCTCAATTGGTCAAATGGAAAACTCTTACAAAAATAGGACTGACCAACTGGAAAGGGAGCTGTAAAAGATAAATGAAGAACATCTTCTCTAAAAAAAAGAATGGAGTCTGTGGAAAATAATAAGTTCATGAGACAATATGATTCTGTTAAAATAAAAAAATTAAAAGAATAGAAGAAAATGCAAAATACCTCATCAGCAAAACCACTGACCTTGACAATAGATTGAGAAGGAACAACCTGAGAATTACTGGTCTTCCTGAAAATATTGAAGAGAAAAAAAAAGCCCAGACTTAATGTTATAGGATTTAATGTTGGAAAACTGTCCTGAGGGCAAAATAATTATTGAAAGAATACATCGATTCTCTCCTGAAAGAGATCCTAAAATGAAAAGACCAAGTAATGTTGTGGCCAAATTCCAGAACTATCAGATAAAAGAGAAAATCCTGCAATCATCCAGAATGAAACAATTTAGCTACCAAGGAGCCACAGTAAGGATTGCGTGGGACCTGGCTGCATCAACATTAAGGGATCGAAGGACCTGGAATGAGATATTCCGAAGAACAAGGGAGCTTGGAATGCAATCAAGAATCCACTATCCAGAAAAGTTGATCCTTCTTTTCCAGGGGGAAAAGATGGACATTTAATGACATGGGAGACTTCCAACATTTCCTGATGAAAAGACCAGAGTTAAACAGAAAATTTGGATATCAAGCAGGAAGCTCAAGAGACACATGAAAAGGTGAAAATAAAGGGTAAAAGAAAAAAAACTGCTATCCAATAAGAAGAAACTGGCTTTATACCCATCTGGGAGAAATATTCTCATAACTCTTGAGAATTGAAACTACTGGGGAGAAGATACTTAGCCAGAAGTGATGGACAATCATTTACTTATCCATGAGAATGCTATCCAATAAGATGAAACTGGCTCTATCCCTACCTGGGAGAAAGACTCTAATAACTCTTGAGAATTGTAGTGCTATTAGAGAGAATATACTTAGCCAGAAGTGATGGACACTTATGACTTTTCTGTGACTCAGAAAGAATGATTTAGAAACAATATCTCCTTAAGGGGGGGGGGACAGTAAGGAAATAGGACGATGGAGGAGATTGAATGGGGTAAATCTCATTACATTAAGAGCTACAAAAGAAATATTGTAATAAAGGGGAAGAAGGGAGGAGATGAGAACCACCTGAATCTTCCTCTCATCATACTTGACTTAAAGTTAACTTATACACACACTAAGTTAAGTTAAGAAACTTACCTTTCAATTATTAAAAGAGGAAAAGGGGAGGGGGGACAGGAATGGGGAAAAAAGGAGAACTAACAGAAGGAAGGGAAAGAAAGGGGAGAGGGTTGATATAGGAGGTCAAACACACTGAAGGGGAAGTATTAAGAAACAAAATATTGGGGAATGGGGATAAAGGGGAAAAGGGGGAAATACAGAGGGAAGGCAATAAAGGGAGAGCAATAAAGATTTAGTAATTATAATTTTGCATGTGAATGGGATGAACTCTCCCATAAAATGTAAGCAAATAGCAGAGTGGATTAAAAACCAGAATCCTACAATATGCTTCTTGCAAGAAACTCTTTTGGAGCAGAGAGATACCTATAGAGTAAACGTAAAGGGTTAGAGAAAAATATATTTTGCTTCAGCTGAAGTGAAAAAAGAAGGGGGTAGCAATCCTTATCTCAGAAAATGCAGCTGCAAAAAAAAGAGATATCTTTAAAAGAGATAAGGAAGGAAACTATATACTCCTAAAACATACCATACACAATAAAGTAATTTAAGTAATTTCAATACTAAATATGTATGCACCCAATGGTATAGCATCCAAATTCTTGGAGGAGAAGTTGAAAGAGCTATAGGATGACATAGACAGTAAAACTCTACTAGTGGGAGACCTCAACCTCCCACTCTCAGATTTAGATAAATTTAACCATAAAATAGACAAGAAGGAACTTAAGGAGGTTAATAGATTGATAGAAAACCTAGATATGATAGACTTATGGAGGAAATTGAATGGGATAGAAAAGAATGTGTTTCCTTTTTTGCAGTACATGGCACTTACACAAAGATTGACCATGTACCAGGGCATAAAAACCTAATGATCAATTGCAGAAAGGCAGAAATAGTGAATAAATATTTCTTAGATCAAAATGCAATGAAATCATATGGAATATTGGGCCAGGGAGATATAGACCCAGAACTAATTGAAAACTAAATAACCTCATTTTAAAAAATAAGTGGATCAAACAACAAATTATAGAAAAAATTAATTATTTCATTCTAGATAATAACAATAATGAAATAACATACCAAAACCTATGGGATCCACTCAAGGCGGATATCAGGGCATATGTTATATCTTTAAATATTTACCTGAATAAATTAGAGAAAGAGGAAATCAATAAACTAAATATGCACATAAAAAATTTAGAGAAAGAACAAATTAACCCCCAATTAAATACCAAATTAGAAATTCTAAAAAGTAAAGGAGAAATTAATAAAATGGAAAGTAAGAAAACTATTGACCTAATAAACAAAAGCAAGAGTTGGTTTGATGAAAAAAAACCAATAAAATTGATAAACCACTGGTCAATTTGATTAAAAAGAAGAATAAAGAAAATCAAATTACTGGTATCAAAAGAAAAAAGTGAACTCACCACCAATGAGGAGGAAAATAAAGTAATAATTCAGAATTATTTTGCCCAACTCTATGCCAATAAATTTGACAATCTAAATGAAATGAATGAATATTTACAAAAATATAAGTTGCCCAGGTTAGGTGAAGAGGAAATTAAATACCTAACCAACCCTATCTCAGAAAAAAAATTCAACAAGCCATTATTGAGCTCCCTAAGAAAAAATCTCCAGGGCGTGATGGATTCATAAGTGAATTCTATCAAACATATAAAGAACAATTATTCTAATGCTATATAAATTCTTTAGAAAAACCAGGTGAAGACAGAACTCTGCCTAACACTTTCTATGAAATGAATACAGTGCTGATACCTAAACCAGGGAGGGTTAAAACAGAAAGAAAATTAGAGACCTATCCCTCTGATGAATACAGATGCAAAAGTCTTAAATAAAATCTTAGTAAAATATGTACAACAAGTTATCACTAGGATAATACATTATGATCAAGTAGGATTTATTCCAAAATGTAGGGTTGGTGCAGTATTAGGAAAATAGTTAGTATAATTAATTATATCAATAAAAAACCTATCAGAAATCATATGATGATATCAATAGATGCTGAAAAAGCTTTTGACAAAATACAGCACCCTTTCCTACTAAAAACACTAGAGAGTGTGGGAATAAATGGATTTTTCCTTTGAATAATAAGCAGTATCTATCTGAAACCATAAACAAGTATTATATGCAATGGGAATAGGCTAGAGGTATTCCCAATAAGATTAGGGGGGAAACAAGGGTGCCAATTATCACCACTACTATTAAATATGGTATTAGAAATATTAGCTTCAGCAGTAAGAGAAGAAAAAGAAATGGAAGGAATTAGAATTGGGAAGGAAGAGACAAAATTTTCACTCTTTGAAGATGAAATGATGGTATACCTAGAGAATCCCCAAAAAAATCTAAAAAACTACTAGAAATAATTAGCACCTTTAGTAAAGTGGCAGGATATAAACCCTCACAAATCCTCAACATTTATATATACATATACATATATATATATATGTATATATATACATACATATATATATATATGTAATTAGAAAACTATAGCAGAAAGAGGTAGAAAGAAATTCCATTCAAAGTAACCTCAGACAATATAAAATACCTGGGAGTCTACCTGCCAGGTCAGACTCAAAAACTTTTTGAAAACAATTACAAAACACTTCTCACACAAATAAAATCAGATATAAATAACTGAGCAAACATGAACTGTTCATGGATAATTTGAGCAAATATATTAAAAAACGACAATGCTACCAAAAGTAAATGACCTGTTTAGTGCCTTACCAATTAAAATTCCAAAAAATTGCTTTAAGGAGTTAGAAAATATGTAAGTAAATTCATATGGAGAAATAAAAAGTCAAGAATTTCCAGGGATTCAATGAAAAAAGTACAATAGAAGGTGGTTTAGCCTTACCAGATCTAAAATTATATTATAAAGCCGCAGTCATCAAAACTGTCTGGTATTGGCTAAGAAATAGAGTGGTGGATGAGTGTGATAGCCTAGGTGCAATAGCAGGAAATGATTATAGTAATCTGATGTTTGAAAAACCCAGAGTCCAGCTGTTGGTATAAAAACTCTCTCTTCAATAAAAACTGTTGGAAAAATTGGAAGTTAGTATGGAAGAAACTTAGATTAGACCAATACCTCATACCCTATACCAAGATAAGTTCAAAATAGATACAGGATCTACACATAACAAACAATATTATAATCAAACTAGGAGATCAAGGAATAGTTCAACTGTCAGATCTATGGAAAGAGACGTAGTTTATGACCAAGAAAGAGATGGAGAACATCATTAAAGCAAACTAGATAATTTCGATTACATTAAATTAAAAAGCTTTTGCAGAGACAAAAACCACTGTAACCAAGATCAAAAGACATGTAGTAAACTTGGAAACAATTTGTTATGACTAGTATTTCTGACACAAGACTCATTTCTAAAATATTCAGAGAATGGAGTCAAATTTTCAAAAAACCCAGCCATTTTCCAATTGAGAAATGATCAAAGAATATGCAAAGACAATTTACAGATGGGGAAATCAAAGTGATCCATTGTCATATGGAAAATTGTTCTAAATCATTACTTATTAGAGAAATGCAAATTAAAACATCTCTGAGATACCACAGCACACCTCTCAGACTGGCCAGTATGACCAGAAAGGACAATGATCAATGTTGGAAGGGATGGGGGAAATGTGGGACAGTAATACAATGTTGGTGGAGCTGTGAACTGATCCAACCTGGTGGATCATAGAAGAGCTTAAAAACAATTTAAAAAGCAAAGAGGAGAGGAAGACAAACAATAGAAAAAAGGAAATGAGAGCCATGCAGGAATATTATGGAAAATTGACTAAAGAAATCAACTCCTTCAAAAGTAAAAATAACCAGCCAGACAGAGTGCCTTGATCCCAGGGGGTGCCTGGGTCCAAGGCAGAGTGGGCAGTTTCCAGACCTCCTCATGATCACCAGGAACAGCTTGAAGGGGGTGGTGAGAGAACTCTACCTCACCAGAGTGAGGGTGGAGTGAGCATCGGCCTCAGAGAATCCCTGCAATGAGAAACTGCAACAGTAATTGGCAGAGCCACCCAGCATATTCAGAGCTCTCAGCTCATAGACAGTAATGGGGTGAGGGACTCGGCTGTTTGCCCACACTCAATTCCAGGTTGCAGTTTGGGCTCAGAGCCTCTCATAAGCCCCTGGAAGAATTAAAGTCCCTGTGGGGTGTGCCAAAATCCCCCTAAAGCCTTGGAAGTGCAGAAAATCAGTCATAGACTGAGGAAATGAGGAAACAAAAGAAAAAGAGGAATCTGACCATAGAAAATTACTTTGGTCCCATGGAAGATTCAGAAGATGACAAAATTGAAGCTTTTGTAAACAAAACCTCCAAGAGAAATAAAAAAAATGGGCTTACTTTAGATGAACTCAAAAAAGACTTTGAAAAGCAATTAAGGGATATAAAAGAAAAATTGGGAGGAGAAATGAGAATGATGCAGATAAATCATGAAAACCAAATCAGCAGCTTGGTGAAAAAAATGCCCAAAGATACTGAACAACATAATATTTTAAAATCCAGTTTAGCTCAATTGGAAAAAGCAACATAAAAGGCAAATGAAGAGAAGAATGCCTTAAAAAGCAGAATTGGCCAGCTGGTAAAGGAGATAAAAAGCTCTCAGAAAAAAAATAACCTCTTCAAATGCAGAATGGAACTAAAGGAACCTGATGACTTTGTGAGACCTCAGGAAGAAATAAAACTATTTCAAAAAAATCAAAAATTAGAAATAAATGTGAATATCTTATGGGAAAAACAACCAACCTTGAAAACAGATCCAGAAGAGATAATTGAAAAATTATTGGACTACCTGAAAGTCATGAGTGGGAAAAGAGCCTAGACTTTATTTTTTCAAGAAATAATTCAGCAAAATTGACCTGAGATCCAAGAAGCAGATGGGAAATAGAAATTGAGGGAATTCACAGATCAACTCCTGAAAAAGATCCCAAAGGAAAATCTTCCAAGAATATTATAGCCCAATTCCAAAACTCCCAAGTCAAAGAGAAAATGCTAAAAACCTAAAGAAACAAACAATTCAGCTACCATGGCTCTGTAGTCAGGATTACACAGGATCTGGCAACATCTACATTAAGGGCTCATAGGACTTGGAATATGATATTTTAGCAGGGAAAAGATCTTGGTTTACAACTGAGAATCAACTACCCAGTAAAACCAAACATCCTCTTTCAGTGGAAAATATGGATTTTCAATGAAACAGGAGACTTTCAAACTTTCCTCTTGAAACAACTAGAGCTGAACAGAAAGTTTGATCTCCAAGCAGAGGACTCAGGTGAACCATAGAGAGGGTGAACAAGAAGGGAAAATTATGAGAAAATTAATGATGTTGAACTGTTGTATTCCTGCATGGGAAGAAGATACTGATAATTCATATGAACTTTCTCATTTATAAGAGCAGTTAGAAGGAGCATATATAGACAATAGCATAGGAAGGAGCTGAATATGATGGTATAATATAGTAAAAAGTTGGAGTCAATCGGTGATAAAGGAAAGTATAGGGAGGAAGGGAAAGGAGAAGAAGAAGGGGCTAAGATATTTCACATAAGAGTCAAGAAAAAGATTTTTCAGTGGAGTGGAATAGGGGAAGGTGAGGGGGAATGAGTGAGCCTTCATTCTCATCAGAAATGGCTCAGAGAAGAAGTAACATACACACTTAATAGGGTATATAAATCTATCTTATTCTAGAAAATGAGAAGAAACGGGATGGGATAAGGGGAAATGGTGGGGGAAGGGGGAAAAGGTGATAGAAGAGAGGGAAGATGGTGGGAGAGGGTATTCAGTTACAACACACTTTTGAATAGGGACAGAGTGAAAGGAGAGCATAGAATAAACGACAGTGGGAAGGAATAGAGTGGAGGGAAATACAGCCAGTAATAGCAACTATAGGAAAAATATTGAAACAACTTCTTTTGGTGGACTTATGAGAAAGAAGGCAACTCATTCCAGAGACAGAGCCATTGGAATCTGAACACATACTGAACTACATTTTATTTTCTCTCTCACTATTCTTGAGGTTTCTCATCTATTTTTTTGAGGGGGAGAGGGGTTTATGTTTACTCTTAGAGCAAGATTATTGTAATAATATAAAATAAATAAACCAGAAAAAAGCTAAAATAAAAGAAAGAGTAAAGCATTCCTCAATTCCAAAGACGTATACAAGGTAAAAAGACTTCAGACACAGGGTATATTTTTATTTACCTCAAACAAACAAAAAATGTATTATCTTGATAAAAAGTAAAAAAAAAAAAATACCCAATAGGAAAAAATGTAACTCTACCAAAAAAAACTGACCAACCTGAAAAGGAATGCAGCCCAGCAAAGAGTGAAATTAACCAACTGGAAAAGAAAACACAAAAGCTTAGTGAAGTGAAGAAAATAAAACCCTAAAAAAAAAAGAAGAAAAAAAAAGACCTAAAAGAAAATAAAATAGTAATAATAGTAGGGGCACAAGAATATTTTATTAATGTATAAGAACAATTGTTTGTACAAAATGATAATAAATAAATATTAAATTAAAAATAAAAATAAAAAAATAAATCTAAAAAAGAAAAGAAAACCCTAAAAATTAGGATTAAATGAATTGAAACCAATGAATCTATTATAAGATTACATTAAACCAAGTAAAAAGGCTGAAAAAACTGAAGAAAATGTAAAATGACTATTAGGAAAAACAAACGACCTGGAAAATAGATTTAGGAGAGATAATTTATGAATTATTTGACTACTAGAAAGCAAGATCAAAAAAGGAACATGAAAAAACATCTTACAGGAAATTATCATGGAAAACTTTCTAATTCTGCTAGAATAAGAAGACAAAATGGTCATTGAAAAAATATACAGAATTCTTCCAGAAAAGAGACCCCAGGATAAAAACTCACAGGGTCATAGTAAAATTCCAGAATTCTCAAATAAAGAAGCAAATACTGCAAGTGGCAAAAAGAAGCAATTTAACTACAAGGGAAAGACAATCAGACTTACACAGGACCTATCAACTTCAAACTTGAAAAATCAGAGGACCTCAAACTCCATCTATCAGAGGTCGATGGAACTGGAATTACAACCAAAAATTTATTAGCCTGGAAAATTCATTATATTAAGTCAGGGGGAAAGATGGGGGTTTAACTAAATAGAGGACTTCCAAAATTTCCTGATAAAAAGACCAGAATTGAAGAGAATTCAATCTCCAAATGCTGGACACAAGAGATGCATAAAAAGGTAAATGTAAAGGGGTGGAAAAAACCAAGACAATTCTCACTTGGATTTAAAAATCTATCCTGTTCTAAAGGGAAGTGAGGGAGAGAGAGGGAAAGAAAAGGGAAAAAGGTGCTGATAACAGGGAAGGCAAAGGTATAAGTGAAAATAAACTGAAAGTTAAATTTTAAAAGAAAAGATAAAGATAAATAAAACTTTAGTGAGGAAGAATAAGAAGAAAGGAAAGAGAACTATAAATGGAGAAAGCATGGAGGAAAATACAAAATTAGGAATCTTAACAGTAAATGTGAAAAGGATGAACTCTTCCATAAAACGGGAGTGTAAACCAAAAGGATTTGAAAACCAGAATCTTACAATATATTGTTTACAAAAAAAAATTTGAAACAAAAAGATGCATACAGGGTAAAGGGAAAAGGCTGGAGCAAAAATATATGATGCTTCAGCTGAAGTAAAAAAATATCAGAGGTAGCAAACCTGATCTCAGATAAAGCAAAAGCATATATCAATCAATGGATGAGGAAGGAAACATCTTCTTGAAAAGGCACCAGAGGTAATGAAGCTATATAATTATTAAACTTGTATGCACCTAGTGGTATAACATTTACTAAAAAATCTAAGTGAATTACAAGGAGACATAGACAGCAAAACTTTAATAATGGGGGACCTAAAATCCCCCTCTCTCAGAACTAGATAAGCCTAATCACAAAATAAACAAGAATGAAGTTAAGAAGGTGAATGAAATCTTAGAAAGCTTAGGTATGATAGACCTCTGGAGAAAACAATGAGGATAGAAAAGACCATATCCTTTTCTTGGTACATGGCACCTGAACCAAAATTAACATGTACTAGGACATGAAAACCTTCAAATCATATGCAGACAGACTGAAATAATAAAGACATGCTTTTCCAGCCATGATGCAATTAAAATGCACTAATGAAGGGTCATGGAAAGATAAACCAAAATTAATTGGAAACTAAATAGTTTGATTTTAAATAAGTGGATCAAACAGCAAATTATAAAAATAATAATTATATCTAAGATAATTATAATAATGAGACATTATACCAAAATTTATGGGATGCAGCCAAGGAAGTTTTGAGGGGAAATTTTATATCTATAAATGCATATATGAATAAAATATAGAAAGAGATCAATGAATTCGGTATGCAACTAAAAAAATAGAAGAACAAATTAAAGATCCCCAATTAAATATCATTTAGAAATCCTGAAAATCAAAGGAGAAATTAATAAAATTGAAATCAACAAACAATTGATTTAATGAATAAAACTGAGATGGTTTTATGAAAAAAACAATAAAATAGATAAACATTGGACTAATCTGATTTAAAAAAAATAAAGAAGATAACCAAATTACCAGTATCAAAAATGAAAAGGCGAATTAGCCACCAATGAGGAGGAAATTAAGGAGATAATTTGGAGCTATTTTACCAAACTGTATGATAATAAAGTTGATGACCTGAGTGACATGGATGAATATTTGCATAAATACAACTTTCCCAGATTAACAAAAGAGGAATTAAAATACTTTTTAAAAAACCCATTTCAGAAAAAGAAATGGAAGAAACTATTAATAAATTCCCTAAGAAATATTTTTCAGGTCCAAATGGATTTACAAGAGGAATTCTACCAGACAGTTAAGAACAATTAATTCCTATTCTCCATAAACTATTTTAAAACAGTAGAAGTTCTGCCAAATCCTTCTATGATTCTAATATGGTTTTGATACCTAAACCAGGAATAACCAAATCAAAGAAAATTGTAGATCAATCTCCCTAATGAATATTGATCAAAAATCTTAAATAAAATTTTAGCAAAGAGATTACAGCAAGTCATCACTAGGATAATACAGCACACTCAAATATCAATAACAAAATCAACAGAAATCATATGATTATCTCAATAGATGCTGGAAAAGTCTTTGATAAGATACAACATCTATTCCTATTAAAAACATTAAAAAGTATAGGAATAAATGTTTTTCTTAAAATAATTAGCAATATCTATTTAAAATGTTTAACAATTGTCATTTGTTATGGGGATAAACTGGGAGCATTTTCAACAGGATCAAAGGATGTCCATTATCACCATTACTATTCAATATAATATTAGAAATACTAGCTATAGCAATAAGAAAAGAAAAAGAAATTGAAGGAATCAGATTGGCAATGAGGAAGCAAAGCTTTACCTCTTTGCAGATGATATTATGCAATACTTAGAGAATTTGAGAAAAATCATCTAAAAAACTCCTTGAAACAATTAACAAATTCTGCAAAGTAGCAGGATATAAAATAAATCCACATAAATCATCAATATTTCTACATATGAACAGCAAAGACCAAGACCAAGAGATAGAAAGAGAAATTCCATTCAAAGTAACTGCAGACACATTAAATACTTGGGAATCTACCTCCCAAGTCAAACTCAGAAACTGTATGAACACAACTATAAAGCATTTCTCACCCAAATAATGTCAGATCTAAAAAAAAATTGGAAAAATGTCAATTGGTCATGGTTAGGTTGGGTTAATATAATAAATATGATAGTTCTACCTAAATTAAATCATTTATTCAGTACCATATTAATCAAACTACCAAACAGAAAAAAATAGTAACTGAGTTAGAAAAAATAGTAACAAAATTCATCTGTAGCAACAAAAGATCAAGTATAGCAAGGGAACTGATGAAAAAAAATGTAAAGGAAAGTTGCTTAACTCTACCAGATCTAAAACTCTACCATAAAGTGGCAGTCATCAAAATTGTCTGGTACTGGTTAAGAAATAGAGTAATGGATTAGCATCAGATCCTTTGTTATTTGTTTCAAGGAGTTTTTTAAGATGATTTTCTCAGGTTTTCTAAGAATATCATCATCGTGTCATCTGCAAAGAATTAAACCTTTGCTTCCTCATTACCAATTCTGATTACTTTAATTTCTTTTTCTTCTCTTATTGCTAAAGCTAAGATTTCTTCTTTTTTTAAAAATTTTTTTGTTTTGAATTTTGCAATTATTCCCCTAATCTCACTTCCTTCCCTCTACACCCCACAGAAGGCAGTCTGCTAGTTAAAGCTAATATTTCTAATATTATATTGAATACTAATGATGATAATGAGCATCCTTGTTTCACCCCTGATCTTATTGGAAATGTTACAAGTTTATCCCCATTACATATAATATTTGTTGATGGTTTTAGGTAGATACTACTTATTATGTTAAAGAAAACTTCATTTTATTCCTAGACTTTCTATTGTTTTTAACAGGAATGGATGCTGTATTTTATCAAAATATTTTTCAGCATCTATTGAGATAATCATATGATTTTTGTTGGTTTAGCTATTGATATGTTCAGTTATGTTAAGTATTTTCCTAATATTGAACCATCCCTACCTATCTTGTATAAATCCTATCTGTTCATAGTGTATTATCCTATTAATAACCTGCTGTAATCTCTTCGATAAAATTTTATTTAACATTTTTGCTTCAATGATCATTAGGAATATTGATCTATAATTTTGTTGTTTTGGTTCTTCCTGGTTAAGGTATCAACACCATGGAGGAGTCATAAAAGGAATTTGGCAGAATTCCTTCTACTATTTTTTAAAATAATTTATGGAGTATAGGAATAAATTGTTCTTAATGGTTTGGTAGAGTTCACTTGTAAATCCATTTGGACCTGGAGCATCTTTTTTTTAGGGAGTTTATTGATCGCTTCTTCAATTTCTTTTTCTGAAATGGGGTTATTTAGGTATGTTATTTCCTCTTCTGTTAATCTGAGCAGTTTGTATTTTTGTAAATATTCATCCATTTAATTCATGTTGTCAAATTTATTGGCATACAGTATGGCAAAGTAGTTCTGAATTATCTCTTTAATTTCTTCCTCATTGTTGGTTAGTTCACCCTTTTCATTTTTGATACTGAAAATTTGGTTATCTTTTTTCTTTTTTTAAATCAGATTAACCAAAGTTTTATCCATTTTATTGACTTTTTCATAAAACAAACTCTTAGTTTTACTTATTAGACCAATGGTTTTCTTGCTTTTAATTTTATTACTCTCACCCTTGATTTTCATAATTTCTAATTTGGTATATAATTAGGGATCTTAAATTTGTTCTTTTTCTGTTTTGTTTTTTAGTTTCATTCTCAATTCATTGATCTCTTCTTCCTCTATTTCATTCATATAACCATTTAGAAATATAGTTTCCCTCAAAACTTCCTTAACTGCTTCCCATAAATTTTGGAATGATGTCTCATTATTATCATTTTCGGGATATAATTATTGATTATTTCTATGATTCGCTGTTTGATTTACTCATTATTTAAAATTAAATTATTTAGTTTTCAACTAGTTTTTAGTTTATCTTCCCATGACCCTTTATTATATGTAATTTTAATTGCATCATGATCTGAGAAGTATACATTTAGTATTTCTGCCTTTCTACATTTGATTATAAGGATATTATGCCCTAGTACATGGTCAGTTTTGATATAGATGCCATGCACTGCTGAGAAAAAGGTATATGCTTTTCTATCCCCATTAAGCTTTCTCCAGAGGTTTATTATATTTAAGTTTTCTAAGATTTCATTCACCTTCTCAAATTCCTTCTTGATTATTTTGTGATTAGATTTATCTAGTTCTGAGAGAGGGAAATTGAGGTCTCCCATTATTAAAGTTTTGCTATCTATGTCACCTTGTAATTAACTCTGCTTTTCCTCTAAGAATTTGGATTTAGTTTGGTGTTTCCTTCAGGAAGCAAATGAGTGATTCTGCTTTCAATTTATTCTCTAATTCTAATAGGATTGAATGGTTTTCATTCATAATTTCCTAAAATATGATATTCAAGTTTTTGTTTTGTTTGATCACGGTTTTAAAGAAATCTGTTGATTCTTTTTTTCTATTGCCTCCCAGAGTCATTAATTTCATTTGTTTCATTATTTTCAAGGAAGTCCATTGTGATTCAAATGGTGCTACTTGAGGATACCTTTACTCCCAATTCACTCTGGTTTTCACTTACTGACCAATAATACATCTCAGACCAAGTCTTACTTGCTCAGTGTTTAGGTTTTGATGGCAGAAAGTGAGAGTAAATTGTTTCTTTTCTTTCCAGAAACTCTAAAGATTTTCCCTTCTCAGATTGATTCTTTTTGTGAAGGCAAACTATCTCAGCATTTCTGTCTTTGTTTTTACTTAGCCTTTAATTATTGAATGGGCATTGCCTCAGACAAATTGAGAACTTGGGAAAGACACTAAATGTAAGGCCAAAGTCTCCCATTTCATTCTGGGCCATCTCCAGTTATCTTCACTTATGTCTTGCTGTTAGAAGCTAATGATATTGGACAAGAGAGTCTGATGACTTTGCACAACTCTTCCTCACTCAAATCCAATTCACTTGCAGGGCAAGATATCAACTTGCTGGTGTCATTGGTCCTCTTCAAGAATGAAAAACAACATTTTTTTCAGGTAGTTTACTATTTGAGAATCCCTGATCTTATTTCTACAGCCATTTTAATTGCTATTGGTCATATTTCCATTTTTTTCTTCAGAGATTTTATTTTAAACTATTTTTCATTCATTAAAGTGTTCATGTAGTCTCCTTATTCAAGTCATTTTCTTTTTTTCCTGAAACTTTATTTGCAGTTGTTGGGATTTACTCTCTTATTTTGGTTTTCAGGTAAGGAAGTAGAAAAAGCAACTTGATGAACAAAGATTTAGGAGTATGTATTCAGTACAATGATATTGGAAAGGGCAATGTCCAAAATCAGTAGAAGGGAGTGGGCCTTGATAGGAGTAGAACTATATTGGATAAGTTGATAGAGAGGGATAGGAAAAAAGAAGAATATATATATACAAAGGGTCATTAGGAAGAAGGAAGCAGCAGTTTGGAAGGTAATCAGAGGAATATGCTACTGATAATAATACAGTGGTGAGTAGACTAAATTTTTGTCACAACAGTGCATATTAACAACCAATTCAAAAATTATGATTATATTGGTGGGCAAACTTGCCTCCCCAGAAGGTGGGTCTGTTGTGATGAACTTTTCTTGAACTTCATTGCAGGAATTAGGGTGAAGTAGGGATAGCTGTTATCCTACCTCCACAAATGACTACATTTCTAAATTTGAAACCTTATGACCCATAAAGGAGGTTTTTGTAAATAATGAAATGTCAATGACCTTATAAGTCCCAAGTCTATATGTCATCTTCAATAATTATTTCCAGAGGACTTGAGCAAAGTAGTTAACAGTCCTTTAAGCTCTTGGAAAGGAAATAAAATTATTCATCCTTGAAATATTTTTATTCTTAATCTTTGCCTGTGTTACTGTCTTTTTCAATGATCATAAAATTATCTTCCCAGTGACTTAAATGATTGCATATATATTCTATTAATAACCAGAGACAGTATTTTTTTCAGTGTCGGCATCAGAATGAACAAAACATTTTTCAGTGCTCAACCTGGGTTGTTAATATTAGTTTGAGATAAACATCAGAATTTAGACGTTACTTTTGCTGGATCTTTTCCTATGTTTTTATAGATAATAAAATATGATTCACAATTATTTCTCTAATAATCTCTTTGGTTTTCATCTTATAATAAAAAAGGTCTGAACTAAAAGAAAATAAGCTTGAAAAATTTAGATTAGTAATTGAAGTTATTAACCTTTTGTCAGAAGGCAATATGACAAAATTGCAAAATCAAAATTCATTTTGAAAATGATGCTTTAATTGATATCCATGGGGGAGTAGAAGAGGCAGCAATGAGTTACATGTGCTACATTTTTTTCTGTTATAGTAAAAGTAAATGAATTGTTAAGAAGATGTTTCCACTTGTGTGTGAATGTATAGTACAGAGGTTCACTAAATGTCAAAAAGAGAATGGCTTGTTTTTGGTAACTGAAAAAAAATGCATTCAATTTACTTGTCAAGACCATGTACTTCTTCCATGATACACTACTTTATTTGTAAGACACTTCACAAAATAAATCAGAAATACAGAGTAATGATTGCCATCAAAGAGTTGAGTATAGAAAAGGGCCATTTTTCCTGGTGGGCATCATCTGCTTATACTTGATGAGGATTGAATGCTAGCTTTTATTCAACCTCTTAAACCACTTTCAAATATACATCCCTTAACCATATATAAAGAAATTTCTACTTAAGTACTCTATTAATTCCTGAAGTAGGATGCAGAAGCATTCTCATCATTCAAATGAGAAGATTGGTACCAGGAAAAGGCTCTTTAAAATGAGTTATTTTACAGTAGGGTATTGATATTACAACTTACATAAGGAAAAAAATAAAATGTTTAATGAGGCTGTTATCTTGAAAAATGAAACTAAAAATTTTGAAATTATATAATATATATATATATATATATATATATATATATATATATATATATATATTTTAGGATTTTGCAAGGCAAATGGGGTTAAGTGGCTTACCCAAGGCCACACTGCTAGGTAATTATTAAGTGTCTGAGACCAGATTTGAACCCAGGTACTCCTGACTCCAGGGCTGGTGCTTTATCCACTTCACCACCTAGCCACCCCTATAATTTATTCTAATTATATTAAATATAGTTACAACTATATAATGATACTTGGAATGTACAAAGAAGAAAATACTCATGCAAGCTCTCCCCAAGTTACATCATTCCATTCCTAGTGATTCTGAAACCCTGACTATCATCATTCAGAAGACATTTTTCATCAACTACAACTGCTACATTTACATCACCTATTATCCTCTATTAATTTACCTCCTCCACCCTCCACTGTCTCACCCTAAGGTTATCCTATTACTTCCACTATGTTTAGAATATCTGCTATGTAGCCAATAAACTTGATTTTTATCTTAAATCTTTACCTTTTCCCATTCTTTTCATCTTGTTTTACCAAAACCTGGTTCTCTCCTTATAACACTGGTTCCCTGGACCCCCTGTCCCCTTTTGAATATTGTGCTTTTGCTCTCATTGTGCTTGACACTCCCTTGTCAAGGTACAGTTAGTCCTTGGTTCCTAATTACCAATTTGAGTTGCTGGAAACCTTGATATCAACTGATTCCATTTTCTTTGCTGCTTCATATGCAATCTATTGTCAAAACCTATTTATTTTACATTCATTAGTATTTCCCACATTATTCTTTCTTTCCTTTGACAGTGCCAACACAATGCTACAGCCCCTCATAATGTCTTTTTTAAAAAATTTTTTTACAAGGCAATGGGGTTAAGTGGCTTGCCCAAGGCCACAGAGCTAGGCAATTATTAAGTGTCTGAGGCTGGATTTGAACTCAGGTACTCCTGACTCCAGGGCCGGTGCTTTATCCACTGCACCACCTAGCTGCCCCCGCTGCCATAATGTCTTACCTGGACTACTGCACTACTATTGGTCTCTGACAGAAGTTTCTTTCCACTCCAATCCATCTATTGTTTAACTGCCAAAATAATCTTCTTAAAGGTCTGACCATGTCATGCCCCTACTCAAAAAATAAATCTAATAGATCCCTATCACTTCTAGGATGAAAGTCCAATATAACCTGTGCTCACACCCACTCATCTTTTCACATAACAACTACTTTGAGACATGACACTGACTTCCTGGATCTTAAACAACATACTCCAATTCCTCTGCTGTGCATTTTCACTAACTGCCCCTGAATGCCTAAAATGCTTCCCTTCTCATCAGTTTCCTAGCTTCCTTAAAGTTTCATTAAAATCCTACCTAATAGAAGCCTTTCCTAATTCTCCTTAATTCTAGTGCCTTCTATCTGTTGATTAATTATAATTTATCATATGATTTGTGGGTATATAATCATGTTCAAGTTGTAATGGGAGATGCTTGAGAGCAATGACTGTCTATTGCCTTTCTTTACCCAGATTTTAGCATAGTGCCTGAAAAATAGTAGGTTTTTACTAAACATTTAAAGACTTGAATGACTTCTGAAGTCCTTTCCATTTCTAGATCTATGTTTTAGGTACCTCCAAAAAGTGTTAACTATTTTTAGTATAATATTTATGAAAAAAATTAATGATGGTATAATTTTCATTTCATGGTTAGCTTTCATAACACAAGGATCATTTTTACAAAAAAAGTTTTAGTTTCAATAAATAGAAGAAAGGCCTAAAAATATAGTAGTCTTCCAAAACAAATATCCCACATGAACCGTATCCAGAAATTTATGTTTCTTTCTACATTTTAAGTTTATTACATCTCTGGCAGATGAGTGGCATACTTTATCTACATTCCTTTTAACTTCATTTATCATCATATTGATTAATTATAGTCTTTCAAAGTAGTTTACCAGCATTTGATGAATTGATCTACATCTATTCCACTTTCTTCTGATATTATCCAATTCATCGTTTTTTATGGAGTAGTAATATTCCATTGTATTCTTATATCATATTTTGTTTAACCATTTTCTAATTGTTTTAAAAATTTTGGTTACCTTAAAAAGTCCTTTTTTCTTTTTGTATGTATAAATCACTTTCCTTTTTTGATTTTGAGTTGAAGAAGCCTAATGGTATTGCATAGTTTAGTAACTATCTAGTAGTAGTTCCAGATTGCATTCCAGAATGGTTACATTAATTCCAAGTTCCATCATCATTGCAATAATATAATAACATTTTCAGTTTCTTCAGCATTTGTCATATTCTGCTTCTGTACTCTTTTCAAGTCTACTAAGTGTGAAGTAAAACTTTGAAGTAGTTTTAATTTGCATTTATGCAATTATTAGTGATACAGAACTTTTTTTCACGTAATTGTTGTCATTGAATTTCACATGAATTTCAGCCTTTGAAGTTACTGAAACCTCTAACAACTTTCTAGATTCCAAATTAGAGGTGTGTTACTAATTTGAATAGGCAGTTTTTGCATTGACAAAATCAGGTCTGGAATCCCTCAACATCTCTGCACCCTTCCCTTGCAGAAAACAAAACAAAAATAATATAGTCAATAACTTTAACAATTGCTAACTTAGAACATTTGGATTAAGCAACCAGAATTTCTCCTACCTGAATACTTTTCTTTTTAGAATTTTTCTTCTCCCCTTGTGTGTGCAGTTTAAATCTAATTTTATTCATTGTACATATACTTGTCATCTCTCTCTCTCTCTCTCTCTCTCTCTCTCTCTCTCTCTCTCTGGATGGTAGGAAAAAAAAAGCAGGAGGTAGGTAAGAAAATTTATTGACTTAAGTGGTAATTTAAATCTACCTAGAAGGGAATTTAAAGGCTGACTCCAACACATAACTTGATAACTGAAGAGAAAATGACAGAGACTCCATTCAAAGTGGTGTTAGAAGCAGAATTTGAACCATATTTGACATCAGACAAAGAACACTGTTCACTCACTGTACCACATTGCCTCGCTAAAGAAAAAAACTTTCCAAAGAAAGGAGAAAATTGTACAGTGTCTACTCCAAAAGTAATTAAGAAGATAATAATATATAAAATTTGTCCATACCCATGTGGAGGCATCAGTGATAAAAACATGAAGATGAAGCAAGTATGCTTTCATAAAATTGATAGGACATGATGTTTTTAGTTACAAAGAGAATAAGATAATGTTTACTGGATTTTAAATGATAACCATTTGGTTCATAACATAATGCAGCTTTAATGGCTCTCTAAGAATGAGTTGTTTTCTTTGTGGAAGCTAAAAGGTTATATTCTATGATAGATACAAGTAGGTAGATAATTTGTGCAATGATCTGAGCATCAAAATCAACCAAGGCATAAAAGAAAAGACATGCTCAACTCCTCTAGTAACATGAAATATATCCTAGAAAAAAGTGAAATTAAAAGAGCTATGAATATCCAAATATCAGTTGAGGTGAAAATGTACAATTTTAGAGAGGTCCAAAATACTACAAAATCTCCTTAGTGAGTAAGCAGAGAGCAGTCTACCTATCTACACTAGAAGCAAAAAGTGAATGAAAAATTTTTGGACCAGATCTTAACATGCGCTAGACAGACAGTTTATTAATATATGACATTGATGACTCACATGTATAGAGTACTTTAGAATTTATAAAATATTTTTTTCACAATAAATCTAAGGTATTTCAAATATTTACATTCCTTTTTTATAGATGTGGACATCAAAACTCTTAAGAAATTAAGTGACTTGAAAAATTAGCATAACTTGTTCTCAATGAACCAACAAGTTGTGCACCCAACATTGGGGAAGTGACAAAAACTAATTTTTTCTCTTGAGTAGCTTACTTTCAAAAGGAGGGAAAAAACCCCAAAATAAATATTAAATGAATTGCAGGTATTTGGAGTTTTGGAAGGGAGGGCAAGTGACGACTACTAGCAGTTGGGGAGATCACAAAGCCATTAAACTTGAAGACCAAGTTCAATCCTTTCATTTTTGTGGATCAGGAATCCCATCATGGTTAAATGAACTACCCAGTCTAGGATAGATAATAAATGTCTGAGACATGATTTCACCCAAATTTTGATTCCAGCGTTAGGAATCTAACACTGCATTTCCATTCTGTTCTCTGTGAATTTCTCCTTTGTAGTTTTTGCACATTATACAATAAGTTGAGGTAGTTCCAACACTGTCCTTTCTGAAACTTCCTTCAACCCTTTTGCTCTCCAAGCCATATGCCTAGTGGTGTATGTATGCACATGCACCTATACATATACATACATACATATACATGAATGAATATTATATGTGCACATATATGTGTATATGTAGATACTGTGCTAAATCACCAGCCACAATTTTTCCTCCAGAGTCAGCTAGGTCCAATGATCAGATATGAATCAGGACAACTGGAGATGATCCTCGAAGTAAAACTACCAGGATTAAGTGACTTGCCCAAGGTCACACAGATAGAAAGTGTCAAGTACCTGAGAGCAAATATGAACTCCCATCCTCCTGACTTCAAGACCATTGTGCCATTTGTGGTTGGTGATTTAGCACAGCATCCCCTCACTCAAATCCAATTCATATGCTTGTTATGGCATCACCTCCCTGATGTCAAGTTTTTCTTCAAATATTAATGATAAACATTAGTATACATGCATGTATGAGTGTGTATCCAGTGAGGTTGGAAAGATCAATTTCCACTGTTCCTGCTTCTCCAAATATTTTACATTGAGGTTGGAAAGAATTTGGGATCACACTATGAAGGGTTTTAAAAAGTAATCATTAAAATTTTTATATTTTATTCCAAAAGTCACTGCAGTCTAATGGGAAGATACTTGAGGCAGATCAGTTTGAAAACATAAGCAAGAAGTAATAAAGGCATGGACTAAGATTGTAGCTGTTGAGAGTACATATATATATATATATATATATATATATGTATGTATATATATATATATATACATACACACACACACACATGTGTGTGTTTATGAGAGACAGAGACATGACCTGCATTAATATGCCAGCAAAGGAGTCTCAAAAGTTGTTATATAGAAGGGTAAACAAACCAGAATAGTGTCATTAAAGTTCAAAGATAAAAAGGTATCAAGTAAAACAGGTTGATCAACAGCATCAAATGTAGTAGATAATTCAATAAATATGAAAAGTACAAAAACAAAATAAAAGATATGAGATCATATATGTAAAGGATCTTTGATAACTTTAAAGAGAGGAGTTTCAATCAAGTCTTGATATTGAAAGCCAAACTGCCCAGGGTTGAGAAGAGTACAGCAGTAAGACAGTAAGTGTGGATGACTTGTTCTAGGAAAATGGCTGAGAAAGGTTAGAGACAGAGCAAAAAAACGTAAGGGGATGGTGGATCTAGTGACAGGTTTTTTGTTTTGTTTTTGAATTCTTGCTTTTTAGAATAGGGGAGGCAGGCATGTTTGAAGGTAGTAAGGAAAGAACCATTAGGTAGAGATTAAGTTGAAGATTTGAAAGAGGAAAAGGAGGAAATGATGAAGGTTGAAATTTGTTGGAAAAGATGGGAAGGGAGGGGAAAATGAAATCAAGTACATGTAAAGAGAGATTGCCTTTAGCAAGGACTTTATTGTCAGGGAATGAGAGAAAGCAGTAGAGGATGGGAGATGTAGTGAAAGAACTTTATGATAAAGAAAATGAGAGAAAAAGTAGCTCACATCTAATATCCTCAATATTCTTAGTAAAGAATGAGGGTAAGTCTTCAGCTAAGCAAAAAGGGGAAATCTCATTACTCCGTTCCAAAAATAATTTTTTGAAATACATACATATATATATATATATATATATATATATATATATATATATATATACACATATATGTATATATTTCAAAGGCTGTGTGCTGAAGGATATAAGGATTTATACATAATAGTAGGCATTTAATTATGTACTGGGGATCTAGCTTTATTCATTTCATACCCATTCAGGAAGAATAGATATTACTATATTGATTTATATGCTTAATCCAGTATCTTATTTCAGAAAATTTCACTCACATTCACAAAGAAAGGCGTTTTAGATTATGAGGAACAGAAAAAAGAAAAATAGCTCACATGTCAATACCTAGGTGAAGAAAGTAAAGTCAATTGTCTACTGCCAACAACTTTAATTAATTGGGAATACTCATAAATAATAGAATGATAGTATTCTAATCAAATATTTCTATAGAAGAGGAGCTGAAGTATGTCTTTCAAGAAAATATGTATTTATTATGACTGCTAGTACTACTGCTAGGTGAAAAACAATATGGCAGATAAAAGCTTGGGTTAGTTTAGCCTGACTTAAAACTTCCACTCAAAAGAGGCTAATTAAAAGGAAAAAAAATGCATGATGCTGGGTGCTTCCTTTAGCCTTTTGTTTATTTGTTTTGTTCTTTTTGTTTGTTTTTTTAGGTTTTTGCAAGACAACATGGTTAAATGGCTTGCACAAGACCACACAGCTAGGTAATTATTAAGTGTCTGAGGTCTGATTTGAACTCAGGTACTCCTGACTCCGGGGGGGGGGGGGGGGGGGTTCTATTCAATGAACAACCTAGCTGCCCCTGTTTTCTTTATTCTTGTTGGAAATAAAGCAACTTTTCAACTTAATAAGTTTTGTTTGCTTCCTAAACTTCTAACTCACCCATGCCAAAGCCAGTTAATTTTCTCTTATTTTGAATTTTTTTTATTTTTTTAGATTTTGCAAGGCAATGGGGTTAAGTGGCTTGCCCAAGGCCACACAGCTAGGTAATTATTAAGTGTCTGAAGCTGGATTCAAACTCAAGTACTCTTGACTGAAGGGCTGGGGTTCTATCCACTGAGCCTCCTAGCTGTCCCTCAAAGCCAGTTAATTTTTACAGCAGGGAAGAGCATTTGGGAAATTCATAGGTCATTTTCCTGCAATGACACTGATATAGAGGATTAATAAGAAGGTTGAAGAGGTCAAGCAAGAAGTCACCGACCAATTGGAAAAGGAGTTGTTAAGGAAAATGAAGAAAATTCTTCTCTAAAATAAAGAATGGAATCTGTGGAAACTAATGACTTCATGAGACAACAATATTTTGTTAAACAAAACCAAAAGATAGAAAAAATAGAATAAAATGTAAAATGCCTTATCAGCAAAACCATTGACCTCAAGAACCAAAGAAGAAGGGATAACTTGAGAATTATAGGTCTTCCTGAAAACACTGAAGAAAGAAAAAAAGCCTGAACTTAATATAACAGGATTTAGTGATGGAAAAACTGTTTTGATATCATGGAACCAGAGGGCAAAATAGTTATTGGAAGAATACATCAATTCCCTTCTGAAAGAGATTCTAAAATG